>NW_006298272.1:1900711-1902717 GCF_000327345.1 Myotis davidii | reverse complement strand
AGTCTGTTCCATGCTTCTGTGTCTCTGGATCTATTTTGTTCGTCTGTTTATTTCGTTCATTAGATTCCATGTGTGAGTGAGACCCTGTGGTACTTGTCTTTCTCTGACTGGCTTGTTTCGCTCAGCACAATGCTCTCCAGGTCCCTCCGTATTGTCTCAGAGGGACAAGAGAGCCTTCTTTTCACTGCTGCATCCGATTCCCTGGTGTAAATGCTCCTCAGCTTTTATCCACGCCTCTGCTGATGGGCTGTGTCTAAATCTTAACCATTGTAAATTGCGCTGCTATGCACACTGGGCAGTGTGAGTCCTCTCTGGCTGGTGTTTCTGATTTCTTAGGGCATATTCCTCGAGGAGTGGTCCTAGCTCAAATCCGACGCCGTCTTTAATGGAGCTGTATCTGAACCTCTCAGCCGTTGTTTCCCGAAAAGCGCTCTGCACTTCAGCCGCCGTCCCCTCTGTCCTGTGGGTGCCTCGGACTCCTCCTAACGTCCGTGTTTCACTGGCTCGTTCTACTTGCCTGATGGTTCCTCTCACATCCCTTCACATACGTGCCCAGCTCTCCTCAAAGCCCCACTAACCAGCCAACCAGCAAACTGGTGTCCCCACCTAGGAGTCCTTTCCACATTGTAAAGTATTCCAACAGTTAGAGCAGAACTACAAAACACGTGTAACAGACATGTAACATGTGTGTTGACACAGTGTAATTCACGTGGTTACATGCCATCTGAAACCTTCTGTTGTGTTGGAGAGGATGCCTCCTCAGTGCATGCAGGCGTATAAAGGGCAGCGGCCATGCTCTGTGTCCATGCGTTGCCCCGAGGAAGCAGGATCTTATGGTGACTTAGACGCATTCCTAAGGGGCAGATACCTAAGAAAATCAGAATCTCCGCAGCTTTCGGAGCCAGGAGCTGTGCTTGTCTGATATTTTACTGCCCTACAAGCTAACGACTTTGCCTGCCTGGATTTCATGGCTCTTGGAAGAAGGTTTTTGACTTCGACGTCAGAATCGGAAACAAAGAACTATGATGTATTACTCATCGAGGTAGCATAGACGCAGGCTGTCTGTCTAGAGCCCTGAATTTACGATGGTGCCACACTATTTCTTTCTCTCGGCTACATCCATTATCGGAGTCTCACAATATCTCTTCGAAATGGTGACATTTGTCTCCTCAAAAAAGTAGTTAAGCTTCTATTACTTGTTACTTCAAATATCACACAAGCTCCCCCCAACGGATCTCTCTAGATTCATTTTCTCTTTAATTCTACATGTGCCTGTCAATGATCTTTCATTTTTAAAATTATTTTTATGTTTTCAGTTATAGTTGACGTGCAATGTTATATTAATTTCAGGTGTCCATCACAGTGGAGGGGCCATGGGTGGATGGTCAACCGGCTCTACCCCCTAGTTAAACTCCGGATCGAGGGGACAAGTTACATATTAGCCTTTTATTATATAGGACTAGAGGCCCGGTGATTCGTGCACCGGTGGGGTCCCTCGGCCTGGCCTGCACCCTCTCGCCATCTGGGACCCCTCGGGGGATGTCGGAGACCCGGTGCATGGATGCGGCCCGATGCCTGCAGGCCAGGCCGAGGGACCCCACTGGTGCATGAGCCAGTGCACCGGGCCTCAGGTGCCTGCACTTCAGATGAAGTACCACCAAGTGGTAAAATATTCATAAGAAAAAATATTAGAAAATATTCTGTTTTTAACAATATGCTAACCTTTAGGGAAGTCTGTGGTGGGTGACACTATTCCGCAGTTTGTTGAGAAATGTGTGGGCCTGTCGTGATTTGCTGTTCAGCACGTATCTTAGGTTCCTTTAAATGTGAATATGATATCTATGTGCCCAGGAGGTTGTGATTTCAAATTAAAGATATTAGCTTCACAAAGAAGCCCGAAGCTCATCGGCTTGCAGAAGCCTCCCGGGTCCTCTCCCAAGCTTTGTCGCTCCTTAAATCTAAATTACATTAAACCTCAAAGTCTCCGTCCTCATAAAGCCGACCGC
>NW_006298272.1:1886243-1900660 GCF_000327345.1 Myotis davidii | reverse complement strand
CTTTCCACGCTTCCTCCAAAACCACCTGTGTTATCTCTCCTTGTTCAGCGGGATGGAGAGTGCTTTATGCAAGCGACTCCTCTATACATGTGATCAAAAGAGATGATCGATCTATCTAGATACGCATCTTCCTCTTTCACACGTGTTGCTTTGTGCCTGATCCTAGAAGGAAAGCTTGAAATTTCTCACCAGAAAGTGTAATGTTAGCTGTTGGGTGTTTGTCGATGCACGTGATCAAATTGAGGAAGTTCCCCTCATTCCTGGGGCGAAAGTATTTCAGCACAAAGGCCGCTAGACCAGGTGGCCTATGGGATGTCTTGGCAATCTCTCTAATCAAAGCAAAACCCACGCGGAAGCCACTGCACTCCGATATGAGGCAGGAACATTTAAGAACAACCAGTTACCGCGCAGCCAGCGTGGCTCAGTGGGTGAGTGTCAACCTATGACCCAGGAGGTCACAGTTGGAGTCCTGTTAAGGGCACAGGCCTGGGTTTCGGGCTCAATCCCCAGTGTGGGGCATGCAGGAGGCAGCAGATCAATGATTCTCTCTCATCATTGATGTTTCTACCTCTCTCTCCTTCTCCCTTCTTATCTGAAATCAATAAAAATATATTGGAAAAAAAAGAACAACCAGTTACAAACACCAAAGTAGACTTTCCAAAACAGTGTCACCACTGAAGCTATAACCAATCAAATCCGTTTGCTTTGCTTCATTGTAGAAACCTTCCCCCTCGCCACTTTCAGGGGAACGTGCCAAACTACCTTTAGACAAATTTGAATCCATGCAATTCATATAAACTCTTGAAAATTTTAATGCTCCTCAGTTTATCTTTTCATTCTAGTTTACTGAGAGTCTTTGTCATGAATGGGTATTAGCTCTTGTGAGATTGTTCCATGTATTGATACGATCATGTGATTTTTCTAGGTTAGGTGATTGGTGGGATGCATTTTAGTAATTGACTTTTCACTCTTGAACCAGTCATGCACACCTGGAGCAGATCCCACTTGGTTGTAGTTTACAATTCTCTTTCTGAGGAGCATTTTTGGATCTGACTTACTAGCACTTAATAGAGCACTTTTGCATCCATGTTCATGAGAGATAAGGTCTATGGTTTTCTCTTTCCATAATGCTGTGCCTGGTTTGGGTTCTAGAGTAATGCTGGCCTCAGGTGATGAGTTAAGAAGTATTTCCTGTGCTTCTATCCTCTGAGAGGTATTGTAGAGAATTGGTATAATTCTCTCCTAAAGTTTTATAGACTTCATTAGAGAACCCATCTGGGCTTGGTTCTTTCTGTTGTGGGAAGTCACCAATTATTGATTCAATTTCTTTAATCAATATCAATCTATTTCAACTTTCTATTTCTTCTTTTGTAAGTTTTGGCAAATATTATCTTTTGAGAAATCGGTCCACTTCATCTGGGTTATCAAATTTGTGGAAATAGAATTGCTTATAGTATTCAATTATTATCCTCTCAATGGACATGGAGTCCATGGTGAGGTCAGCTATCATGACTGCTACTAGTAATTTGTGTTCTCTCTCTCTCTCTCTCTCTCTCTCTCTCTCTCTCTCTCTCTCTCTCTCATATCCTGGTTAGAAGCATATTGAATTTATTAATCTTTTCAAAAAACCAAATTTGGGGTCAATTGATTTTCTCTCTTGATTTTATAGTTCAAATTTCACTGAATTCTTCTCTATTTATTTTCCTCTTCTTTGGATTTAGCTTGCTCTTCTTTTTTTATTTTCTCAAGGTAGCAATTTAGATTATTGATGTTAGAGCTTTCTTCATTTCTAATATGTGCAGTAATTAATATAGATTTCCTTTTAAGCACTGCTTTTGCTGTGTTCCATAAAATTTGTTAAGTTGTGTTTTCATTTATATTTAGTTCAAAATATTTTTAGTTTCACTTGAAATTTGTTTCTTTGACCCACGTGTTATGTAGAAGTATGTTTTTAATCTCCATGTATCTTTGGGATGTTTAGGTTATCTTTTTGTTATTAAGGTCTAGTTAAATGCCATTGCATTCTGTGAGCTATGTATGATTTCTGTTTTTAGATTTGTTAAGATGTATTTTTATTGCCCAAGAATGTGGTCTTTCTTGATGAATGTTCATTGTGAGTTTGGGAAGAATGTGTATTTGGCTGTTTTTGGATGAAGGTGTCTGTAGACATCAATTACATTCAGTTGATTGATGGTGTTGTTGAGTTCAACTCCGTCCTTACGGATTCTGCCCTCTGGAGCTGTCCGTTGCTGATAGATGGTTGTTGGAGTCTCCAACTATGGGGATGGATTTATCTAGTTCTCTTTGCAATTCTATCATCTTTTGCCTCAGACAGTGTGATGCTCTGTTGTTGGGCACATACGTGTTAAGGGTCGTTAAGTCTTCTTTCAGAGAATCAACCTCTTTATCATTATGTACTGGCCTTTATTTCTGGCCACATCCCTTGCTGTTGAGGCCTCTCTGTCTGAAATTAACACAGCTACGACTGCTTCCTTTTCATTAGTGTCGTTATGGCATGCTTTCTCTATTAATTAGTTTTAGTCTGTAGATGCCCATAGTTAAAGTTGACTTTCTGTTGATTTAACAATCTGTCAATTTAACTCATGTTTAAAGGGATAAACCTCCTGGCCACATGTACTTTTATGTTGCTGGCAGCATGTACCAACAATTTCTTTTCTTTTTTAAAAAAAATATTTTTATTGATTTCAGAGAGGAAGGGAGTGGGGGAGAGATAGAAACATCAATGATGAGAGGGAATCATTGATTGGCTGCCTCCTTGCACGCCCCCTACTGGGGATTGAGCCCACAACCTGGTCATGTGTCCTTGACTGGAATCAAACTCTGGACCCTTCAGTCTGCAGGCCGACGCTCTGTCCACTGAGCCAAACTGTCCAGGACCCAATAATTTCTTTAAGGAAGTTATCCACTTCCTAGTTGCTGTATTTCCTGGCCTCAGAAATCACATGCAAATGCTAAATATTTGAATCTGTCACATAAAGGGAAAAACGCTGGCCTTCACGGTCAACCTAAAAAGATAAATAAATAAAGTAATATCATACCTATGATTTTCTATCACAGAAAATATTCTCTAACTATACAATGTCTCAGAGAAAGGGCACACAGCGTGTGTTTGGGACACAGGGGGTCTTTTTTTCAATTTTTAAACACTAATGCAGGAAAGGTCTTCTATTTCACCCACAAATTAAAAAAGCAAAAAAGCACATTTAAAAAAAAAATTTACGATTTTAGAACCAACCTTGAGTATCAGGAGATGGTGCCTGGATGCTAAGATAACACTTATAAATCATAGGTAAGACTATGATTTTAATCATCACTTTGCTAAACAATTTTTCCTGGTCTAGTTTCATTATTATTTTTACTGTTCAATAAGTAATAAAAAATCTGAGGGTTTTTATATTTTGGCATTTTATTTTCTATTGCACAGTTTGGGGTTTGGATCAAGTTTCCATGGAAAGATCTAGAAAGGTGACAAGCAGCCAGGGGTGATTGTGCTACAGAGGAGGCACTCTGCTTGGGTTATTTAACTCGATGCTGGTTCAAGGAGCGCTAAGTTGTTTTTGAAGAAAACTCTACTCAGGAAATTGTAATTTTTGGTGCGGGAACTGCTCAGCTAGATCCAAACCAACGTTTTCAAATAAAAGGTTGTTGCTATTTTCAGTCTCGGTCCAATTCTGTGCTGTCCGTGTCTTGCCTCTCTTGAGCCTTCCTTTCTAACTGGATGCTTTTTCTCCATGGCCATCGCCACTTGATCAAAGCTGGCGTTTGTAATGTGAGCCGCGATGCATCTGCTATTTTTAGACTCTGCCCACTTTCCTATTTTCCTCTTTAGCGAGTCTGTCTTTATAGAAGTGGATTAACCTTAGAGCATTTTGCCTGGAACTGCAGAGTATTTAAGCTGTTTAATAAATGAAGAACCGTGGCTGCTCTGAAAATTCATGGACAGCTGTGAAAAGTAAGCCTCGGAAGGTGTGTAACAAAACTCATGACATTATTCAAATGTTTTAGACACTTTACACCTACGCAGACACATGGAAAGTGATGGAAGGAAACTTAGCAGGAATCCCCGCTTGTGACCGTATATTCTACAAAGACATGGCGTTCCATACGCCCCTGAAAACGGCACAGATACATGGTGGTGGCGCAGTCATGGCCTTTGGCATGGGGCCCTGCTTAGGACTTCATGGCTACTGCCCGCGGCCGGCTGTTCACAGCACATGTGTCCCTCTACGTCCCTCGTGGCACCTCGCCACCTGCACTCGGGACGCCGAGCGTTAGCTCTTGTCCTTGACGGTCCTGGGGTCTATATCCTGCCACCGCGAGGGCCATCCGGCAAACGTGCCTAAATTCCCAGCCGCTGCGTTCATGCCAATAGGTGTGAGATCAGATGAGCCTGAGCGGCGGAGTCAAGGAGTGACCCCCTCGCAGCCAAAGGCCCTGCCCTGTGCCTGTCACCTCCTCAGAGGAGGGCCACGCGCCGTGAGCAGCGTGTCAGGGGGAATGGTTTTCTCAGCCATCGGGCTTAGGTGGCCCCTGTCAAGCTCTGCCGCTGTAACTGGAATTGGGAGAGCGATGATGTCCCTAAAACATACCATCATTTCCCTTTCTCCCATGTGTGCTGCTATGTCATTATCCATTTATTTATTTGTATCTTGTAAAAATACGTAAGTGGGTTTATAAAACGAGCTGATATAGCTTGTTCCTGCTATGGAAAATAATTACTCTGGCTGGTTAGCAGGGCTCAGAGGTTGAGTATCGACCTGTGAACCAGGAGGTCACGGGTTAATTCCCAGTCAGGGCACATGCCAGGGTTGTGGGCTGAATACCCAGTAGGGGGCGTGCATGAGGCAGCGGATCAGTGATTCTCCCTCATCACTGATGTTTCTCTCTCCCTCTCCCTTCCTCTCTGAAATAAATAAAATATATTTGTAAAAATAAAATAAAAAAGAAGATAAATGACCATATTTATCTTGTTTCTCATTACCTAATATCAAGGGCTACATGCTTCCAAGTAGTTTTCATCAAATCCACCAAATCGGAGAGTCATATGTCCCTTTAATTGTATCATCTGGAAAACCATCTTTTTTCCCTGTCACCTGGCCATGCTCACGGCGCTATCGTTAAAACGCCAGCAGACCCTGAACCTGTGTTCTGGCAGAAGGAACTTTGGGGTGCACCTGCAGATGCCTAAGGAGACGGATTCTCTGTGGACACCATTTGCCCCTAACCTACATCTATGTCCAAGCCCACGTCTCCGTCTCCATCTCTCGGTGTCCACCGCTTATCTCTGTCCATCCGGCGTCTACGCCTCTGTCATCTAACTGGCACCATTTATAGTAGATGTGTTAAAGGCCTAACAAGCTGAGGGGAGGGTGCACCTGCCATCCTGTAGCTCGCTATCCTCTCTGTCTTCATCTCTACCCGTCAGTCAGTAATATTGGGACAACATCTCCTGCCCAAATCACAGGATTTCAGTAGTATTTCAGTTTTTCATATTTATTTGTGTGTGTGTGTGTGAGAGAGAGAGAGAGAGATGCGTAGATCCACTGTCGATGCATTCATTGGTTCATTCTTATATGTGCCCTGACCGGGGATCAAACCCACAACCTTGGCATAGCAGGATGCCGCTTTAAGCTACTGACCTACCCGGCCAGGGCTCACATGACAACATTTTACTGCACTTTCAAAGCACTTTCATGACCTTTCCTGGGAGACAGCATATTTGAATCGGCTTTGAGATATGCAGACGCAGCGACATGATTGAGAAAAAATAAGTACAATTACCTTATAACCTCAAATGTTGCTCTTGAAACTGTGAGCTATTTTGCTTGGAGGCATTTTCCTCGTTCTCTAATGGGCGTTCTCCCTCCGAGGAACAGGGGTTTGGAACTGGAATTGGCAGTTATGACTTGATGAAATCTGGAATGAATGGGTGTTTGGGGACGTTACGTTAATGCCTTGTCAAGTGGCGAAGACACATGCTCTTACCCTTTAATCATCCTCTTTATGGATTAACTGGAGAGGCCTTACGCTGTACATAAATTACATGTTAATATCAAATAGTCTCTGTGATTTTATTAGAAATCCCTCTCTCTGTGCTGTTTGCACTAATTTTCATCAGAACAGTATCATATTTCATCCACTCAAATCCCAATAAATTATAGTGGAGGCTGCAATTCTCTCTCACTACTGTTTACAGGGATTTGAAGTTTACAGAGGATTTTATTTTTTTATATATTTTATTGATATTTTATAGAGAGGAAGGGAGAGGGATAGAGAGTTAGAAACATCAATGAGAGAGAAACATCGATCAGCTGCCTCCTGCACACCCCCTGCTGGGAATGTGCCCACAACCAAGGTACATCCCCTTGACCTGAATCGAACCTGGGACCCTTGAGTCCGCAGGCCGATGCTCTATCCACTGAGCCAAACCAGTCAGGGCTTTACAGAGGATTTTAAATGAGTGTCATATAGTAGAATATGTTATGAAAGCGTAAAAATATGTGTGTAAAGCACTAAAGAATGCAGCTCCGTGTCTCTGTGTCCCATATGTGAGCCCAGTGACCCTGCCGCTCCCAGTTCCCACTGGTGATCTTTCATTTATTCCCAAAGGGGGAAGGGTGCCTTTTTAGGAAAGGTCGGGAGTTCTTGGCATGATGAGTAGACGTGGAAATACACTTCTGATGAGCTTACTACACCTGCCAACGTTACAACAAAACAACTGAGGATTGATGACCGGATAAAGCTAAAAATGCTATGAAATTAACCAGTTGTCCGATTCCCTCAGTTCTTCTTTATTTGCTTAAGGCTTTATTTTAAAACTAGAGGCTCGGAGCATGAATTCGTGCACGGGTGGGGTCCCTCGGCCTGACTCCAATCGGGACCTATCTGGGCCATCTCACCCAGTCCTAATCATGGAGATCAGGGCCAGCTGGCTGGGGGGAGGGACCATGGGAGGTTGGCTGTGGGAGCGCATTGACCACCAGGGGGCAGCTCCTGCATTGAGCTTCTGCCCCGTGGTGGTGAGTGCACGCTGTAGCTACCATCCAGCTGGCCGTAACAGTAGTTTAGGCTTTTATATATAAAGCTAAACTAAGTCCCCTAAAAATGTTGAAAAAATAATACCAAGAATCCTCATGTCAACTCAACCAGGTTCCCCAAATGGGAGCATGTTGCCACATTTCCTTTATTTATTTCCTTATCATTTTCAGCGTCATTCTATTGACTTGTCTCTGTCTCTCATTCTCTCTTCATCCAAGTGTCTGACCCGGGGGAGCCACCAGCTCCTAGGCACTGCCCACCTGCCATCCAGCCTGTGAGGGCAGGCGAGTGGCACAGCATGGCTCTCTAAAAGGGCTGGGCTTGGCCTGGCTGGCATGGCTCAGTGGTTGAGCCTTGACCAAGGAACCATGAGTTCATGGGTTTGATTCTCAGGTAAGGCACTTGCCTAGGTTGTGGGCTCGATCCCTAGTAAAGGGCATACAGGTGGCAGCTGATCAATGTTTCTCTTTCTTTCTTTCTCCCTTCCCTTATCTCTAAAATCAATAAAAACACATTTTATTTTTTTTAAAATACGGCTGAAGCCTGTTCAGAGACGTGAGGCTCCTGGTCCCGACTGGCCCTGAGCTGGTGAGCAGGTTCTGATTGTGGAATAGTGTGAGGTGCCCCTGTGGGTGCACCTGGGCCATGGCCTCCACCTGACGCTCTGAGATCTGCTGGTGTCCCCCAGGGCTTCCGGAAAGTTGTAGAGACGCCTCCTAGATTTCGGGGCTCATTGATGGAGCTGCGCTGCCGGGAGCCCCTGGGCAGGAGCCTTCAGACCTGGGCTCCCGCCAACATCGCTTCAGGGAGCTTGCTGGGCCTCACGTCTCTGCCTGACGGAAAGGGCGAGTCAATTACTTCCCATTCGTTATGTCGTTAATTACACTCACGGCCGCAAACATCTAACTGAATCTTCAGGAATCTGCCCCAGCCTTTCCCTTCGTGGGCCAGTTCTCTGCCTGTCCCATCTCTTCATTCTTGGCGTTCCTGGCACAGGACTGTCCTCACAGCCAATTCCAGTTCTTCTTCATTTTTAGGTGGAATTTCGAGGAACTGCTCACCTTTGCCCACTTTCACCAACGTGAATGAGGCTGACTGATTCCAGTTCCGTTTTATGGCTCATTGCATCTCCCTTGTTTGCTCCTTTTGTAAACATCTCTTTCCTTTTCTCTCAGTCAGGTGTCTTATGACCCCCGTCTGTTACTTCTCCTGCCATTTTAAATTTGCTGTTGGTCAAGGTATATTATATATCTTAACATTTTGTGTACATAGCAGATTGTCTCTCCAATATATTTTAGTGGGAATTTGTTAGAATATGCTGCTGAAGGCTTTGAAAATACTGCATTTCCTTCCATCACACGTGCACGAGGTCTCTGCTTTCTTCCTGTCGATGTTCACTCGCTTCCCCTAGAATGATACCCACCTGCCGAGCAGCTAAAGAGAGAAGCCTGAGAGCAGTAGGTGCTGGTGAAAGTGGCCCAGTTACAACGTCTATGCTGTGGCACTGAGTGTATTTCCACAGTGAATTCTGTCTGTGAGAACTGATCATTGCAGGCTCCAGGTCCTCCAGATCCTGTTTCTTGAAATATGTGCGTAGATTCACCATAAAACATGTGCAGTATGTTCATGGCAGCCCAATCTGAAGTGCTTGAAATGCACACAGCTCAAATGTCCATCAGCAGGAGGAAGGATAAAGATATGTGGGCCCTGACGGTGTGGCTCAGTGAGTGCTGACCCATGAGCCAAGAGGTGAGGGTTCAATTCTCAGTCAAGGACACAAGCCCAGGTTGTGGGCTCGATTCCTAGTAGGGGGTGTGCAGGAGGTGCTAATCCATGATTCTCTCTCATCATTGATGTTTCTATCTCTCTCTCTCCCTCTCCCTTCCTCTCTGAGATCAATAAGAATATATAAAAAGAATATATTTATATTAGAGGCCCAGTGCATGAAAATTTGTGCACTGGGCAGGGGGGTCCCTCAGCCTGGCCTGCCCCCACTCGCAGTCTGGGAGCCCTCAGAGGATGTCCTACTGATGGCTTAGGCCCGCTCCTCATGGCCTCCCTTGTTAGAGGTGATCAGGGAGGCAGGGGAGAGCTATAGGGGCAATCAGGCAGGCAGGCAGGTGAGTGGTTAGGAGCCAGAGGTCCCAGATTATGAGAGGGTGCAGGCCGAGCTGAGGGACCATCCCCCCATGCATGAATTTTGTGCACCAGGCCTCTAGTATATATATATATAGGCCTGCTCCTCATGGATATACATATAACATCTACGTCTCTGAGAAGCTGTGGCTTGAGAATGGGTATGGATAGTCTCCACACGGATGACACACCCACATGGCACACCTGGGCTCCTGTCTACCGGTCCACTCAGGAGGCAAACAGTGTGCGTAGCACGGCTGCTGGGAACAGCCAGGTTAGATTCGATCCACATATGCAAATAGCAGAGGAAGAAAAGAGCGCAGAGAGGAAATGCTACCTGTGACATGGGGTCTGAGACGCTGTAAAGGCCGAGCCTGCACCTGTGTTAGGAGATGCGGCAGATGCAGATGACATCATTGCCTTACTGCGAGCACGCAGGTGTGTCCTCAACATCGGTTCCCTGGGAGGAATTTTGTGCAAATTCAATGTGGCAAGTGTCTCCAGTGGCTGTAGATTCTTTTTTAAAAATATGTTTTTATTGATTTCAGAGAGGAAGGGGCGAGAGAGAGAGAGACATCAATGAGAGAGAGTCATGGATCGGCTGCCTCCTGCATGCCCCACACTGGGGATGGAGCCCGCAACCCAGACACGTGCCCTGATCAGAAATCAAACCCTGATCTCCTGGTTCATAGGTCGCTGCTCAACCATTGAGCCATTCTGACTGGGCTATAGATTCTTTTTTTAAAAATAAGTCTTTTATTGTTGAAAGTATTACATATGTCCCCTTTCTACCCCACTGGCCCCTCCAGCCCACTCCACCCCTGCCCCAGGCCCTCACCACCCCCCACTGTCTGTGTCCGTGGGCCGTGCATATATGCACACAAGGTCTTCGCTCGATTACCTCCCACCCGCACCCCCGCCTTCCCTCTGAGAGTCTGCACTCTGCTCCCTGCTTCCGTGTCTCCTGATCCATCCGTCCGTCCGTTTACTTTGTTCATTAGATTCCACACATGAGTGAGACCCTGTGACACTTGTCTTCTCTGACTGGCTGTTTCACTCAGCACGATGCTCTCCGGGCCCCTCCGTGCTGCCTCAGAGTCAGAGACCCTTCTTTTTACTGCTGCCCAGGATTCCCTGGTGTCCATGCCCCACAGCTTTTTACCCACTCGTCTGCTGATGGGCACTCGGGCTGTTTCCAGACCTTAGCTGTTGTAGATTGCGCTGCTATGAACTTCTTAATGAATATTAGACTCCTTCCCTTTTAACACCAGGCAGTGATCCCAGATCCTCAGGGGCCACGTGCGCAACGGAAGGCACTTACGGATAATCCAGAACGTGCACAAATGCATAGCCACAGAGGCAGAACCCCGAGGACGCCTGGCCCAGAGGCGAGGGCTCTCTATGCCTGTGAGCCTGTGCTGGGGCAGACGAGTGACCGGCCGCAACCAGAGCAGCGCCAAGGATCTCGTTGTAACATTTATTTTCAGTTCTTCCCACGTGTGCATTGTCTGGGACGCATTTTCTCTTTGCTGCTTAAAAACCCAGAGTAGGAGCTGCCCCGCAGTAAACCCCACCCCCCTAAGGACTGCGGGCTCTTATTTGGGTTCCTGTGAAGCAAGGAGGCCGGGGAATCAGCGCGACTGGTTGTCTGTAGGGCACAGACATTGATTTTCTCATCCTTCATCTTGTCGTGTAAAAGATTATTAGGATGCTCTTTGGACAGAGCTGCCGGCCAGGCTGCGGTATTGGCAGGAGCAGTCGGAATGCGGGCTCCGTGCGAGGCCTGGGACGGGAAGAACCGCCGCATCTGGGGTTGACGAACGGTGGCTTTAATGTGCCCCCGACTCCGTATAATGCCAGGGTGCGTTTGTTTAGCAAATCAAATCATCTCCTAAAACCTGTGTTTAACATTCATACTTACTGTGTAGGCAGCGTGCCAACCTTTCTAACAGGGCGGCCTGTGTTTATGTCTCTAATAATAGTGGTATGTTTATTTAGGAGACAACAAGATACTTCCACCTGGCAGGCGTGGCTCAGGGGTTGAGCACCGGCCTATGAACAGGAGGTCACACTTTGATTCCCGGTCGGGGCACATGCCTGGGTTGTGGGCTTGATCCCCAGTAGGGGGCGTGCAGGAGGCAGCCGATCCATGATTCTCTCTCATCATTGATGTTTGTATCTCTCTCTCCCTCTCCCTCCCTCTCTGAAATCAATAAAAATATATTTAAAAACAACAACAACAACAAAATACGTCCCCTCTGTCACTGTCCTTCGTTCACTACGTCGTAGAGGAAGTGGAACATGCCATGTCTGTGCTGTCGATCCTGATGTCAGTGGTTACAGAGGGAGCGTGTCCACATGTGTCTCCCTTAATGCTGAGCTCCCAGGTGAGCGGACGTACCCAGGCCATCCACTGGTCCTGTCCAGGTCACACCGAGCCTCCCCCCTGAGAGAGTGGGTGACAGGAGAATCGGGCTTCGTGGAAACAGGGCGATTTTGTTGACTGACAATGTGCTCAGCGCTGTCTTCCCTCCTTTTGAACTGCGGACGTCACAGCAGGTCCCTCAGCCCTGTGGTCAGTGAGAACCACCCGAGCCCCTGTGCTTTCAGAAACAAATTTGGACCTTCCCATCCTGTGCCTACAGTGTCTTCAGACCCAGACGAGCGGGAGGACATTTGTCATCCCTTCATGTGATCTCTGGGGTTAGAGCTCAGTGAATTCTCATCCAGCAGGCACCGAGCAAAACATAAACTCGGCTTCAGAAGGTCTCACACCCTGACACACATGATGAAAGAACTCCAGAGTTCTTTAGTTTGTCCAACTATTTATAAATTATATTTACCGAGTGGCTAAAGTGAGCCCCAACCACTAATGATGGTGAATCTCAAAGATGCAGAGTGTGGGCGTTATTGCTTTAGTGGATATTCACTTGCTTCCATCCCATATCACCAAATAGTCTCATATCTATGTATAAGTTCATTAAGTACGTGATATTTTCAAATATTCAATCTGCCTGCATTTTATGAAATCAAACAGAATACTTTTATGCTCTTCAGAATGTATGCCAGATCTCTGTACCTAAGTGACACGATCGGTTCCACATTAAGTACATTTTCTAATCAAGAAATTCCGAGATGTTGACTTTGGAAAGCCGCGTGGCTTATATAAAACAAAGAATAAACTACGCAAGATATAAAATGTGTTAGAAGATTTAAAAATGGGGAATGTACCCCGACCGACACCTGAGAGGCAGACAACCGGGTCCGGGGGAGGGCAGGGGGTGGGGAGGACGGAGTGTGAGCCCGTGAACTCACACTGGAGGCCTCCCTGGAGAAGGAGGGCCTCTGGGCTGGGAGGCGACTCCTGGAGTGAAGACACAGGAATGACCAGGCCACGGGCGGTGACCTCTCTGCCTCCTGAGCCGGAGGGCCAGGGAGGGGCTGATGTGGCCGCCGTGCAGGCTGCCTGCCGGTCCAGACCTGGCTTCTCACCCAGATGGCCCTGGGAGGATGAAGGGAGCTTTGTGACTATGCAAGTGTCAGAGACGGTGATGCCCGACTGAGGGACCACGGGACGGGGGAGGGGCGGGAAGAGATGAACCATAGATGGTATATGGGTATGTGCCTGGCCCTTGGGCCCAGAGGATCGTGTGGGGGAAGGCCTTGTGGGTTGGGGGCGGGGGGCTGGGAGCAGGGTAGAGGGAGGACATGGAGGGGGGAAGGGGTGGGGACATCTATAATACTCTCAACAATAAAGATTAAAAAAAGAAAAGGAGAGGAATGGGAAACAAACAATTAATAAAATAACGATAATAGAACAGCAGGCAAGTTCTAACAAACCAAAAGTCAGCGTTAAGTATAAATGACCTGAGTGTTCGGACAGATTTGTAGTGTGACGTAAAGGAGTACCCATTAGCTCTCTAAAACGTGTTCCTCTTGCATAACTGACACTTTGAGCAACACCTTCCCATCTGCCCCCCTCCCACCACACCTGTCCTCACCACCCTCAGCCTCTATAATGTGCTGTGTGTACATACAGGTGAGAGCAGCTAGGGGAGAGCCGGGTGACGACAGTTAGTACGTTCTGCTGTGCACGTGGAATTTGCTGGGAGAGTGGGTCTTAGGTGTCTCAGCTCCCAGAATGGACGTGCACATTAGCTTGACTGTAGTAAACACTTCACAACATATGTGTACATCAATGCATCATGCTATCCACCTTACATATGTACATTTTATGCGATCATTTTAAAAATAAATAATAATGTAGGTGAAAAAATAAAAGACCCACTATATGGGGTTGATAAGAAATGAATGGCGAATGCAACACGGACAGTTTGAACATGACAGGAAGACAAGTTGTGCAACACCAACCAGAGCAGCAGGAGGGGCTGGGCTCCCATCCAACACCAAGCAGCCTGCACAGAACAGAAAGGACTGTACAGTGATGGCTGAGGAAGGAGGCCCAGGAAGGCAGGGCAATCCTGTGTCCTCACCCAGCAGGAGAGCGTCAGAGACAGGCAGGAGCTGACGGAGTTTGCAGGAGAAACGGGACATTCCCGTTAGATCTGGGGATTCACTGCATCAGTGTTAGCAATACATATAAAGTCAGCCAGGGCACCAAGTAACCAAGCAACACAGCCCACTGCCGTCATGGAGCTGACACACACAGCGCACCCACCCGCAGCAGCAGGTGAGGGATGGACTGCATTCTGGCATAAACCAAACCTCAACCAACGAGAAGACGTGAAGTCTTTCCAGTGTTTGCCAGTCATGGGATCGACCTAGAAAGCAACAGCAGGAAGGGGACAGTTCAATCTCTGAATTTTGGAAAGTAAACGAGACACAGCTAAGTCAGTCATTGGTCTACAGGAAAGTCTGAAAGAAAATTTAAACCAAGGAAGTGCATAGGATCACATGAAAACAAAACCATAGCCTCTCCTAGTATAAGGGAGGCAGTCAACACAGTGTCGAGAATAGAAATTATCGCACAAAATGCTCAACTTAGAAATGAGGGACTGGATGAAACTAATAAAGTAAGGTTCTATCTACATCAGAAAACTACACAAAGATGTTAAACTCAAATAGATGGAATAATGAGAAATGAAGACAGGAGCAGAAGTCAATGAAATTGAAACCAGGAAAGTCATAAAGAAACTAAAGCAAGAAAGCTGATTATTCTATAAAAAGTCAATAAAATTGGCGAGCGTCCTGAGAAACAGTAG
>NW_006298272.1:1859012-1886193 GCF_000327345.1 Myotis davidii | reverse complement strand
CTCCGTCGTCATCAGAAAGAGAATAAGGCGGCCGACGGGCACATCGTGCTCGTGACCGGAGCGCCACACGACAGGCCCCTTCTTCAGACCCACAGAGCACCCGACTCAAGCGGCACACAATAGACACTCTGAATAGCCCCGTAGGTATTCAGGCGACTGAATCCATCATTTGAAAAAGCAGTTTGGCAGTTTCATAAACACACTGGACACACAGGGACCCGGTGGCCCAGCAGTTACACTCCGGGCATTTTTCCCAGAAAAAATGACGACGTATGTTCACCCCCAAACCTGCAGGGAAGCGTTACAGCAGCTTTATGCGTGATAACAGTCACAGGAGCAAGCCGGACGCCTGTCCCCGGGAGGTGGCTGTGTGCACCCTGGTGCCTTGGCGGCGGGAATGATGCCCGGGCGTGCGAGGGAACCGCTGGTTAGAGGATAGGGGTGCGCTCCGAAGAGTCCTGCGAAGAGAGTGAAAAGGCCACGCTCAAGTGTTAACCACTGTGTGGTTCCATTTGCATAACATTCAAAAATAACAAACTAATCGTATGGACAGAGGTTAGTGATGGCCAGGAGTATTTTAAGAAGTGGGGGTGGGAGGGCGGGGCAGCTAGTGTGGCTCAGTGGTTGAACATTGACCCACGCACCAAGAGGTCACCGGTTCCATTCCCGGTCAGGGCACAGGCCTGGGTTTCGGGCTCCATCTCCAGTAGGGGGTGTGCAGGAGGCAGCCGTTCGATGTTGATGTTTCTCTCTCATTGATGCTTCTATCTCTTCCTCCCTCTCCCTTCTTCTCTCTCTAATAACCAATAAAAACATATTTTTTTTAAAAAAAAAAAAGGGGGGTTAGGAGGGCGATGGGTGTGGCTGTGCAGCGCGGTCGTGTTGAAATTGCTCTGCCCTGACTGTGTCTGGTCTGGTTTGATTTTGTTCTATGGTTCTGTAAGATGCTGACACTGGGGGGAGGGGGGGGAAGGAGGGGGAGAGAAATGGGTAAAGGCCTGGGATCTCTGGATTATTTTTGACAACCGCATGTGAATCTACAATTATCTCAAAGTTTCATTAAAAATTAAGAAGGTGAGATTCAGAGACATTCTGGGATTTGCTCAAAGAAAACCTTGTGCAAAATACCCAGACATCGCTGAAGAGGCGGCACGAATTAAAAACCACCAAACGTACCAAGTTCCTCGTTCCAAAGTCAGTGAGGGCTGGATGTACATTGAGAAGAACAGCACAGACCAGAGAGAAAAGAGCCTTAAATCACCTTAAGGTCCAAGTAAACAACTGAACAGAGGAAAACCGTGCTCGCCAAGTAAGAGAATGGAGACTTGGCCAGTATAATTTATCCTTTGAGTGATCCGTGCTCCTGGTATATTTTTATCAAGTCGATCATATCTGGGTTTTTCTTATTATTTTTTAAATTGCTTGGTTCTTTTGCTTAAAGGAGACGCACTGAACCTCCCACTGATAAACACAAGTCAACACCCTTAGGGACAGGTCACCAGAAGGCACTGGGCTCAGGTAAAAGAACTCTTGTGAGGTTCGTGTGGGAGCACACGCCCCTTTCCTAAAGAACTGAGGGGCTGATCCTTATACCTCGGGAGTAGCACCCCCTATGATGTCATGTGTCATCACACCCCGTGTGCTCGGGCCTGAGAAGGTGCCACCACGTGATGAGGAAACTGACCCGCCCTGGATGCTCGGACATGGACTGTGATCAGTAAGGGGACGTGCCACCATCTAGACCAGTGGTTCTCAACCTTCTGGCCCTTTAATATAGTTCCTCATGTTGTGACCCAACCATAACATTATTTTCATTGCTACTTCATAACTGTAATGTTGCTAACTGTTATGAATCGTCATGTAAATATCTGATATGCAGGATGGTCTTAGGCGACCCCTTTGGAAGGGTTGTTCGACCACCAAAGGGGTTGTGACCCACAGGTTGAGAACTACTGATCTAGGCTTTTTCCAATGGAAATCCTGCTTTTGACTCATTTTCACGCGGGAAGTGCAGTGAAATGACTCTGAGGTCGTCGCTGAAAGGTGGTCAGGAGGCAGAGGAAGAGAAACTCCAACGGCTCGTCCACGTGGCCAGCGTTTCGGCCCTGGCTTCAGTCCTGCCCCGGGTTCTGTGCGTTTCAACCAACCCTGTAAGGTCAGCTTCGTCTTTAAGTCGTGGTCACTTTTACTAAAGGTTTCGTTGATTTGTGTGGAGGAAGCCAGCCACGAGGAGCAGTGCACACATCACCCCAATGTCCCCCTTCGTCTGGGTCCTGGCTCCGGCCTCAGGCAGCCCAAGACTGTGCTGAGCTGGAGGGGCCACTGTGAACCCACCTATGGGTTTAGGACCACAGCGGGAGGAAGGAACCTTCAGACAAACTGGGTTCCGACCCGGGTTCTGCCCCTGCTTCCATATGCCCTGTGCCCATCACCGCCCCTGGACTCGGACCCCTCATCTATATACAGGGACAGGCACCCTGTCTTAGGAAGTGTGAGGATGGAAGACGGAGGGGCTTCTTTTCCCCAGCTGGCCTGGCCTTGCCCTCGGGCTGGTGTGGAACGGGACCCTCCTGTTCTCAGCTGTGCCGATCCCCTCGGCAGCTGTGTCTGCGCAAAAGCCAGACACGTCAGCGGAGCCGTGCAGCATGTAACACTCCACGTGTTTCCATCATGATCACTATCACTGTGACACGGGCACAGCGGGAGCAACGGCCAAGGGGATGCGGGATCCGAGTACCCTCAGCACTTTCTCTCTTGATGGTTGGATAATCCGGCTTATATTTTTGAGAGGAGAGTGTGGATAGCAACGTAGGAGAAGTTAGTTTCTATCGGGGAACAATGAGAGCAAACATACTGCGTGTTACACCCCCAGAGAAGACACACACACGCACGCACGCACGCACACACATGCACAAATGCGCACATGCACACACACATGCACACACACGGTCCTTGGTTATCACTAGTCTTTCTGAGGCGTAGCAGGTGTTACCATACAGAATGACTTGGTGGCTTTTAAACTTAAGCTTTAAGGAGCAAATGACAGTGTCTGCTCCCTGCGGGTGACACTGTGGGCGCCGAGGCCTGTGGCGGAGCCATTCTGGGGGGACGGGTGCCATCCGCACCAAGCCTGGCCTGTGACAGGGTAAACAGGGAGCGGCCATGAGACGGCCGGAGGAGAAGCCGCCACTAGAGGACGGTGCGAGGATGGCGCGGCTTCTCCATGTCATCTCCCTGTGAGGGCCGGGCTCACGCCTCCGGGAAGCGCTCCGTCCAAACCGCTGAAGCTGCGGCCTGAGGCGGCCACTAGACCGCATTGATCGACGGGCTCACAAGCAAACAGTCTGGGAGAGGAGCGGGGCGCTCCGCACGCTGACTCTGTGGGAACTAAAAACGGAGACGTAAACATGGCAATTAAAGGGCTGCTTCCGTCCTTCCCAGTCAAGGAGGTTGTTGCTCGAGATCACCCTGATGTAGGCGTGAGCGGAGCAGGGGGAGAGCTTTGACCTTCCGCTGCGCTAACGGGCATCGTGGCCGGGGTGCCTGACCACGCGGAGGTGCGCACGGTGGCTGGGGAACGGCACCGCCCCTGTCTCTGCGAGGTCAGGGCGGGAGCTCACCTCTGTCCCTCCGTCCCTCCATCCCTCCATCCCTCCGTCCCTCCGTCCCTCCGTCCCTTCGTCCCTTTGTCCCTCCATCTCTCCGTGTGGCTTCATCCCCCGTCAGAGCCAGACACTCCGAGTTCTGAGGCTGCAGGTGACAGGTGTGCACGCAGGATCACGACGGCAGCTCCCACATTGGCTGCACCCACTGAGGTCACTGTTTCTCTACTGACCCTGAGGGTTAGTCTCACCTTCGGACGTGAGGAGGCAGCGGGTGATGTGGGTGGTGAAATGGAGCGAGGGTCAATGCCTAAGACAGAAACAGCCCGGGTGCGACCGGGGGCTGGGAGCGGCTCACCCACACGGGGCTGCTGAGTACCGGCGTGTTCGTTCTACGTGGAGCTACGCGGTGTTCAAGACTGGCCCTTCCCCCCCGGTTTGCCCTCTGCCATTCTGAACCCCAGGGCTCGGGCGCTGCTGGTAGCGAAACTGTGAATAATGGGTGCCTGGGACAGAGACGTCCGTGCTCCTACTTTCCAGCTGGTTGTGTCGCACCAGCAGCTGCTGCTGGAGGCACGTCGGTCAGTGTTGTCCTCCCACCTGTCCCTCACGTTGTGTCTCAGACCCCGCTGAGGAGGAACGCAGAGCGCACATCAGCAAGTACACGCTTCTGTTTGTTGTTTAAGCCACGTTTTGATGAGTCTGCAAAATTCCAGGAACATAGGAGATCGGCTGCATTACGGAAATCGCTCCTTCTTTCCAACCATGCGGGTCTGCCCTGCGTGACTCTGCGAGGCTGTAAGAACTCCAGGCCTGGATGCCACGCAAAGAGGGGGGCTGGCCGTCACTCCCCCTCCGGCGGTTCTGGGTGCTCCTCGCTTCCTGAAGACCGAGCTGCTGGAGGAAGCTCTCTGGTGGATAAGCTTGTTTTAGACGAAAGTAAGTCTCCATCGCTGTAGGATGAGGGGCCAGTTAGGTGTAAGTTCCCTCCACTGTCAACTGAAACGAGTGGGTGAATATCAATGTGGTGGATTATGATGGCATGTTTCCTGAGGTTGAACCATCCCTACAGGCCTGCCCTAAAACCAACCTGCCAAAATGGTGTGTGCGCACCTGTGTGTGCGTGCGTGCGCGCGTGTGTGTGTGTGTGTGTGTGCACATGTGTGTGTGTGTGAGATAAGTGTGCTGAATGTGCTATATTTAACACCGTGTGGCTTGGACTACGGAGAGCCGGGACCTGCATAAATGACTCTGCTCCCGCCTGGTGGGATGTGCGTTTGGCCTCAATGGGGCGGCTCCGTAGGTGAAGGTCACCTCTCCGTGTGCTGTGGAGGAAGCAGGAGAACAAACCCTATCATAGCAGTGACGCCTGGACTTAACGTTGACGTGACAGGAGGGCTGGACCGAGGTGATGACCCCCGACCTGTGCATGAAGTTGTGGAAACGCAACAAGTGGGATTTTTTGACACCATGTGAACAAGCAAGGAAGCAGAGCCTAACGGCCCATCTTTGAAAGGATGACCAACGTGACATGTACTTGCCACACCTGCCACTCAGAGGGCCTCCGAGGCGACAGGCTCTTACCTGCTAAAGCCACAGCCACACCCGACGCAGCGGGAGCACCAGGCTGTCCTAGGGGCCCCGCCGAATCGTCGGGGAAGCCCTGGGAGATAGCTGAGCTGGACGAATGCCTCAGAGTAAGTTGTTTGATTTCTCAGCAGCAGCCCAACCCCAGCGGTTACTGCCTCTCACACCAGCATTTAGAGCTGGTCAAATGGGAACCTGACAGAAAGCCATTTCTTCCCGAATCACAGCCACTTAGGATATCCCAGGAGGCCACTTGTGAATAAATAATCTGGGAAGGATACTGAGTGAGGCTTAACTCTCTGAGTTTCAAGATAACAGGCCAGAAATCTTACAGTTTTTAAACTGTGAACAAAGCGGTATTTTCAGAGCAAAGAAATAAAACCGATATACATATTGTTATAATTAGTGTCTATAATTAGGGTCTATGCTATCATGTCTGATACTGATTGTAACGGTAGACTCTCTCACCGCTACATATAGGGGCACCTCTATGTATAAATACCACTGCCTTTCAGGCTATGGGGTTACTCAGAATTTTACTTTTATTGCTGGAAATTAAAGGGTTATTTTTACTTTTAAAAAATAAGATTTCAGGTAATCTTACCTTTCTGTTTTAGAATGAAAATAAAACATATTTAACAAGAAGGATGAGAAATGAAGTCTGTGGCATCGTAGCAAATGGCCTGGGCATCTGAGATTATAGATGTATAAACACCTAATTTTGGCTCAATTTCTTCGGATATTTTACTGTCTACGCAGATTTTGCCCGCTATGGATAGACTGCCACATACTCCCGCCCTGCCCACATTGTACAGTTGGTCCTGCTGTGATGCCACAGATCTGTTCCCCAAATCACCAAATCATACAAATAACATGCAAACATGCACACACACACACACGTCAGGGGCCCTGATGTTTATGGCATGTGTCTGGCTGGCTGTGTCCAGGACACTGGGGTACACGGCCGAGGTCCCCCCTGCACTGGGGTCCTGTGGATGGCCCCCAATCTGGTGCCATCTGACGCCAATTGAACGGGTTTTGTCCCACCTCCGGAGGTCCTGTCCATCAATGGCTGCGGAGTGGCTGACTCCTGGGAACTGCCAGCCAGGACGGTGAACAGATGAGTGGTTCATCACGAGCGACCATCCCCCGTGGCCTCTCGGATTCCTGCTTGTCCTGCACTAACGCCGAGGCCCTTGTTCCATATCATCTTCCCCCCCGAAGGCCACGGCTGCTTTCCCCCCACCCGTCTAGGGAGAGAGCCAGTGTCTCCATCCAGAACCAGAGGTGGTTCATTCACTGGCCACGAGGAAGGAGTGATGGCCCCGGAGAGCGACTTCTCTCCGGGGAGGCCACCCACTTCCTGGGTGCCACCTCCACTGCTCCCGGGGAGTGAGGGCTTGGCACCCTTTGCAAAAAAACCAGCCGACCTTCTGGCTGTTCCTGCGCGCGACCAGCCCTTCCTCTCTGACCCGGACTCTCACGTGTCAGCCAGCGTTCCTGCCTGGCAGCTGAGTTGCAGCTTGTGAGGACGATAAACTAGCAGACCTCTCACAGTGCTGCACACGGGTTCCTCTGTTTCTTGTAACTTTCCCCCCATCCACTCATTTCAACTATTTGCTTTTGCTAACAAGCGAGAGCAGGAGCGGATAATGCATTGGGGTGTGCAGGCAATGCAAAATATCACAGAGAAGACTCCTTTCCTGTAGGAGCTCGCTGTACCGAACATGTATTTATTAGGTCAGGTAGCAAACAGCTGTTGGTTACCAACAATGCACCAGAAGTTATAGGAACACATGCAGTGCAGCCCCGTGGAGTTAGGCACGTACTGTCTTCATTGCATTAGAGCCGAGTTGATAACGGGTACGTGTTAGCGCTGCACACGCTCACCTGACTGCAGGGGCTCACTCAGTCTGGTTGGGCAGCAGACAGATTTGTGCTTAAAGAGATAAACCATTGATGCTTCTATCTTTCTCTCCCTCTCCCTCCTTCACATCCTCTTAGCCTCGCTAGACTCTGTTTTTTAAATATATTTTTATTGATTTTAGAGAGGGAGGGAGAGGGAGAGACATAGAAGCATCAATGATGAGAGAGAATCATGGATCAGCTGCCTCCTGCAAGGCCCACACTGGGGGTTGAGCCTGCAACCCGGGCCTGTGCCCTGACTGGGAATCAAACCGTGACCTCCTGGTTCATAGGTCGATGCTCACCACTGAGCCACGCCGGCCGAGTAGACACCCAGATATTTTAGCCCCATTCACACACGTGGGTCTCACTATCGATACACCGATGCTTTCGCCGTAAATATAATCGTGGTTTACATGTCAGGACGTTCCAGGAAGACTCGTCAGCTATGCAGGAGGCCTCTGCGGGGGCATCAATATTTCACGAAGCCATCAGATGCACTTAGGCGCTCCGCTCTGGCATTCAGCATCACTGCCATTGTGGCTCCTCCTGATAAGAAGATTATTTTTGCCCTGCTATTAAGTTTTCTTCGGCATTAAATTTTTATGAATGATGGATGAGAATGGATGGTTTGCCGTAAAGTAGGAAGTGGAACATGGAAGGTATCGGTCCACTTTTGGGAGATAAGATCCTGGCAGTATCCAGGCAACATGTGTGTGAAGACGCAGGAGGAAAAACGAAAGCCAGGACTAAGGTGTGAACCCACGGGAGGTGGTGTATGCTGTAGAGCGGACTCCTCCAGACATGAGGACGTCTGGGGCCATGCAGTTCAGAGTGAAGAAGGTAGATTTAAAAAACTCTCCTGGCATCAGCGGCTTAATTCAATATTCTACTGAGGATCGATGGAGAGAGCTCGGGAAGCTTCAGTTTAATATAATTATATCTAACTCTCCCCAAAATTGGTGGGTGATGTCCTGACTGCAGGCCATGTTCAAAACTGTGTTGCTCTAATTCTGTTAGACTCGGTCAGTGAGAGGAGAGGAGCGTGAATCAAGAAGAAGAATGAGACCCGAGGAGCACGCTGTTAGTTGAGAATTTCAGAAGACCCACCAGCCTGACGACACAGGACAGAAAGTGTGAAAGCGTTGTTGCTGAGAAACAAGAGTCTGTGTCCCTCCGGAACGCGCTGACGGCCTCGGGCCTGGCCTGACGTGGCCGGCCACCACCGTGTCCCACAGCCCCCCGGGCTCTGTCCCCGGTGCCTGGGACCATCCTGAAAGCAGGGAGGCACAGGTGTGCACTGTGACCCCATCTTTGCTGCCCCAGGCGAGGTCTGGGCCCTGGGCCCTGGTCCCGGGGTGTTTCCGGGACCCACTGCCCAGTCCCCCGCACGTGCTGAGTCATTCCTGACCCCAGGGCCCCCGCTTCTCCCTCAAACCGACGGCATTGTCTGTCCAGAGTGTCATGTCCACGCCCTCTCCTGGCCTTTGCTGCTTCGATAAGGAACAGGTCTGGGGTTAGTCTCCTAAACTGCCTCGACCCCTTCCCCAGTTCGGGCCCGGCTGCTGGCTGACAGGCGGAGGGAGCCGTGGAGACGACCAGGCCCCAGTGGGACACGTCCATGCGATGTCACCTCCCCCATGTCCACGTGTGTGTTCATCCCCGTCCATGCCGAGGCCTCTCCCACGCCCCATCGTGGTGAACAAGTGTCCACGCGGGACGGGTCCCTTGCCACCTGAGCAGATGGGAGCAGGACCTTTCCCGTGGCCACGAGGGGACTGCAGTCTCCACTCTGAGACCCTCAGCTGTGAGGCCCGGGCCACCCTGACAGAGTGGGTGCAGCCCGGCCAGTGAGGCTCAGAGGGTGAGGGTCCACCTAGGAACCAGGAGGTCACAGCCCGATTCCCGGTCAGGGCACAGGCCCGGGTTGCGGGCTCCATCCCCAGTATGAGGTGTGCAGGAGGCGGCCAATCCATGATTTTCTCTCATCACTGATGCTTCTATCTCACTCTCCCTCTCCCTTCCTTCCTGAAATCAATAAAAAAAATAAAAAATAAAGCAGATTTTCAGGTATTTAAAAACATCCATCCCTGGAGTCTATTGGGGCAGATTTGTAAGTTTCCTACATTTTCTTAAGGCTCATTTCTCACCCAATCAAAAATCTAAAGAAAAGGTACCTGTGACATTGACAATTCAGGTGCAGGTTCCATTCCCGATGTCGGAACAGGGCCTGAGATCCACACACTCCGGGAGCGAGGATACACCACGCCCCGACGCTGACCCCCAGCCAGACAAAGCGCTGGGCAGTGGACTCGCCACCGGCCAGGAGCAGAGAGTGGGCAGTGTGTCTCACCCAGAGCCAGGCCTTGGGTACGAGACGCCCTGAGACCCTAATGAGCAGGGTGGGAACTGTTCTTCCTTCTGTGAGAGGCAGACAAATCATCCCATTTCCTGTGAGGAGTTAGAAAGGGGAGCCCATGGTTCAGGGGCGCTGGGGTGGCATTTTGCAATTGTGTTTTATTGTGAGTGAGACTTGGGTCATACAGATAGATCAGGAGAAAAACATTGGAACAGCAACTTGTCTCACGTTACAGGGTTCCTGTGCAGTTCCCTTGCTGAAGATGCTATTAATTTCTAGCCAATAACTGCGTGTGAGGTCTAATAAATCCAGGGATAGTCTCACTTTAATTCTCCAATTACTGTGGTCTTCCATTTTAATGGCTGCCATTCCTGAAGGAATGAAAGTACAATATTCGGGATGCTGAGCTATGACATGGAAATACTGAAGAAGCTAGAAGCGTAGCTCCTAGTCCCCCTTATTCTGTGCCTTCTGTCGCTCTGTGGCCTCTGGCTGGTGTCTGCTGCGTCTGCACCTGTCACTCAGGATGCCCCGTCCCCCCACACGATGGCCACCTGATACCCCAGTGGCTAGTGTCATAGAAATTTAATAACGAAATCAACCTCACAGACAAACTCCCAGCGTCCCTCGGAGATCAGACAAAGGGCTTGTGAGAAGGCACAGTGACTTCCTACTTCACATGGAGAAGTAACAGGCGACCTGAGGCTAGACGTGTGTTACGCTGGGCCTTTGGGCCATTAAGGAAAAGCACTTAAAATCCCGATGTTCTCCCCCGCCCCCACCTCCCACTGCCAATGTTAAGATGCGACACATTTAAGAATCGATGCCTGAGTGTAGGAGAATGTCAGGTTCTATTTTGTGCTCGGAAACTAGGAAAGTGCGAATATGGAGCCTTCTCTTTGGTTGAGGAAACAGGTGCACATTCGCAGTGTTTCCTGGTCCCGCATAACCGCGTTGAGGTGTGTTTCCTGGTCTGGCATAACTGCGTCGAGGGGTGTTTCCTGGTCTCGCATAACCGTGTTGAGGTGTGTTTCCTCGTCCCGCATAACCGTGTTGAGGTGTGTTTCCTGGTCCCGCATAACCGTGTTGAGGTGTGTTTCCTGGTCCCGCATAACCGTGTTGAGGTGTGTTTCCTGGTCCCGCATAACCGTGTTGAGGTGTGTTTCCTGGTCCCGCATAACCGCGTTGAAGTGTGTGGGAGGCAACCAATGGATGTGTCTCTCTCACATCGATGTTCCTCTCTCCCTGCTTCTCCCCCTCCCTTCCACTCACTCAAAAAATCAACGGGAAAAAATATCCTCGGTGAGGATGAACAAAAAACATAGAAATAAATAAACAATAAAAATGCACCCAGGTTCAGAAGCTGGAGGGCGCACTCCTGGAGGCAAAGCACAGGCCACCCATCGTGTGGGGGCTCTAGGGAGAGATTTAGATGACACCCGTTCTGTCAGTGTGCACCCCGCAGGGTCACGCCTGCACTTCCGTTAAAGGCCTTTCCGTGTGGCTACTGCAGCCCCACGTGTCCGCAGACGCACGTGGACGAAACCCTGACCAGGACCAAGTCCTCACAGTGACGGTGAGAATGTCCCACCATCAGGCCCAGTTTCCAGATGCGGACCCTGAGCCCGTTCACCTGAGGTCTCAGGCGAACAGCAGGTGGGGACCAGATGCGAGACCACGTCCCAGATCCGGCTTCTCCATACACAGCTCACAGCCTGCCTCCCTCCCGAACGGCTCCCCTGTTCAGAGGCCTCTCCTGTCATTGGCAACGCATCTCCGGGAACATGTACATGCAGATCCCAGATCACTGATATGTAAGAGACCATTTGTAAGCAGATGGAAGAACTGAGGGAGCTGCTTTAATTTCACGATTCCCTCTTCCCTGACTTGTGCGCAGTGTTTTGCCATTATCGCTGCGATGTTCAAGGTTGACTTGGCCTTTTCAATGCGGGCGTGTGGTTTTCTGAGTAAAACACCCCCGTCATTTGTTTGAATAAGTGTGATGTTAGCCTTTGCTCTGGGGTCAGATGCAGCCTGTGCTTCTCCTTGAAAGTCTCCACTTGGAGGGCTTTGTAAGACTTCTCAGCTGAAGTAGAAACTATTGTAAGGAAAACTATTTTGAGGGAAGAATAGAAGATTGAACCACGGTGACATCATGTTTAGCTTTTGCACATGACGGCTGGCAAGCCCGTGAGCTGAGACTAAACACAGCCTCTCGCTCTCCTTTCCTTTCTAAGCATTAGACGTTGGGAGGTGGTGGTGGGGGCTTGGGGGTGGGAAGAGCAGGGCGATGAGAAAGCCACATGTTAGAAAGGCAGGAAGGTCTTCCCTCGCTCTGCTCTCCAGGGGGCTTGCATGGCTTGGGGTCAGGACGGGAGGAGAGTTGGAGTGTCCCTGGGACGCACACGTCTCCGGAGACTCGGGGTTAATTGGTACGTGAATTAAAGGCCCCGTTGGGTTGGCATGTTGCCCCTTCATGGGGTACCCAGAGGGTGAATCTTCAGTTCTTCAAAAGATAAGAGACTCCTGGGTAAACTAATGACAGAATTGTTATTCATTTAACCCGATACAGCACACAGCGTCAAGTAGAATAGAAATAGAAAGTTCTGGGCTTCTTTCCAACTCACTCTTCGGCCACGATGTCGATCACCACGGGCACCTTTGTTCCGTTCCTAGGAAACCGGCCCCCGCCGGAGGGTACACACACATCACCGAGCTGTCAGGGAGCCCGCAGGCAGGTCTCCCCAGAGGGGCGATGAGAGGAGCGCACACGGACGGACACAGTGCTGGGATTATGCATGTGAATGTGATGTATCTGCTCCCCACTTTCCTATGAACAGGGGCACCACACAAAATGCCGCGCTCGGTCTGCTAATCCTGCTTTTGGCTATCGCTGTGTGGAACCCTGGGCTGCGAGCTTTCGCCTCAGCGGGAAGCAGTAAATAACCCCAAACCCCAGCGTTTCCCACGGCCCTGCTCCCGGCTGCTTGCAGATCAGGCATGAGCAGGTTGTGTCTGAAACCCAGACAGACGGGGGACAAAGACGCACTTGCCTGGGATGCTTTTTGGGACCTGTGTGTGCCTCCCCCGGGATGGCCTGTGTGCCAGTCGCGGGGGGCGCGTGTGTGGGAAGCAGAACGGGTGGCAGGGCAGAGGGGGGCCCAGGGTCGCTGCTCTGTGTCTGGGAGGCACAGCATGCCCAGGCTTGGTGCTGGGCGAAGCTGGCTGTAACCGCCGTGGCCTACTGCTCCGCGGCTGACACCCCTAAGCTAATGGCTGTTCCTTCAAGTTGTGCATCAACGAATGCTAATGAAGCTGTGACCTGGCTGGTTCCCGATCTCCAACTCAGTGCCCGAAGCCACTGCTGCGGCTTGCTGTCTCCACGTCCCTTTACATATGTGCACCCACAGGATTCCGTTACGTGTCTGGTTTTGAGGCAGGACAGCAAGAAGTTGGGGACATTCCTTGGGAAGTGGAAATGGGGGAACTGAGGCAATGGCTGATTCAACTGGCCCGACAGCACCGGACTCGCCTGCCCCCCTTCTTCCTTGATGACCCTCCCTGAAGCGTTGGGCCTTCGGGACGATGAGGTTCTGATTAGCACCAATGCTCTTAGGAACAAAGCCCCGGGTCTGCTGACAGAGGCAGAGTTTTGGTCAAACTAGACGTACATCTAGGCCTCAGCTGTGTTTTAGCTCCAGGCCCAGAAGAGCAGCAAAGCCAGATGGAGCGACGCCCCGGCTGCCTCCGGACCGGCTGCGATGACTAAGGACCCTCTCCATTCGCACCAACCAATGAGTGGAGACCACAACTCTGAAAACACACACCTGGAAAGCTGATGAATATTCTACTGAGACCCTCCCCTGAGATTTCCCCTAAAATTCCTGCCTTTAGAAACATAAAAACCCTTATGGGAAGGAACCCACTGTGCTCCCTCTCATCTACAAAACACCTAAAGTTAAGGCCGTATTTCTTGGTGAGAAAGAGGACACTTTCTTCCTAAAACAAGAAAAATGTCAAGAATGTTCAGTCTCACCCTCGGACATTACACTGACGGTCCTGGTGGTACCATGAACCAAGGGAAGGAAATTCAATGTGTGAATGTTGGGACGGGGGAGGTAAAACTGGCCTTGCTTGCAGATGGCATAGCAGTCCATGTAGAGAACCCCAAAGGTCAAGAGCAACAACAAAAATTTCTGAACCTAATAAGTGGGCACAGCAAGATCACAGGATCCAAGGTCAATATACATGAGTCAGTTAATTCCTAAATACTGTCAGTGAATAATCCAAATTTACAATTAAACGTATGACTTACAGTAGCACCAAAAATGGAAGTTCCTCTCCAATAGAACAATGGTTAAAAAGCTGTAGTACATCCATACAAGGGAGTAGTTTTTCAGTTATGAAAAGAAATGAGCTATCGGACCACAGAACACGGAGGCATCTTAAATGCATGTGACTGAGTGAACGAAGCCAATCTGAAAAGGCTAATGCTGTATGATTCCTACTACATGGCGTTCTGGAAAAGGCAGAATTACAGAGACCGGAAAAGCATCAATGGTGGCAGGGACCAGAGCAGGGAAGAGAGGTGAAGAGGGGGAGGCCAGGGAAGTTTGCAGGGTGGTGTCTATTTTGTCTGATATTGCAATGTTGGAGACATGGCATCATTCATTTTTAAGCCCAAAGAAATTTATAAATTTATAGCACATCAGATCTTGTTGTTTGTGCTGTGTGTGTGTTCACAGGATTTCAGGATGGAATGCAGAGTGAGACTTTAACTCTATTTCAAATGCAAGAAACGACCTCATTCTGTGTGTGGAGGAAAACGGTGCTGACCTGGGTAACTTTGGATATGACCATAGTGTATAAGCGAAATGCACATAAGCAACATATTCTCATGGATGAAGTTGTTTCCCAGGGGTTGGGCGTTAATTCCGGTTCTGCCGATGTGTGTGCTGGAATCGGAAAGTTTAGTACACGGGTGGCTGCTGATCGAGGTGAGACCTCAGTGGGAGTGGGAGTCTCTAGGTGAGCAGGGGAGGAGACCAGCATCACCCATTCACTTCTGGGTTAGAGTTGGGCTCAGTAGGAACTCATGTTGAATTTTACATAGATACCGTGGTTACATATAGAAATATCTGTAGACACGTGCATAATACATAGGTTAGTAACACACTTGGATTTTCACCTGAGACGTCCTAGAAGCAATGAGCACACCCAGTTCTCAGTTCTTGACTTTTCTTGTCCAAGAAAAATGACCAGAACTCCTGGAGGGTTGGCTGACTTTAGGGCAGGGGAGAGTTTATATCCAATGAGCCTGGAGCACCTTGTAGTGCGAGAAATAAGGAAATACTCATTAAAAACAGCACACACACACACACACACACACACACACAATGATGAAAGTGTGTTAAAAAGGACACAGGTGCCAACTAAAAACCTCTCCATAGTCAATGCTGAAATAATCTGAGCATAATAATAATAATCTATAATAATAAAGGTGTAACATGCTAATTAGACTAGACGTCCTTCTGGACAACCTTCCAGACAAAGCCGGGGCTGAGAGGGAAGTCCGGGTCCGGGGTGCCAGAGGGAAGCCCGCCGAAAGCCAGGGGAAGGAAGACCTCCTCTTGCGTGAATTTCGTGCATCGGGCCTCTAGTAATAACATAATGTTAGCATAATGGTAAGGTTAGATGGCAACCCAGGTATAAAATAAATACCTATGCGTCCATCCTGTTATGAACGTAGGATGGAATAAATAGATGCAGGAAAGGGCCCTGCCTTCTGTGGAACTTTCTCCCGTGCAGGATGCCGGCTATTTCTGTGCACTCCCTGCCCTCCCGGAGGCGCAGTGGGTGACCTCGCTGCCACCTCAGCTGCCTGTGAACTTCCTTCTGAAGGGCACAGTGTGGAGAGTGGAGGAAAGGAGTCACTTTCTGGGGCAGAAACCTGACACACACCACCTCAGCCAGGTGATCGAGTTCCAGTCGACTGTGATACGTCATGTCGGTGACTTGGATGATAAACAAAATGTAAAGATATTAACAATTGAATGACCTAAGATGTACAGGAAGGAAAGGGGGAGATTGTCCCACGAGGCTGGTCAGAGCCAGCGGAGTGCAACCTTTCACTGTGCAGAGGGTCCCTTGTGTGACACTGTCTCAGACTATTCCTATTTGTCTTCAAAGCTGGCCTATTTATTGGCACCCAACATCATTACTTTGGCCAGGCATCCGCTTGGTACATGGTGCTTTACATATCAGCATGATGATATACAGAGGACATGATTGTCACTCACAGGTTTCCACCTGCAGGGGGATGAACAGCTCCAGGTGTGTGTCCTGTGGTTACATTCACCAAGTAATATGTTCATGATGCTGAACTCTAAGCAAGCGCAGTGTGATTCTTTAACCTGTTTACTAAGACACCTGGTCCGTTGCTGGGTTTGTGGTGACGGAGCGGGTCCCGCACCTCCAGGTGGATGCTCCGACTCAGCCCCGTCAGGTCACAGGTCCCGGGAGGAGAGCTCGGCCTCGCATCTGCCGTTTCGCACCCTGCGTCACGGGTCCACCATCGCAGCGTTTCCCTGTCCGCGTGGACAGTCTCCTGTGGGGTGTGTGTGCGCACACGGCCCCGAGTTCCCGATTTCGCTTCTTTACTCAGGTTGCTGCGTATCAAGTCGGTGCATGTTCCTGCCCTTCCCTGCCCTTTCCTGCCCTTCCCTGCCCTTTCCTGTCCTTCCCTGCCCTTCCCTGCCCTTCCCTGCCCTTCCTTGCCCTTCCCTGCCTTCACCCTTTGCCAGGCCGGCCCTTCCCGTGTGGCTGAGTGTCCTTGGTCGGGCGGCGGCTCTTCACGTGAGTGAGGACCCTCAGTGCCTCCCGCACAGGCCTGTGGTCACAGCATCTCTGTGGACCGCAGTCACCTCTGAGCCCTGAGTATCTAGATTACAGCGTCTGCTGCAGGGACGTGCAGGGCGCGAGCGAAGTCAGTTTTCAGCTGCTCATATGGCAACAGTTAGTAAATATCAGTAATTAATAAATGTTAGCACAAGACTAAACGCTGTGTTTCCTGTGCTCACCTGTAAACCTGTGTGCCCACCTGAGTAACAGCACAGGCTCTGACAAAACTGGGGGAGTCAGAGAGGCAGAGTGTGGGCCCCTCAGGACTGGGGCCGAGGGAGGAGGCGTGGGGGCCGAGGGAGCCGGGCGTGGGTACACACTGGAGCGCTGTCTACTTGGGTGGAACTGGGACTGTGTTCCGATGTCTCCGTGGCTTTGGTGATAAAGGCTAAGGCGCTGTGTGCTGACCTGTGAGTCCATGTGCCCGTTAGAGCTGATACCGTTGACTGGGCGGCTCGTGAACAGCGAGACTCCTGCTCCCGGTCTGGGGCTGGGAGGCTAGGACCCGGCAGGAGCACCTTGTCAGCTGGTGAGAAGGTGCTTCCTGTCTCACAGACACCATGTTCTCGCGTGGTCCTCACGTGGCAGAAGGGGCGAGGGCGTCCTCAGGCCCTTTGACAAGGGCACGCCTCCACGCAGGAGCACCCCATCTCCAAGTACCATCACGTCGGGGGTCAGGTTTCAACATATGAATGTGGGGGAACACGGACATGCAGTGCATGCAGGGAACATTTAAGTCTTTGCTGTTTGCCTGGCTCTGCAATGAGTCTTCATATTAATTCTTTTTCTCTCTTGCTTTCTGTTGTTGTTGTTAATCCTCACCTGAGGATATTTTTCCATTGATTTTTTTAGAGAGAGTGGAAGAGGGAGGGAGTGACAGAAAGAGAGAAACACCAATGAGAGAGAGAGAGAGACACCGATGAGAGAGAGAGAGAGAGAGAGAGAGAGAGACACCGGTGTGAGAGAGACACATCGACTGGTTGCCTCCATATGGGCCCTGACAAGAGCCGGGCATGGAGCCTGCCACCCAGATACATGCCCCTGATGGGAACCAAACCCGGGATCCTTTAGTCTGTGGGCTGATGCTCTATCCACTGAGGGAACCGGCCAGGGCCATACTAGTTCCCGTTTTATTTTCATTGTAAGCATGTTGGGCAGCAGCTAAGTTATCCTTGTTATGCTGACTGGAGACTTGCAATGAAAGGGATGAAACAGTCTCCCCAGGACACGGCCAAGAGGATGCGCAGCTTCAGTTCAGACGGACGTGGCCCGGAGTCTTCTCACCACTAAACTGGACCGCGCCGGCCCCGCGGCTCCATGGCGACATCAGCAGTCCCCTGCTCCTCATCTCCATAACCCATTTCTGCTGAGGAGCTACAGCCCCCCGGCCCCCCGCCATCCTGGCACGTGTCTCCCCAGCTCTCCCGCTCCACGTCCCCTGCGTCCACTCAGCATCTCAGCATCTTTTCCCCCAATCACATGTTCCCACCTTTCCTGTCGCCTCCGCTCACCAGGCTGTGCCGTCGTCATTCACTCTCCCTGAGGTGTGAACTCCTGGGCGCATCACAGGGGGATGCTGGCTGCACCTCAACGCGCCATCTTCGTCGCATTCCAGGAAACTTGCTCCCCTGGCCTGTGAGGCGCTCGGTGGGATGTAGATGCGAGGAGTTTTGCAGGAGAGAGAAACGAAGACAGGACATACTGAATCCTGTGCCTTCCACAGTCACCAGTGAGTGGACAAGTAGGATGAAACCTGGCAGGTACAGATGTTTGAAAAGACACTCTGTGGATGACATGGTTTATGAGTGTCCCTGAGTGTGTTGCAGGGAGAATCCCCGAGGACCATCGCCTGCACAGGGCTGGGGTAGGGAACGCGGGCTGCGGAGCGTTATACACAGTAATGTGAGAGCCGGCGCCCTGAATGGTTACGTTCTCAATTGGCTGAAACTCTTCCCAGGACCCCTTTGAGGTCATAGTGAACGGTTATGGACAGATTTGGATGATGTGTCTCTAAGGGCCTGTGGGGAAAGACATCCCTGATGCTGCATGGAGTGAGCAGGGAGAGAGCCTGTTCAACGAGCATGACACGGACAGATGATCCATAAAACGGGAGAAGACGAAAGTCCCTTTTAAGTCGTGAAGCTAGTGCTCAGTGATAAAATGTGAAATACATAGAAAGGAGCCCGAACTCGGGTGCTCACACGACAGGAAATCCTGACAGAGGGCCTGTGAGCCCCGAGAGGAATGCTCATCCGCCCCCTGTGCTTTGTGTTTTCGTAATTTCCTTGGCGTCATGTCGTCTTTATCCTGCTGACTGTTGTCGTTGACGGTCCCAGGAACAGGTGAACCTGGCCAGCTGCACTCAGATGTCTGCGACCTCGCTTCATCCTCTCGCTTCGTTGTGTCTGAGTCGCGGGCCTTAAAGGAAGTCCTTCGCGCTAAGATGAGGGGGGTCGCAGGGGTTTCAATCACACCTGGTGCCTGTGATTGTGGGAATTCTGGGTCAAGAGGAGCTTTAATGTTTTAGACTTGACACTCGAGTAAGTGAATGGATTTGCACTTAATCACGGCAGCCACTTCATCTCCAGAAACATCGTCTGCTCAACCCGCCTTTGTTACCCGCCGTGCCAGGCAGACAGGGCTGGAGGCCGCCGGTTGGAGGAGGTGTCCCTGAAGATGTCCTTCAAGGAGCCGAAGCACATTTCCAAAGAGCAGCCATGACAAAGGCGATGCGAGTTAATAGAGGAGCAGGTTCCGACTGTATTTCTAGAAGATTCAATCCCTTGAGGTCCTCCCTCCATTTGTGACAAAGAAGACAAAGTTAGGTCCCCCCAACATGGAATTATATTTACAATATTCTTATTAAACGATAATGAGCATCTAAGAGCATCACAAGGGGATAATATGGACAACGTACGACAATCAATCCAACACCAGAGATGAAACAGGCGCGTGTCCTCGGGGGCACAGCCTGTGGAAGCTTACACGAGAAGGAGCGGACCCTCCGAGTGGCTCTGCGTCTATTAGAGAAATGGGATTTCGTGTGAAAAGCCTTCCCCTGAAAAATAAGCACATCTAGGCGCTTCGCTGGTGAATTCTATGAACCTCTCAGAAAACCGAAGAAAAGGGAAAACTCACGGCTCATTCTATGAGGGCGACATTCCTCTGATATCAAAAGCCGAAATAATGTTACAAGAAAAGCATTAAAACAAAAACAGAAACGGTGCCTCTGTCATTGGGTCCCACAGCCTCGGGCTGCCTGCTGCCTGAACGATGAGAATGATAATCTCACGGGTTTTGTGAGGGGAGGAGCTGTTCCCTGCGGGAGGCGTGCCCACCGCAGCCGTTGGTGGTGAGTGCAGAGGCCATGCTGATGCGTTCTGACGTGATGCACTGAGTCACACTCCCCAGGCTGTTGCCTCCGGTTGGCATGAGAGACAATAGCACCATGACCTCCCTATGCATGTCTCCTCCTGCAGGTCCCTCAGAGTCACTGCTTATGTGTCACTGGGCAGTGGTGCCCTGGCTGGGGGATAGAACCCTCCTCAACTTCACTCAATTTCACCAAATTTCTCCCCAAAACATTGGTCCTCATTCCATGGCCCCTGGCAGAGTTGGAAGGTTCCTTCTGCTCTGTCCTGCGGCCCATGTTCAGGTCTATCCTGCCCAGGTGTGTGCAAGAGCACCTGGTGTGCGGAGGACGGAGGGAGCATCTCCATGGCCAGTGCGTTGCCAAGGAGACTGAATAAGTTGCGACGTCATGAGGACCCAGACATTAATGGGGTGCAGTCGAAGGTGTTACTAAAAACAGAAAGAGGGGGAAGGTAGTACCGCTAACAAGGGGACAAGGTGACAATATATGGGCGGGACAGCAGTCCTGTGACTAAGGAGTGGAGGTGAGCGACAGTGTTACCAACCCACACATGGAGGACGGAGGACAGAGGGGGAGCAGGTGCAGGCTGTGCTCAGCAGGTTTATTTTTAAATTATGTTTTTATTGATTCCAGAGAGGAAGGGAGAGGGAGAGAGAGAGGAACATCAATGATGAGAGAGTCATGGATCAGCTGCCTCCTGCACGCCCACACTGGGGCTTGAGCCCATAACCCGGGCATGTGCCCTGACCGGGAATCGAACCAATGACCTCCAGGTTCACAGGTCGACGCTCTACCACTGAGCCACGCTGGCCGGGCGAGGGGTTTGTTTTTCAAAAGTATGTATGTTCTGGGGGCCCTGAGTGTCTCTTCATCCCTAGAGCCCAGCACGAGCGCCTGGCATGCCTACGTTTTTAGAATCGGTCCGTTGTTGGTGGAGGCCCCTCCTCCCTGGCCAGGGGGGGCTTCAGAGGAAGGGGGGGGGGTTCTGACTGTGGAGATGCCCCGTCCATAGGACCCACGGGCAGCCCTGAACCTGAATCCGCGCTCCCCTTGCTCCCCCGCTCGGGACACGGCTCGTGGGGGAAATAAATAGAGCCATGATCTGCGAGGCTCATTATGTGAGCTCTCTCGGTAATTATCAGAAAATTATCAGCTACAGTGATGCTCGGGGCGCCGAGGGGAAATGAACTTGCTCTGAATCATAATGCAAATGAGGTGATAGCAAACATGGGGGGCCTAGTGGTCAGGGTCGCTGCTGTGTGTGCTGTGTCATCATCCGGTTTCTAAGGCCTCTGGGCCCATGTTTGTCGGCAGCCTCACGCCGCCCGGGAGAATAGGCGATGGGCCCAGGGGGTGACAGAGTGATGGCACGCATCCCGCCCTCGCAAAGGAAGGGTCCTGGGCCAGTCCCAGTGGGCGGGGCTGAGTGTGTCCCCCGGCTATGGTGTAGGGGACCCCCTGGGAGTACTGGCTGGGAGGCTGGGGTATGGGGGACCCCCTGGGGGACCAGGCTCACTGGGTGGGGTGTAGGGGACCCCCTGGGCTCAGAAGAAGGTGGCTTCTGGGATGGACAGCGGGTCCCAGCCACAGGCAGGACCCCTTAGAGCTGGCTCTGCAAACCCTCAGTGAAAACCAAACGGTGGAGGTTCCTGGCTTCGGGGAAGCAAATGGTGGTTTTACTGGGAGGAGCCACAGCGTGAGCCCCGGGCACACAGTTCTCTCCAGGCCTCGCATTCTCAATCGCGAGCCTAGGTTAAACGCCCGCTTCCCGGAGCTGCTGGGGCACTGGGACTGCCACGTGTGGGTAAAGGCCCCCCACACTCTTACTGTATGTGTGTTTACAATCCACATCATCTCCTGTGTATTGATCGGCTCACAGACTCACCCTGGGTGAGGGTGTCCGCGAAGCGGGATCTGATTGGAAGCAGTTCCCAGACTCGAAGCCACCCTCGGGCACTGAGCGATGCTGAGTGACGCCTGCGAGGGCTCGTGAGCAGCCTCCTGGGGCCGCGGAGGCCACATGCCGTCAGGCCCGGGAGGTCGGGGTGTGTCTGGGCCGTCTCAGCCTCTGAGCAGCTCCTCGCCAAGTACCTCCGCGGGGACATCCATGGGGGTGTCTGTGGTGAGTGGGTCTCAGGGCATGTGGACATCTCTGGACCTTCCTCTCAGTTTTGCCGTAAGCCTAAACTCTAAAATATCAAGGCTTTACAAACGCAAAGCATAGGATCCATTTGCCGTTCTAACCCCTGTGTAGGGTTTTGCATCTTCTCCTGCCCTGGACATAATCCAGGATCCAAACCAGCGGACTGTGTGACTGCTATGATGAATGATAAACTATTTATTAGGCGAAGAAATGTAATCAACAAATCATGTTACTAGAACTAATTAACATTTGCTGAGCCAATTACATCTAAACCCTGAAACGAATTAGTTTATTTATTTCAAGTGATATATTTATTTTCCAAATGTCAAAATATAGATAGGCCCGCCCTCTTGGTGTAGCTGTTATTAAAGACTCAATCGGAGCGAGCGGTTCCGTGGGGGAGAGTACAGGCCTCGCAGAAGCAGGCGGCCGGGGCAGGCGCCGCAGACCTCTGTGACCACTGACCATTTGAAGGACATTGAGGACAGAGTGATGCTAATTTCACGAAGGATTGTGGTTGCTGTTTCCATGAGAAAAGGTGTAAAAGCGTAAAAGGATGAAAGGAAGGATGTGTGCGATGCTTTGTAGACGTCACAAACACATGGTCAGGACTCGGGGCTGTGGAGCTATGGCAGGTGCCACGGTGTCAGAGTGGAAAGAGCAGATGCCATGGCTGCATGGGGATAGTCCAGGGGACGCTCTTGACCTCACAGACCAGCTGTGTGATGGGACCACTTCCTCTCTTTGTGCCTCAACGGCCTGCCCAGCTCACCCCGATCCTTGGGAGGGATGCCAGGAGGCCTGAGGATGTGCCTGGCATTTGGCCTGGGCTCAGTAACGGGTCCCCTAGGCTGGGGTTCACCCATGAACCATCATACCCCCCAGGGAAGGGGTCCCGGCTATTTGAGAGTCAGCAGGTCTTCATCGCAGTGTGGTTGTCTCAGTCCGTTCTCCTTCAGTGGAAGTACAGTGCAATCCCCACCCACCTCTTCACCCGGGAGAGGCCGCGGACCGTCATGTCGCTCCCCTCTGTGCGCCTGCCCGGCCGAACAGCTTGTTCAATCAGCTCCGCAATTTGCCGGGTCACGTTCTAACATGTCAGCTCCATCCTTGGTTCTTACCTCCACGCGTAGTGCCCACAGCCTCCCCTCATCACTGCCCCTTGTTTCTGTTCCACTGCAATAACTGATGGAAATGGTTAGACTCCAGCCCCAGTCTTGACCTCTTCAGAACCACAAGAAAATGTAGCTGACGGATGCCATCACCGTCTAAGAGAAAACAAAACGATTAGGAACTTAAACGCTGTGGCCTCAGCAAAACATGCCAGGACCTGGGCGATCTGCTCACTCTTCCCTCCTCAGTCACCCCTTGTGACAGTTTCCTACTGGATTGTGAAGGACTCGCCCCCATGACTGGAATGGTGACCCCCTGTTTTTGGTCCCCCCCTCGTTCTGTGGTCACCTCCTCCTTCTGTGGTCACCCCCTCATTCTGTGGTCACCCCCTCGTTCTGTGGTCACCTCCTCATTCTGTGGTCACCCCCTTGTTCTGTGGTCACCCCCTCGTTCTGTGGTCACCTCCTCATTCTGTGGTTAAGGGCAGTCATTTTCAGAAGTGTCTTCCTGGCTCCACTCCTCGGTCTGAGTTGGGTTTTCTCTGCTCCCCTTACTCCCTGGGCATCGTCTAACCATGTCCTTGGCATCTGTCATCGTCACCTGTTGTGTCCGTCCATCTGACCAGGCGTGAGGGAGGCCCTCTGCGGGCAGAGGCCATGTGCTGAGTTTCCTGTGGCATCCGTAACCCCCGCCCGAGGAGTCAGTCCACACCCGGGGAGGAAATACAGCATTTTACCCTCCACCTGATCACTGGGGGACATTTCACATGCTTACAAAGGTGTTTGGGATCCTTTGTCAATGTTCTAGAAAATAATTCACAGAAAATTTTGACATCCACGGAAATGAAAGTAACTTTGAGTTTATGTACATCCATTTGCTAAGCTTCAGAGTGTTATAGTCACATGGGACATGCAAAGAGAAGAACTTATTGTCAGAGATATGAATATTCATGACACACGCGTGTTAAAGTGGTCAGGCCCCTTCCTGCTGGGCAGTCATCTCAGGGGCGGGGACCCCCCCAGCTGGGCAGGGTATCCAGCTCAACTCTGAAGGTGGGTGGGAAGGGGGCTCTATCAGCACAGAGCAGGGCGGGGTCAGGGGACTGTTACTGAAAGAAGCACGTGGAGTGGATCCTCCGTGCGCTGACTCAGCAGGAGTCTTGCTGCCCGTGGGCTCTTGAGGAGGCTCCCAAGGACAGTGCCGAGTTAAAGGGGGGCTCGGGGCCCTGAGGGGCCTGGGTGAGAATCCAGGGGGTCAGTGTCCATGTGCTGTTGGCCATCCTCATTATTACACACAAGGAGGCACACGCATGTCTCTGTAGGAGAAACTGTCCCCAAGGAGCCGAGTTCAGGTTACACAGAGACTGGGATTTGGTTCGTCTTCCCTCAACTCTACAAACATGCTTTCGACCAATGACGACATAACACAGACGCATCGTCCCGAAGGAGGGACGATGGAGACTTAAACGTTCGGATACCCTGCCCAGCTGGGGGGGTCCCTGCCCCTGAGATGACTGTTCCAGCGTCGAAAGAGACTTAAACGTTCAGAGGTAGTGGTCCTCCTGCCACGCCAGGAGCTCCCAGGCCCCTGGGCCTCCAGGCTCCTTCGGTGAATGGAGTGAATTCAGGGCAATATTTTCACTTGCTGACAAGTGAGCAGGGCCCGGTCTACAACCATTAACCTTAGGGCCTGAGTGGACCTGCTGTGATGGGAGAACATAGGCCAGAGCCCCGCTCCTGTGTCAGCTGGGATGACAACGTTATTCATGAACAAGCCCTGAACAGCCATTGGCCTGATTATAAATGTAACAGTCAATTCATCATCAGTTATTCAAGGAAAATGCCCCTGGTCAATGTGGGTGAGTTTAACAGAGAATGATCTGTAAACATTCTTGTTCGATCTGCTCAGATGTTTTCTTCCACAACGTCTTTGCTTAAACCTCTGTGAGGAGAGCAGGCGCCAAGACCCGCTCTCTCTGGTGACCTGTCCTCTCTCCATGCCCAGACCTCAGTGGAAACCACACAGGATGGAAAAGAGAGAGTGTGGCTGGAGAGGAGCAGCAGCCCAGCCTTGATGTTGTCCCTTGTCTGGGAGGCGCCGGGCTGGCACGCGGTTCGTTGTGTTTCCTGAAAACATTCCGCAGTCGCAGGAGCTCCCATACAATTGATTTAGACCACACGACAGCTGGGGAGAGATTGGGACTCGCTCCAAATTTAAGCAGTAACAGGACATGCAAAATGGAAGCTCACTGACTCGTTTTATGACAATTGAATTTCGTTCGGATTCAGTCATGAAGAATGAGCAATAAAAGAACTGTTTCCAATGGCAATTTCCAGAAATGACTGGGATGGTGGGAATCCGAAACACACGTTTCCCACTTACACTCGGCACCAATTTTGTCTTCAGCTTTATTCACACGGCAACACGTATCCCCTTATTTTTAGAAGAAATCTCCAGACGTAAGCCTGTCAAACACATGATTACAGAGGAGAAAGGCTTTTCAAGGTTTCGTGTCTCCAGAGCAGCAAACTCTCCAGGGACCGTTTTGACAGATGCCATCTGAGCGTCAGTGAAACCACCACCTTTCCTGTGGCCGATGCTGGGCCTCAGCAGCCCTGTTGTGTTGGCTCATACACTCGATCGGCCAAAGGGGCACGCACCGGCCTCGTGACAGCAGCCCTGGCTGTGCCGCACGGGTGTGTTTCCAAGGGTGAGCGCCGCGTCTGCTTCTAGTGGGAGCCGTGTCTGCTTGTTTATAGCTCAGATTCACGCTGACACATTCAACGATAGTTCTAGAGCATCTGCCTTTGCTTTATTTTTAAAAATATATTTTTGTTGATTTCAGAGAGGAAGGGAAAGAGAGAGACAGAAACATCAATGATGAGAGAGAATCATTGATCAGCTGCCTCCTGCACACCCCGCACTGGGGATCGAACTGGCAGCCAGGAAATCGAACCGTGACCTCCTGGTTCATAGGTCAACACTCGACCACTGAGCCACACCGGCCGGGCCAGAGCATCTGCCTTTAGAAGTGATGGTGGCTGCGGAGGCCATTGTTCTCTACTGAGAGCACTAGGACACATGACACGTTTTATCACGGATCTGCACGCACCTAAGCAGACCAGCCGTGACACAGAGTGTCTGTGGGGACAATCTGGTGTAACTGCTTCAGGGGTTCTTGTAGTAAGAACTGTTACTGTCACCTCATCCCTTCCCTCCATTGTCACCCTCTACTTCCCCTTCAAATGGTTAATCAAATACATAGAAGGGTTGTGGGGATGACACTAGACAAGCCCGTTCACCAGTAAGTGCACCGCCCAGGCAGACTCCCGGCTGTCCGGAGGGCCATTCAGACAGGAAGCGCGTGCTCGTGTCCAGCTGTGGGCCCGCGCAATCGAACCCGCCCCCAGGAGCCGGGCATCGGGCAGCTGCCGGGAGGAGCAGCGCTGAGACGTTCCGCCCTGAGCCGCCATCGAGAGGAGCGAAGCGGTCATTTCAGCTCTTGTCTCACTTCCCTGGGAAGTGGCGCAACAGCAAACTGAATTCTTCAATTTTCCAAATGAAACCAACTTTTACCACAACTGCCATTACTTCTAGTAAAGCAAGAGGCATCCAAAAATGTCCGTGAAAAGATGACACTCCCAGATCTTTCCAAACTTGCAGTTATTTTCATTGTAGACTTTTCTGTGTTTTATGAGCCTGGTGCTGGCTTGAAGATGTGGGCACTCTGTTATACATTAGGAAAGAATTTCCGATTTCATGGCAATAGATGGGCAGCAGGTGCTGACCCATCACAATGTTCTTCATGGACCAATATGCGCTCATTTTCACGGGCAGATACAGAGAGCCACCCACAAGAGAATGTCCCCCCGACCGGCGTGGCTCAGTGGCTGAGCCTCGACCTATGAACCAGGAGGTCATGGTTCAATTCCCGGTCAGGGCACATGGGGTGGGGGTGGGGGTGCGGGAGGCAGCCGATCAATAATTCTCTCTCATATGATTCTCTCTCATTGGTGTCTCTATCTCTCTCTCCCTCTCCCTTCCTCTCTGAAAGCGATAAAAATATATTTAAAGAAAATAAAACCTACCCGTGGTTTGAAGCCTCTTAAGCTCTCGGGAGTCTTTCCATCAGGAGCAGGTTGTGAGGCCCAGGGCGCCCCCACCCCCACTTCTCTCCGACCTTTCACAGCCCCCTCTCC
>NW_006298272.1:1850370-1858793 GCF_000327345.1 Myotis davidii | reverse complement strand
CAACTCAATGAGGCACTGTTATTACATGACATGGAACCAAATTGGCAAAGGTATGAACGGCCATCACTGTGGTGTCACTGTAAGTGTCTGTGTGGCCAAGATGTGTTCCTGAGGACACAGCCACACGGTGCCCACTCTAATCTAGGACTGAAGAGGTCACGCCGGCATCATTTGTGAAACGACAGTGAGTCATTCTTCATGTGTCACAGAGGGATTAGGGTACGAGGTCTGTTCCAAAGGCCATGGTGCTTGGACTCCAGCATAGATGGTTTCCCGGGATGGACACGATAAGTGGTTCATTTCCTGTCCCTCTCAGAGAATCCGACCACGGGGCCTGACAAGATAGGGAGCGAGCAGGTGACCCTGTACATGGTGGGAAATTGGGGCCAAGCTTTCTAACCCTTTTGTAAATTCAACCCTAAACACCAGCTTCAAGATTGCACTTTATTTGTAAACTAAGGGCCCAGTGCACAAATTCCTGCACCTTGAAAGGAACTGTGGGCCCCAAGGCTGCAGTGGGCACAGGGGCGGGTCTCCACCCATCCTTCGCACCCCCCCCTGGCCCCTCCTGCCACCGCCCCAGGTTCCCCCTCTGCCGGCAGCCCCACTCCCGCTGCTGCTGCTCCCAGGCACGGACAGCTCCGCCCCGCTCACACCCACTGATGGTGTGGAGCAGTTGGGGCCAGCGCCATCAGCAGGTGCGAGCAGTGGCTCCAGCGCCAACAGCAGGTGTGAGTGTTAGAGGTGGCTGCCGGCCCCAATCACCCTTCAGGAGCAGGGGAGGTGGAGAAGCCCTGAGGGGTGATCGGGCTGGCAGCCCCCACTCGCACCCACTGAGAGCACTGAGCGATCGGAGCTGGCACTGGGTGCCGGCAGCAGGTGCAAGCGGTGGCTCCAGCACCAGCAGTGGATGTGAGCAGGACCAACACCGGCAGCAGGTGCAAGTGCCAGGAAGGACCACGGTTCGAGGGAGCAAAGAATTTTCAGTAACAACCAGAGGCTCGCACCAATGACAGCAACTGGTGCCCCACCTTGGTCTGGCATCCTCGCTCATCTGCTCCACCATCCCACCGCAGCCAATGCCCACCATGTTCCTCACTCTGCCGCCTGCTGCAATGCCTGCCATGTTCCGCACATGCCCCCTGGTCATCAGCGCACGTCATAGAGACCGATTGTTCGGTTGTTCCGCCGCTCAGTCTATTTGCATATTAGGGTTTTCTATATATAGGTGGAAACAGAGCATTTTACATGACCGTGAACATAAAACCAGCTCTTATAGGAGAAACACTGGCCACCTTCACGTGTAAGACAACCAGTAGAAGAGGTGGCCTCACCTTGATAAAAGGGCTGAAGTTCACCCTTTCCTCTACATAGAAAACAAATAACTAAGACAGTTAAAAATGAAGATAATGAGGAAACTTAAAAATTGGAAGGGCTACAAATTGCTCTATAATCCCCAAGACTTTGCCAGTGAACATTTGAGTGGGCAAAGCCATGGTGTGCAGCCACTTTTTGCTGGTCATTCAAGAAAGCGTCAAGGCCACTTCTTAGGTTGATTTGAATCCTGGCTATTGAGACTCATAGATTGTCGAGGCTGGAATCTCTGACCATCTCCCTCCATTTGGTGAAGGAGAAGCCTGCTTTCTCTGGGTTTTAGTTTGAGATCCAATTAGAGCTCATCTAGACATTGGAGATACAGATGTGATTCAAACAGACCAAAGGACTGTGATGACATGAGCCTAGACAGTCTGAGCTACTCATCTACAGAGACAGAAACCACGTCCCTATAAGGTGGGGAATTTCTGAATATCTCACAGCTCATCACTCATGTTCTGGAAAAGACTAAAAGGTGAGACCCACTTTCTAATTCGTTGTCCAATCTTTCATCATTAGCATCTCCCAGGGGATATGGATTCCTATTGGCTATGCGGTGTTTCGTCATGGACCTTCCTGCCATAAAACACAGCTGTTGATTTCATGTCTGTGTGAGCCACTCAATGATACTTTCAACCACGCGGATTCCTGTTGATGCTGAGACAATATGGTAGAATGTACTTCTTTGGAAACTTTTTAACCGTATATATGATGTTCAATTGGGTAAGGCCTGACAGCTTCCGACAGCAAAGACTCATTCACACATTCTCAAGTTCCATTAGAATTTCCTTGTAAATGGCACATTCTGAAGAATTAAACATTTTTAGATTATATTTTGGATTGTATAGAGTACATGTCATTATGATTCGGTGCAAGGTACGTGGAATTGACAAGCCACATTTTACTCTATTCAATGAACCCTAAAAGATTTCCTAAAGGCACCAGGACATACTTAGCGAAGGGTACTTTTTGCCTGAAATTTTCATTTGGGAAACTAATTAGAAAGATGTTTGGTGTACACAGGTGGTGCCTTAGAATAATAATAAATCAGGGGCAGGGACATCATTGTAGTTTATGTGATTTTGTCTTGACTTCTGAATATTTTCAGCTGATGGGGAATCTGTTATGAGGGTGATTTCTACAAAAGCATACTTCCTGGAATTTATGCATTTACTGGCTTGTTTCTCTACAATAATTTACAGCCTTGTGGACTGTGACTTTCCCCCGCATGTCGGTGGGATTTACAGGCAAGACCACCGTTTTCTGGGGAGGAAGGGAGAGACGCGGAATTCCGGGGAAGCGTGAGAGAGCAAGGTCGCAGAGGAGTTCAAAGTGACGTCCGGTTGTTGCAAAAGCACATGGACCCTGACTCAGCTTTGGAACGTGTTGATCTGTATTATCGTCAAGATGACCTGAAAACGACCCCTTAGACATCTTAGAGCAAAAGACACTCGAGAGCCGTAACTGGTTTGACTCAGTGGATAGAGCATCAGCCTGCAGATTGAAGGGTCCCAGGCATCATTTGTGAAACGACAGTGAGTCATTCTTCATGCGTCACAGAGGGATTTTGGGAAACTAATGGGGTTGCAGGAGGCAGCTGATCGATGTTTCTCTCTCATCGATGTTTCTAGCTCTCTATCCCTCTCCCTTCCACTCTGTTAAAAAATCAATAAAAATATTTTTTTAAAAAGACACTCGAGAGCCAGGCCTCGTCTGCACCCCTGGGTGGCGTCCCCAGCAGTCAGTACCGATACCCACAGGACTTTTCGGCTTCTCTGGGGAAACGGGTATCCGGTCACATTTCCAGAAATTAGGGGCAAGGAACGTGTCTTTACCAAAGAAGACGGCAGAAGCGGGAAAGCTCGAGTGTTCCTATTCCGTAAACCCCTGGGAACGACGGCTCCCGGGGACGCTTGGCACGCAGCTGTCCTTTGTGTCGATCTGAACGCGTTTGAAGGAACGGGCCGCAGAAGCATCCTTAGGTCAGCCTTTCTCGTCACGGGAGAGCAAGCCTGTCCGTGGCACTTCAGTAGGCGCACCCGTCACGGTGAGTCGCTGAGATACACAATAGAACCGCAACCCGGTGGGCCTAGCAAATAGAATGCCACGCACGGAAGGACAGATTGTGGGACTCATGCAGCGTGAACAGGATCCCGAGACTACGCCCCCCTCCCCACCCTCATAAAGGCTTCGCTGGGAAAACGGCGTGTGTAGGCATCACACTTGATGGCGATGTGAGGCCCGCGGAGGAGAAGCGCTGATGAATGTGATAAGTTGGATAAAAGGTTCCATTTGCGCTCAGACCCTCATGTTCCAAGAACTGACTGCAGAGGGAAAGTCGGTGAGCGATGGTGATTGTGCTGAGGACACGTTAGTGTTTATATCTTTATGAGCCACTTCATGGACAGAGAGCCAGGGGAGACTCTGCAGAGAGAGGATCCTTACAAATATCTTACTGGGGAAACGTTCCCCGAGAGCCACTTTTCACTCTCAGGGTGATGGAAAGGGGAGACCCTTCATAAACATGACAGATGGAAACATCTTTTCTTCTTTCCTTGCTGGTCGTAATATTTTTTCTTCATCACGGAAAAGAACACGTTAATGGGAAAACCTAGATATGAAGACAGACGTAACTGCATGAGCTAAAGAGAACCATGCGTAACCTTCCAACATGTAATTCCAGCAAATACCAAACATGTACTTGCATATTAATTTTGATGGCGTTGTAGTGTATAAATAATTTTTCAAGAATGTCAGTTTCTTCTATAATGGCTTTAGCATACTTCTTATGTTAAGTAGATTTATTACAATATATTCAACAACATTTTTTAAATTTGCATCTCCCTATCAAATAAGAAAAAACAATCTTGATGGGGATTCCTGTGAGCATATTTTTGCTCCGTTGTTGAACTTACATGTTGACCAATGACTGGCATGTTCACACACACAGTAAGGAGGCCTGAAAGTTAATGGTGCTGTTTCGGCCGTGGTTTCCTCGTTAGCAGTGGCGTATAACAGAAGAGAGAGCAGGTGTGAGCTGGCATTTCTGGACTTAAATCTCTGCTGGGATCCATCCTAGCTTTGGAGACTTTATTTATTTATTTTAAAATATATTTTTATTGATTTCAGAGAGGAAGGGAGAGGGAGAGAGAGACAGAAACATCAACGATGAGAGAGAATCATGGGTGGGCTGCCTCCTGCACGCCTCCTGTTGAGGATCAAGCCCAAACCCGGGCATGAGCCCTCATGGAGAATCCAACCATGACCGCCTGGTTTACAGGTTGATGCTCAAGCACTGAGCCACGCCGGTCAGGCTGAAGACTTCACTGAGAGACTGTCTTTCTCGGCTTATTTGGACATGAACCTAGTGTGATGTGGTGAGGGAGAGGGGCTGGGGGTTGAATCAATGACCCATGGGGAACCCGCCAGCCTGTGTGATGAAGCTGCCACAAAGCCCAGTAGGCGGGGGCCAGAGAGCTTCGGGCAGGGGAACCAGAGCGCTTCCCGTGCCCGTGCCTAGCCCCGGACTCCACGGGGAAGGCAGCTGCCTTGTTCGGGACTCACCCTCTGAATCTCTTCAACTGGCTGTGGATTTGCTTCCTTTACTATCCTCTGCAATAAGTCAGTAAATTAGTGAGTGGGCGCATTTTCTGAGTTCCATGAGCTGTTCTAGAAAATTAGTCAAACTCAAGGAGGGGTTGTGGGAACCGCTGACTCACAGCCAGTCAGTCAGAGGGCAGGTAGGGTGGTGCCTGAGTGGAGGGCAGTCTGTGGAAGTGCGCCCTCTGCCTGTGGGCCTGAGGCCACCCCAGGCAGGTGGTGTCAGCAGTGCCTGGAGCTGAGATGAAGCCTTGAGGCACTGCCCTTGGGCGGGTGTTCGAGGACGGCTCAGAGGTGGGTGACTCCACACTCGGTGCAACGGGTCCAGGCGCCAACGACCCAGGGCTTCAGGTACTTACTCTCACGACCCGTCTCTGCTCTTGCCATCCACCTCGACTTCCACCTTTTGTGAAACAATGTCTTTGGAAACGCTCCTCTGGTTATAACCACGCATCTTCCTTGAGGATTCGCGCTCTGTCACAGGCCTTCTCCTCCGCGCCTTGGGCCGGCGTCACCCTCCTTCACACCTCTCCGCAGCTCCGGCCTTCTCTCTCCTCCTCACGCACCTGTTGGCCGCGAGCTCGCTGGACGTCGTCTCTTCCCAGCATTCTTCACTTTCCTGCTCGGTGACCCTCTTCCCAGGGACATGGCAGAGAAGGTCCAGCCTCAGGTGACTCTAGCTTCCCACCTCCTTTCCCACCCACAACAAAGTGTTTCAAGAGACAATGTTGCTTGTGTGTTTTACCCTAAAACCTAACCAACCACCACGAACACCTCCAAGTGCCCCTCATCCCCTCCCCCTGTTCCACCTCCTGCCCTTCCTCCTCACAGTGGCCATGAGCACTCCACTTTCCTGAGAACTCTGGGCCCCTCCCTCCCCGCCCATCTCCAGAGGTGCCATAGGCCAGAGAAAGTGAAAACCAGCGTGTTTTCCTTATAACTGTCTGTCCGTCTAAAAGCGCTCCGGGTTCCATCGTTGATTTCCATCCTGAGCCCTCTGCCTCCTGTGCTTTGAAGCTGTGCCCGCCGGAGTGGGGAGCTCAGGGCGCCCCTTCTGGGTTTAGTCATCCTGTCTCCATCGTGAGGACTAGTGGGGGGCGGGGGGGACTTGGGCCGGGAGCTGGTCACAGAGGTAGCAGCTCTCCCTGTCTCCCTGGACGTGCAGGGAGCTCCCTGACCCCTGAAAGGGTGTGGGCGGCAGAGGCTGAACGGATTCAGTGACCGGCATCCCCGTCAGTGAATTATCATCGGATCCACGTACTCCCAAAACCCCAGCGTCTTCGCATTGAGGAAAACATCTGCAGAAAGAGAAACTGTAGACTCCCCAGCAGTTCCTGGGAGAAATGGTGCTTTACCGAAGTAAGATCCTGATTTTATCCAACGCATACCATGCGGGTCCTATTAGATAATGAGCTTCCTGGAAATGCGTGAGGTCATACTTTAAAATAAACAAACAGCGACACTGACATCTGTGCCTTTACATGTGGCCACGCCACAGCCCCACCCCCTCCCCTGTCTCCTTTCCGTCTTTTCTCAGTCTCTCTCTCTGCAGCCTGGAAACCAGAGCTGTACGTCTAGACGTAACATCATTGATTATCCTGCCGAGTAGTAATGCATGGACCACTTAGGGAGGCACGGAGGCGTCCGACGCATCTCAGGCCCCCGCGCACCTGCCTATAAACCCTTTCAGCTGCCTTGTGTATTGGGTTTCTACCTGTGGGCTCCGTGGGTACCTTTTCAGTGCCTCATCTAAAGCTCATTTGTGCATCGAGGACTGAGGTGCGAAGAGGCACCTTGGGGCATGCAGTTATTTGTTGGAAAAGGATGATTCCAGCATGATCAGGGAAATCCCTGGGAGATGGAATGAAACCAAAATAGATACAGTGATGGGGGCGAACGAGACATCGGGGTGGGGAGTGTCAGTGTGTGTTCAGTACATACCTCAGAGGCTGAGAATTCCCCCCCATTTCCTGGGTGCCTTCGCCCAGGCGTCCCCTCCAGAGTCGGGTTCCACAGCTCTCACGGGGGCTCTGCGGTGACTGGGACTCGAGGAGACCGGCCAGGAGCTGCTGGTCCTCCTTCCGGGCCTGAGATACCCACGCATCGTTCGGACTCTGCTCAGGTGGCTGTGGGTTTCATCCCGAGGGGGCTCTGGGGCGTGTTTATGTCTTTTATTGATTGGACTTGAAAGCAAGAATATTCTTTAAAAAGAGCGACATGGTTGAACTTGGTGAACACTGCTCCTCAAAACACGATTATTTTGGATACACTGTTATTTCAGATATGATGAAACTGAGGTTAAAGAGGTAACATACCACAAATCATGTAGTTTATTCATTATGTTTAATTTTACTTAAAAATTGGAACAAGCAAGAACATCTACAGGGCAGACCAAACGCATGCACAGAAATGCCAAGCCTTTGGGGTCAGAAACACATGGCGAGAGTGATTGGCTTCGTTTCTGATGGCTCCCGATGCAGATCTCAACCAAACGCTCTGCCCTCTGCTTTCTGAAGGTGCCCAGATGCCTTATAATTAATTCTCCTTGAGCTGATCAAAGCACCTGATTGGTTGTCTGGCAGCCATATATCCTATCTAATAAAAGAGAAACATGGTAATTGGCGTATGACCGCTACCCTTCCCATTGGCTAATCAGGGGCGATATGCAAATTAACTGCCAGCCAAGATGGCGGCTGGCAGCCAGGCAGCTTGTAACTAACATGAGGCTTGCTTGCTTCAGTGAAGGAGGAAACCACTGTTCCTGCCTGCCGCTACAGGCCTCTGAGCTGCAACTCTAAGCAACTAGGTAACAAATACCGCCAGGGCTTCAGCCAGCAGGATCGCAACATTGTAAGCAAAGGCCAGAAACCTACTTTCAGCAGCGGAGGCCTAAGAGCTGGAGCCAAGCCTCAAGCTAAAGCTGGCCCAGAATTTAAAAAAAAAAAAGGAAAAAAGGAGCGGTTGGGAGCTTCAGTCACCCCCAGCCTGAACACATCCCTCAGCCCCTCCCCAGACTGGCCAGGCACCCCAGTGGGGACCCCCGCCCTGAAGGGTGTGTGTCCAGCTGCAAACAGCCATCATCCCCTCACTCAGGCTGGCCAGACACCCCAGTGGGGACCCCCACCCTGACCCAGGACACCCTTCAGGGCAAACCAGCCAGCCCCCACCCATGCACCAGGCCTCTATTCTCTATAGTAAAAGGGTAATATGCCTCCCAGCACCGGGGTCAGTGTGACAGGGGGCAGCGTCCAAACCCCCTGATCGCCCTGCGGCTCTGTGTGTGACAGGATGCAGCGTCCAAACCCCCCTACCCCACAGGCCTTGCTCTGTGTGTGACGGGGTAGAGCGATAACCCCCCCATCGGCCCTGCCCTGAGTGTGACAGTGGAGGCGCCCCAACCCCCTGATTGGCCCTTCTCTGTGGGTGGTAGAAGGCGGCGCCCCAACCCA
>NW_006298272.1:1840029-1849888 GCF_000327345.1 Myotis davidii | reverse complement strand
AACAACCGGAATGACTGGTCGACCAGTTGCTATGACACACACTGACCATCAGGGGGCAGACGCTCAATGCAGGAGCTGCCCCCTGGTGGTCAGTGTGCTCCCACTGCGGGAGCAGCTGCTCAGAGGGAGGGGCCATAGCTGCTTGGCTGACCGGCCATGGCCTGTGCATGAATCTGTCCACCGGGCCTCTAGTTATTAACTAAAGATACAAGGGATCTTATGGAACCAAAGAGAAAGAGTAAACGGAGTCAGTTACATCATCCTTACTTTGTTTAATTGCTCACAGTGAGCACAGTTATTCTTTATAATCATAAGGGATCCCCTGGGACAATTCAGAGAATAACCTTGATGTAATACGGTGAATATCATCCCCAGGAAAATCCTCACCATCGCACCAGTGAGCTTCGCGGGGATCGTTAGTAAAAATATGAACATAACCAGGCACCAATCCATCCACAGGGAAGGTGACAGGCGGTTCTGAGAGGCTGCTCTAGGCACACATCCTCGGTGGAGCTCACGATGGCACTGGAGGAACCAGGCTTCCTGATCCCCCCTCACCCCCCACACCAGGGAGAAGCCACGGGCATGAATATGACAGATATGGGTGTGTATATAGGTGTGAGCCGTGTGTGTGTGTGTGTGTCTCTGTGTGTCTCACACATATGCTATAGAAGAGAGAGTCAGAGATTGACTTCCACATGCTAGTCACATGCCACGATACATTATTTTTAAAATGTATTTTTATTGATTTCAGAGAGGAAGGGAGAGGGACAGAGAGAGAGAGAAACATAAATGTGAGAGTGAAATACCAATCGGCTGCCTCCTGCATGCCCCACCCTGGGGATGGAGCCAGCAACCCAGGCATGGGAAACGAACTGTGACCTCTTGGTTCATAGGTCCGTGCTGAACCATTGAGCCATGCCAGTGGGCACTTTTATTTTTTTCTTGGCAGCTCGTACTGGATCTTCCATTTAAACCCCCCCAGGTGCTAACTCCCAGGAAGCGCTGGTGTTGCTGCACCCATTTCTAATGGTCGGCCTGTAGGACCGACAGGGGCAGTGTAGGTGGTTGTCACAGATGTGCTCATGGGAGGGGGGGGGTCGCGCAGACACCTGCAAACTGTATTCAGCAAGGACCTCTGACGGCGACAAAGCCGAGGGTCTGGGAGGGAGGCCTTGGCCGGGCTTCGGCAGCACAGGGGGAGGTGCAGACTGCGCCTCGCTCTCTAGAACCGCTGGCAGCGACTGCCCGGCCTCCTGCTCCTGGTCAAAGGGCCCTTTCTCCCGCGCTGCTTGTCATGCTGCCCACGCTCCCTCGGGGCACGCACAGGCTCCCTTTCTCTCGCGTGGCATTTCATCAGCACCCACTTAGCCCTCCTTCTCCCCTCAGCCTGAGAGAGAGGCACGGAGCCCCCCAGCTCCTCATGTCCCCCACGCCCACGGCTGCGCATGGCCTTGCTCTCCTGGGACATGAATGGAAGTCCCAGGTTTAGGCCCACACCTCTCAGTCCTTGGCATCCCCTCCGCCTCTGACCGCCCTCTGGAGGCCTCCTCTCTCCTGGGGGGGTAGTTGGGGAGGGTTGAGTCTTGCTTCACCCCTCACCTGGGCTGTGGCTCCCCGATCTGCCCCTGCAGGTGGGGATGCAGAGTTTCCGTTTCAAGTGGTGGCTTCCTGTCCTCTCCTCAGAGTTCCTACCCGCAGCCTTGCGTTAAGCAGCACTGCACACAGAGGAGCCTTTTTGATGGTCACAGCGTCTTTGTTACCGCCTTAGCCGGTGTGGCTCAGTGGTTGAGCATCGACCTATGAACCAGGAGGTCACAGTTCGATTCCCGGTCAGTCTCCTCTCTCTTGGGGTGACAGCTGTCATTTCTGTGTTCTCAGTCCCACACCTGCTCCGCTGAATCGCGTCTCAGGTACAGCAGGGCCTCAGGGCAGCGCCGCTGTTTCAGAAAATGCCAGGAAGCGGGATCGCCTATCGTGTCTCAAGATGTTGGTGAATTTTAAAGGCAAAATGGTCGATTTATCACTATTTTTCCCCGAACGCGACCCCTCTGAGCAGACAGCACCACGCCCGGAGCCCCTCTCCGCCCCCCATTCTTGGAGCAGGTGTGTGGGCTGCACATCTTACAGAACCTCCTGGAAACACAGCACCCTGCAGGGCAGGGGGCAGGTCCCCAAAGGCACGTACACGCAGAGAAGCCGCTTCGTCCCGCACTTGGGACGTGAGCAAAGCGACGATTACTTCTGAGCTGCACACGGGGTCCTATCCAGCCCCCAGCCCCATGCTCTGTCTAATGATCCCAGTAGATCCATGACTTGCAGACACCAGTCGGGCTCAAGAGCGGATGCGTGTAAGGCCCTGGACATGAGAAATGGGTTTGTCACCCCCACCGGGGGCCGAGCCTTCACCCTGGGTCCCCATGGGCTGTGGTCATGGGCAGCTCTGTCCCCGGGTCCCTGGCTCCCAGACGAGCCCACTGTCCCACAGGGTCATTAGAAAGATGCAGAGTCTGCCCAGCTCCACCCACTCTGAGGCCGCGTTTTTGTTTTTTTTAAAAAAAACATTTTTAAATATATTTCTTTATTGATTTCAGAGAGGAAGAGAGAAGGAGAGAGAGATAGAAACATCAATGATGAGAGAGAATCATTGATTGGCTGCCTCCTGCACATTCCCACTGGGGATCGAGCCCCAACCAGGCATGTGCCCTTGGCAGAATCAAACCTGGGACCCTTCAGTCTGCAGGCTGGTGCTCTATCCACTGAGCCAAGCCAGCGAGGGCTGAGGCCGCGTTTTAACCCTGTTCATGAAGGTGGAGATGCTGCCGGTGGAAAAGGCGGGTGTTAGGAAGAATGATTAGACTCTACACGAATTTCATAACCAATCTCTACCGAGTCTCGTTCCTGTTCCAGCTGGTCCATTCCAGTCCACATTGGGAAATTATCCCTGAGAATAAAGGCAGATTGAGAAATCCTCAATCCCGAGACGTACCCAGGAGTCCTCTCTGTTTTAGGGACTATAAAACCCCAGCATGGTTTCTGCCGACTCCAAAATTATGTTAGCTTTTTGGTAAAGTTAAAAATAAATAATATTTAATGCCAGAGGCAGGGCTCTCTGGGTGAAGATAAATTGCAGATTCTCTAGTGACCCCCCTCCGCCTTTTAGAAACACAAAGAGGAGAAGCAGAGGCCAAGCAGAAGGCGCTCACTGCAGGGTCGGCAGGAATTCACTGCCGAGCAAATCCGGGGTAACCGGTTGGAATGGGGGTGAGAGGAAGCCGTCCCGCCAGCCGCACTGGCTTACTCCACGTCTGGGAGCCCCATCACGACCAGAGCTGAGCAATGGCCCCCAACACCCAGGAGTCTAAGTTTGACGCCTAACAACTCAGCAAACAAAGGCTTCAGGGTCTCTCCATAAAGGGCCAACGTTGGCCTAAGGCCCTCTGCTCTCTTTTTTTTTTCAGTTTAATAAACATTTAAGTACCTACTATGTGCAAAGCATTATAACAGGCACAAAAGTGAACAAGATATATTTCTCTTTTTTAATGTATATTTTTTCTTGTTGATAGTATTACAGATGTCTCCCATTTGCCTTCCATTTATTCCCCTCCTCCCAGCCTCTACCCACCCCCGAGGCTCACCATCCTGTTGGCCATGTCCATAGGCTGTGCATATCCTGTATAATAAAAGGCTAATATGCAAATTGACCGAACAGTGGAACGACTGGTCGTTTTGACACGCACTGACCACCAGGGGGCAGATGCTCAATGCAGAAGCTGCCCCCTGGTGGTCAGTGCACTCCCACAGGGGGGAGTGCCGCTCAACCAGAAGCCAGGCTCATGGAGCAATGGTGGCGGGAGCCTCTCCCACCTCTGCGGCAGCGCTAAGGATGTCTGACTACCAGCTTAGGCCTGTGGGGAGCAGGCCTAAGCCGTTAGTCAGACATCCCCGAGGGCTCCCAGACTGTGAGAGGGCACAGGCCGGGCTGAGGGCCCCCTGAGTGCATGAATTTCATGCACCAGGACTCTAGTAGGTCTATAAATTCTCTGGTTTATCTCTTCTCCTCCTCCTGCTCCCACGTTGAGGTATGCCAGTCTGTTCCATGCCTCTCTGCTTCGGTTCTTATTTTGTTGGTCAATTCATTTTGTTCATTAGACCTCACAGATAAAAGACAAGGGAGATTTACACAATGGGATGCTATGCAGCTATAAACAAGAGGGGTCCCTTACCCTTTGGGAGGATGGCCTGGATGGACCTGGAGAGTATCATGTGCAGTGAATAAGCCCATCAGAGAACATCCCCCTGCTCTGAGCTTAGCTTTCAGGATGACCTTTTCTTGGGGAAAGAGAGGGCATCCTCCAGAGCCTGTGAGGTGGGGACAGTCTCTCACCTCCACAAAACTGTGAGCCAAAGCCTCCGTCTATCAAAGAGGAAGTGGTCCCACTTGTAGAGATAGCTCCTAAGAATCATGAAACGCTATCAGAAAGGATATATGTGCCCCGATGTTCATAGCAGCACAATTTATAACAGCTGAGCGCCATCAGCAGACGAGTGGATAAAAAACTGGTACATCTACACGAGGGGTCCTCAAGCTTTTTAAACAGGGGCCAGTTCACTGTCCCTCAGACCGTTGGAGGGCCGGGCTATAGTTTAAAAAAAAAAACTATGAACTAATTCCTATGCACACAGCACATATCTTATTTTGAAGTAAAAAAACAAAACGGGGACAAATACAATATTTTTATTTGCATGTGGCCCACGGGCCGTAGTTTGAGGACCCCTGGTCTACACCATGGAATACTACCCAGCAGTAAAAAAGAAGGGACTCTCACTATTTACAATATGGAGGGACCTGGAGAGCATGATGCTGAGTGAAATGAGCCAGTCGGAGAGAGACAAGTGTCACATGATCTCACTCATATGTGGGATCTAATGAACAACATGAACTGATGAACAAAATAGGTCCAGAGACACAGAAGCACAGAACAGAGTACGGAATCTCAGAGGGAAGGTGGGAGAGGGTGAGTGGGAGGACATCGATGAACTTGTGTGCAGATATGAAACCCATGGTCACAGACAGTGGGGTGGGGAGGGCCTGCGGGGGGTGGCACAGGAGCGGCTGGGAGAGGTTAATGCAGGGAAAGGGGAACCTATGTGATACTTTCAACAATAAAGATTTTTTTTTAGGGGAAGTGATGACAGAGAGTTGCCTACAGCCGATTGTCTGCCCTGGAATGGGTGTGTTTGGACAAAAGAAGGAATCGATTTCAATGGGCGCGGAGACTGGCTGATACTGTAAAGGGACGTTTAGCCCAGTAAATGCATCACTCATTTGGGAAAAGCGAATTTGCACGCGTGTGATCGCTGTAACATGCGTGCCTTTGAGAACACACTGCGAAGGGCGTCCATTTGAATAAGCAAAGCGATCCTGCTCCCGTCCTTCCAAACACCAGGGAATCATTCACAGCGCTTTATGCTGGGCCCATTGGTGTTATAAACGAGACGCCGTTGGAATACGGCATCTCTCTACGTTCTCTAAGAAGTCCTTAGCGTTGCTCGTGGCCAGGGAAACCTCTTTTTTTTGTTTTTAATGGTGCTTGATGGAACACAGAAAAGCCAGCTTGGGACTTTGAGACAAATCACCACTTTCCATGCCGTTCCCTCTGGCCCTGTGTGTGGGAGCGGCTCCTCCTCTCCAGCCTCAGGAGGGGTGGGGTGGGTCTGGGCCCAAGGGAGGAGGGAGGCCCCATCGGAGGGAGGCCCTGGAGATGGGGCCTCCGGGCGGCCGGGAGGAGAGGCTGCCAGACTTGTAGGAAGTGATTTTCAAGAAAAATGCTCAAGAGGGTGATTTCCTGGTATTTCCGGCGCCTAGAGGGAGGGAGGAGGGGACACGTTTGTGTTGGGGTTTATTTCCCTCGGGAGATGGGTTGTATGGGGAGCAGTTGTCCCTGAGGGACAGAGGGCTGCTTTTCCAGCGGGGCCTGTGGGTGAGGACTTGTTGACTTTGCAGGAAACCTGTGCTGGTTCTGGCCACAGAGGGCGGGCAGCTCACGGGCGCCTCTGGGAGGCAGCTGGCTGGTGTGTGCATCGGCTTCTGTGTGTCAGCCTGGATGCCAGTGCCATGGTCCATGGGGGTCTATCGGTCATACCCACTGGGTGCCAGTGAGAAACCTTAGATGCTTACGCTTCTCGGAAATGTATCCTCCTCTGGTTCCAGCTGAAATCAGGAGACGATGTCATTGCCATCGTATGTCTCTCTTCCTGGCGTTCTAAGGACCGAAAGATAAACTCTGGTGTTCTCCTGGTGGCTACAGAGCTGCCTGGCATACAAAATTGAAAATGCAGGTATGGCTACTTAGTGTATGAAATATTGTGTGTATTACACACACACAGAAATATGCTTGTTTTACATTAAATTTTATAGAGTGATAACATGATTAGAAATTACTTTGGCCAGATTTCAGTAAGAGGAAAGAGATGCAGAGATGAACTGGAAGTTTCAATCATATAACCCCTCGTGTTAGCCGTACCAACCTGGTCATGATCTCATTTTTGTGTGTGACTTGATCCCTGAGATTTTGAGTTTAGGGTAAGTGTTTCCTGGGGGATGTAGTTGGTTCGAGTTGAAGCTGTGTGTGGAAACAGTATGTGACATATTTACTTCCCAATTATAGTTATGTGTGACTTGCGTAGGTTAGAATGAAATAATAAATACCCATATAAAACCCAAGTGTTTCTGAGAAAGTAGTCAAAATTCACAGTTTTGTAAAGGGACATGCAATCTTTAAAGTGGATTATGATACTGGGTTATTTGACATGTCTAAAAGCAAATTATTGGAACAAAGCTTTGCTGTGGAATGTTTGTATGATCTATATATCTATATATACATCTCAAAATCTAAGGGGAGAGAGGAAAAAAGAGAGAGAGAGAGAGCGGGAGAGAGAGAGCGAGCGAGAGAGAGATCTTTGTCCTTCCATCAGCGATGACTCAAGTCCCTGTGCAACGGAAACAGAACCGTCGCGAGCGATGACGGGTGAGAAGGTGTGGCCTGTGGTGAACTGCCTGCCTCTGGCTGAAGGATATCTCAGGCGCAGACGGGTGGGGTTCTGAGGGACTCTGAGGCCAGAAGGGAGTTGGGAAGAGGGAGAGAGTGAGCAGGGGCATCAGGATGAGTATGCGGGGAGGAGGAGTGAGGCTCGGGCCTGGGCTCCGGAGCAGAGGGTGTGTGTCTGACTGAGCTCTCTCCGTCCCCGGCCTCTGTGCCTGATGGTCCCCGTGTGGGTCTTTCCTTTCGGCGCAGGGCTGGCCCTTGGCAGCTCTCACCTGCCCACAGGTGCGCGTCTTTGAACGCTCCTCTCACCGGTCCCTCCCCACCTCCTTCCTGAGTGCACACCACGCTTCCTCGGTACCTGCCGCTCCGTCCACTCGTGTCCCTTGCACATTCTATTGTGTCTATGGGTCACTTTGACTCGTCGGATGATGGGTACTCGGACTGCTCCCATGGCGTGCCTGTTGCAAACAACCTGCCGTGGACACGGGGTGCCTCTCTTCTCTCACAGGGTGTCTGGGGCTCTTGGGGTACATGCCCAGGAGTGCAGGTGATGGGTCTGAGGACTGTCCATTGTGGCTGCCCAGGGTGCTGACTTAGAACAGAAAACGGGGTGAAAGGGGCGCCAATGCAGAGACTGCCCAGGGGAGACACCCCAACAGCTGCTGGGCTTCTGCAAAGAGGGAGAAACCAGGTCATTGGCATCTTCGGGTAAACAGCCCGCGGTGAGTTATAGCCCAGGAGACGGCTTTTGTGTGTTTTCTGTTTTTTTGAAAGAGCAGCCATTTCATTAGTGAGCACACCTTCCAACCCTTTGTGTGTTGATACCCGTGAATATAAACATAGGAAGGAAGGAGACAAAAGACGGAAATGCAAGGGAACCAAGAACATTTTACGTTTAGAGATGGGATTCAGGGGCATAAAATGGCCAAAGTGAAGTATGGACACAGCATGTCCATGGAAAACTGGGTTCAAAGTAAAAAATGAAAAAGGAATTAAGACGTGATCTCAGCTGCGGGGCGAGGCTGTGGGGCTGAGACTGTGGGGGGCTCTGCAGGGTGAGGCTGTGGGGCTGAGACTGTGGGGGACTCTGCAGGGTGAGGCTGTGGGGCGCCCTGCAGGGTGAGGCTGTAGGGCTGACACTGTGGGGGTCCCTGTGGGGCGAGGCTGTGGGGATGACACTGTGGGGCCTCTGTGGGGCAAGGCTGTGGCGGCTGACATCTTGGGGGGCAGCTGCAGATCTCTCAGCCCAGGGCAAGGCCACAAGCAGAGAATGAAACACATTTGCTCGAATTGAGCTTTTAAACAACGTTTGCAAATGCGTGTTGAATAATACAAGCCGCATGGATTTCATTTGGCTCATGAAGATAGAAGACGAGCTTTCATGGCAATTAGCTGATACAGAAGGCCAAGGTGTTGGATGATAACAGAGACAACGACACCCAGTTAAATGAGACCGAACGCCTCCAAGGAGCACCCCCACGCGGGAGGACCCAGCACCACTGGGTCAAGTTAGTCCGTGTTGTTGGTCACTTTTTGAAAACTAGGAAACACACAGACTTCAGAAGAGACGCATCGAGCACCATGACCGGGTCACTTACATAAGCCACGTTTACACGACCTGACACACAGCATCATGCAATCCCAGACATGGGACGAGATCACTGTCACCACCAAGTCTCTTTTCAAAAATACATTCGGCAAAATACACAGGCCTGGTCATGACACCTGGCTTCCTGAGAGCTTAGTGACCAGTGGACACACCCCTCCTCCTCCCTCAGTGACAGTGGACACGCCCCTCCTCCTCCCTCAGTGACCAGTGAACACATCGCCTCCTCCTCCCTCAGTGACCAGTGGACACGCCCCCTCCTCCTCCCTCAGTGACAGTGGACACGCCCCTCTCTCCCTGTGGGGGACCCAGAGTCTGACCCAGAGGAAGAGGACTTGGGGGTGCAGCTGCCCCTGGCACCCCACCGCCTCGCCTGGCAGTCCTGGGGGGAAACACGGGGCAGCCGGGGGGGAGGGATTGTGTGATGACTGGACAGGACTGAGCAGCAGCGAGGCTCTGACCTGAGCCCTAGTCTGATCTGGAGGAGGATGGCTTCCGGGCCTGAGACGGACTGGGGGATGCACAGCAAACACCAGGGCCGCCTCCAGGGGCAGCTCCAGGGCTTCTGGTTGCAACCTGCACACCAGCAGCTGCCGGCCTGGGGGAGCACCCCCCACCCGGCCCCCTCGCACCCTGCCCTGCGCTGTAATGGGACTCAGGGCGGTGGCCACACCTGGGTCTGTGAGGCTGGATTCCTGTCCACAGGGCGCTCAGCAGCCCCTGGGACCTGGCTCAGCCTTAGCCCACTCAGCGCCTGCACACGCACAGGCCTCCCTGCAGCACACGCAGTCCCTGCAGCCACAGCTCCGCACGGGGAGTGAGTGGTCTCCCCTTCTAATGCGTGTCCGGGGCCTGTGGCCCTGAGCGCCCCTTAGGGGAGGCCTGTCCTTTCTCAGCATCAGCAACTCCACTCAGGAAGTTAGGGTTCCAGCGCCCCAGCTCCCCTGCTGCCCTGGGAGCCCGAGGCCCTTCCTGCCTTTCACTGGGTCCCCCACCTTCACTGAGAGCTGCGTGGATGGCAGGGGAGGTGCTGGACAGCAGGAGGCTTTGGCTTCTGAGTCGCCAGGAACCAGGCAGACCCCAGCCAGCCTCCCCCGTGGATGCAGGGAGGGGCCCCTCTCAGCCCCTGGTTCCTGAACAACGTGTGGTATCAGCCTGAAGCCGCAAGTGCTGCACATCATTCGAGAGGCGTCCGCCGTTTCTC
>NW_006298272.1:1831753-1839910 GCF_000327345.1 Myotis davidii | reverse complement strand
CCCTCCCCCTCCTTCCTCCTCTCAGGGTGTGAGACACCAACCCTCCACCAAAGACCCTTGTTGTCCCCCAGCCAGTGATGGTCACTGATGGCAGCCCTGAGTGACACAGGCTTATTCTACCCTCACAGGAGGATATGCTTATTGATTTTAGAGAGAGGAAGAGAGAGAGAGAGAGAGAGAGAGAGAGAGAGAGACATGGCTGTGAGAGAGAAACACTGATCGGTTGCCTCCCGCATGCATCCCGACCAAGATCAAACCTGCAACCTAAGTGTGCCCCCTGATTGGGAATCGAACCCTCAACCTTTTGGTGTATGGGATGATGCTCCAGCCAGCTGAGCAGCTGGCCAGGCCACACACATGGTCTGAGAGAGAATCAGGCACCAAGAGGTCTCAGGCATCAAAAGCAAAAGTCTAAAGAAGGACAGGAAGACCCAGGAACAGAACACTGGCCGCCAGTTCGCCCATTAATCCAGTTTCTAGCTGTTCCCGTGCACACGCCTGTGTGCAGGAGGGTCAGATCCAGGGTGTTGCCCACGCACTGCTGTTCGGCCACCAGGACCGACTGAGAGGATGTGATGGAGCCCCTTGCAGAGCAAAGGCTCACCCTCCGAGCTGCGCTTTCCTTAACTGAATGGAGGTTTTTACTCCCTGTAACACACACAGCACGTTGCTGGCTGTGGCCACAGAAAACCAGAGCTCCCCCTGCGCCCCGAGCCTGCTCAGTGGGGCAGGAAGAGGTGGCGTCTGCTTGTTGGGTGACAGAGGGTTGGCCGCAGGCCGGGCAGGGGGAGTGACCTGCTTCCCTGGGGCTGGGGTGCAGGGTGTGACAGATGCCACGCGGTCCGGTTCCCCTGAGCAGCGGCCACACCGGTCCCTTCACCTGCCTCTGCCTCGGTTCCGGGGCTGTGGGGGGCTCGGCCAGTCAGGAGACGGAATGGACTAGGGCTGTTCCAAGCACCCATGTGCCGAGGGCCACCCACAGGTGGTCATTAATCCCCGTGTAACCCTGGTCTCTCCTCACCTTCTCCTGAGTCTCACCTAGAGGGGGCTCCACCACCAGGCATGTTTGGGTCCCACTTGGCATTCTGGTCCGTACAGAAAGGTGGGGAGTCCAGGACTGAGTTTAGGAGAAGCGCAGAGTTCTCCCCGGGAGGCGGGGTGATCCCCGCTCTCCATCCACGGGGGCACCGTGTCTGTGCTGTGCTTTCTCTTGTTCTGTCCTGAGGACGTGGCTGACTCTGCGGCCCTTTGTCGGGAGGAGTAACGGAGGGTCTAACTCCTCACAACATCGAAGCTAAGCGTCTGCTGTCGGACTGTGGAGAGAGCGGGTACTGAGAGGGGCAGCACGTAGTCCCGCGGAGGAGGGTCAGAGAGGACAGGCGTGGCTGACGGGCATGGGGAGAGGTGGGCCTGCGCTGCCTCTGCAGTGGCCGCCCTCCCATCTCCATCTCCAGCTGCCCTCACTGTCAATCACCAGCCATTCTCAGCTTCCCAGCCTCCGCGCTCCCCTGTGCCTGTGTGGGGCCTCCCGGGGTCAGGAAGTCCCAGCCCCTGTCCTTCCTCCCTCAGCTCAGCTTGACTGTCTGCCCTCAGCCGCCCTGGCCTCTGCTCTCGTCATGGCTCCACCTTCACCCTCTGATTACCTCCCAGAGGCACGGAGGATGCACACAGTCAGGCCTTTATGAAGAGCAGAGTCTGTGTCTTTCCAGGAACCTGTGGCTTTGACCGGCTGCCTTGTATGCTGGGATCCAGCTGTTCAGGGTCTCTGTTCACTGTTTACTTCTGAAAGGAGGGACTGTCCCCTTCCATTTCTCATGTGTAATAGGAGTCTTCTTTGTTTTCCTTTCCTTTCCTTTCCTTCTTTCTTCTTTCTTTTCTTTTTCTTTTTTTATTGCCAGTAAATGCAGGTTTGTTGATTTTTGTTAATCATTTCAAAAATACACATATTTTCTTTATTCACGATTTGGTCTGTATTTCATTATTTTTATGCTAATTATTTTTCCTCCATTCTCCTTTCTTTTGGTTTCTTTATTTCTTTTTTTTCCTTTCCTTCTTCTTTTTTTTTAGCTGCAATGTTGTTATTGATTTTAGATTCTTATTTTTAATCCTCACCCAAAGACATGCATTGATTTTAGAGAGAGAGAGAGAGAGAGAGACATCAATGAGAAAGAGAAACATTGATCGATTGCTTCCCAGGCGCACCTGGACCAGGGATCAAACCCGCAGTCTAGGTCCGTGCCCTGACCGGGACTCGAACACAAAATCGTTCTGTGCACAGCATGGCATGCCAACCCACTGAGCCATACTGGCCAGGGCTGATTTTACATTCTTTGTCATACAGGTGTTTTAAGCTAAAACTTCCCTCTAGTTGTGGTTTGAACTGCATCCAACACACTTTGGTATTTTGAAAATTCTTCTTCAATTACTTTCTAATTATTTCTTATCTCCTTTTCAATCTTTATTCAACTACTAAATATGCAGTGTGTCTCATAGTTTTTAAATAGTTTCAAATGTCCTGTTGTTATTCATTTCTATTTTCATTCGACGGAGATCAGAGAAGATGCACTTTAGGAGTCAATCTTTTTAAGTCAGGAAGGCCGTCTCCCTAAGGTCTGGTCGGTGCTGGGGAACCTTTCAGGATCATGGCGAGGCCTACCCCTGCCAGGTACTTCCAGTCCGTGTGGAGTGTTGTTCGAGTCTTCTGTTTCTAGAAGACGTTCTACCGGGATTTCTGTCTATGACTGGAACTGTGACAGGGAGGTCTCTGAGTATTATTGCTGAAATGTTTCTCTATTTGTGTCAGTTTTTGCTCTGTGTTTCGGTCTGGGTTGGTAGTTGTGTATGTGTCTATGGTTGTCACAACTGCCTGGTGGAATGGAACCATTATAATTATGAGAGGCCCTTCCTTTACTTGCTGGTGTTATTTTGCAGCCTGTTTTCATGGTGTTAGTAACCACCTTCGTGACTGTTGCCTGGCACATCTATTTTCTGTACTTCACCTTTGCTTAACTTATTTGTGCCTTAGACTCTAAAACTGATCTGTTGTGAGCTTCATACAGTTGGGTCGTGGTTTTTACCCATCTCATCGATCTCTTTTTAATTGGCACATTTAATTCATTGTGTTTAATGCGATTACACGTCAAGTGGGTTTACATCTTTTGTTACTCGCCATACACACACACACACACACACACACACACACACACACACATATATATCTCCTGTGTATTCTTGTTTTTCTATTCGTCCATTCGTCCATTGCCGGGAGCCAATTCCAGCATGACAGCAGGACTGATCTGGAGTGGCAAGGTCGTTTCCCCAAGCCTGAAAAGGGATGATTGTGGCTGCCAGACAGCTCAGAGCATCTTAATCTACATGTTATTGCCTCCTACTGGCCAAACACCTGAACAGCTGGAGGCAGTTTCTCCAAAACCTGGTCATCTGACAATGGACTCTGTACCAAACCCTGACCCTTTGAAGTGTATGTCTCTGCCTCGCCTCAGGACAGATTGTGTTGATAAAAAGCAAGGGGTCCTGAGACAGGAGATCTTAGTTTCTTTAGCTAGGCTCCTCTGACCCCAAACTGCCTTTCAAAATTATGCTTCGTCTCTGGACTCTTTAGTAAGTTACACACAGCCCTTCTCCAGATTGCTGAACCCTTCTAGATGCTGGTACAAGAGCTCTGGCAGTCCATCACTACCTTATATTTTATACATAGACATATTCTTATGTAGCTTTTTCATTTCCTAGTTGTTTATTTTACTACATATTTTTATTAATTTTTGTCCTCACTCAGAGGATTGCAATTGCATTTTAAAATAATCTTGCTCAGATTAATACCAACTTTATTTAAAAATATACAGAGAGTATTGCCCGATATAGCTCCCTCCTCTCCTCTCCTGTGCTGCTGTTGTTAGTCAAATCACACATTCATTCCTTTTACATCCAACAGCGCTAGTTTATAATTCTTGCTTTGTGCAGTTATGTTTAAATAAGATGGAAGAAAACAGCTACAAACCAGTGTGCATCTATAGTGCTGTCACGCTCACCTGTACCGCTTTACCGGGCTCTCCAGTTCTCTGTGTCATGAGAATTGCTGGCGACGGTACTTTCATGTCGCCCTGAAGGAGCCCGGGTGTTTATGGGAAGGCAGGGCTGCAAGAGACACATCTCCCCTGTGTTTGTTTATCTGGGAATGTCTTAATTTCTCCTTTATCCTCAGAGAACGGTTCTGCTGACTGTGGAGCTTCTGGTACGCAGACCTTCCCTCTCAGCACTTTGGACATGTCACCCACGGCCTTCCGACTGCACGGGCTCTGAGGAAATCCATGGTTACTCCCGCCGCGGACCCTTTTATGTGACGGGTTGTTTTCTTGTGCTGCCTTCATTTCTGTCTCTTAATCTTTGGCCCGGACGATGTAGCTACCTTCACCCGAGAAGAGGGCCAGCGATCATCGAGAACAAAGGCCTTTCTGTGAGCAAAAGTGTTGCGGCTGAGCGATGCAGACTCAGGGTCTCAGCACCACTGTGCTCTGGAGGGAGACGAGAGGCCACGTGGATAAAGGCAAATCGACAAAATGTCATCTTTTCATTCAAAGGGAGGACTGCTGGCTGGTTGACAGGGATGGCTCTTTCATGGCCAAGTGCCGGGGGTGAAAGCTACAGGATGTGTCCATGGGCCGTTATATTTTCCCATAATCCTTCTGCCTCGTACTCCTGCCTCCTTCCTGGGACTTCACGTGCGAACGCTGATGACGTCCTTCACGGTCCTCTTCTTCCTGACTTGCTGACTCCTGTTACTCAGGCTGTATACCGTATTTTTTCTGTGTGTAAGACACTATTTTTTTTCTAAAATCCTTAGACTGAATATCGAGGGGCATCTTACACACAGAAGTCAGTCAAGGGGGGAATGTGTAGGTGCATAGCTGCCCATACCTTGTCAAACAGGCTTCATCCAATCATGAGCCTGATTGTTACTCACATCAGCTGATGCCGTAATTGGAGGTGGAGGCAGAGAGTGCGCAGATGCACCAGGGACCGGAGCGTTCTGAGCCCATAAAGGTCAAAAAATAAAAAGACAAACAACGGTAAGCGATGGTCTTACTCGGCAAAATTCAAACTGAATGCCATCCGCTGGTGCAAAAGAGCATGGACACAGCTGCAGAGAGACAATGTGGACCTCCTCCCCCTGAGGGTGTGAGCAGACAGTGGAGAAAACAGGAAGAACAGCTCCTGAAGATGCCAATAAAGAAGCAGCCTTCAGAGGAGAACCAGCAGAATGTTTAAAATATTGATTTTTTAATGTTGGGTTGGAAAAGTGGGGGTATCTTATACACGGAAAAATACAGCATTCACTTTGCCTGTAATAGGGTTGAGTAACTTGCTCTTCTTCCACTTAAATGTGCTAGTGAGTCGCTCTGGTGAACACTGAATCTTAGTTATTGTGCCTCCCATGCCAGTGTTTTCAGAGCTTTATGTCTTTATTTCTGTCTCCTTATGCTTTTTCCCTCCTTGGCCCTTTGGAAGTTGTGTCTTTAGGTTATTGAACATATTTAAATAAGCTGATTTAATGTCTTTAACAAATTCAGCAGCTGGGCTTGGTCAAGAACAGTTGCCGTTGACTTTCTCTTTTCTTCTGTGAATGAGCTACCGTTCTTGCTCTTGTGTGAGGCTGATAATTGTTGCTGGAAAGGGGACATTTGGATAGTCTGATGTGGCAACACTGGACATGAGTGTTGTTATCGCTGCTGCTCTTCCTTTGGTTAATAGCTTTGCTGATCTCCTTTGGTCAAGTCTGTGTCTTGTCACGTGACGTCTCTCACCTCTGCCTGGTGACCTTGGTGGGCGTTAGCAGAGGGGACCCCAATGTCCCCACCAGCCTGCGCTCTTTGCCCCGGTGCTTTGCGCGTGTGTGGTGTGAGCCCTCAGGGCTGTGGGCATGTGCAAGTCTGCGTCAGCCTTGACCTTCAGCTCCTACACAGACTCAGGGTCAGCCAGGCAGTTTTTAAATGCAGTTGGTGTTTTTTTAGTTGTTGCCTGAAGCCCCCACTCACATGTGACTTTCTGGGCTCCCAGAACTTTATAAAGCCCCACTGATACCCAATTTCAACATTTTCCCTTTCGTTTATTGCAAGTGTTTTGTTTGCCATCTTAGGGAGCTTCCACGTTAGACAATTGCCACTTGTTTATTTCAACAAGGGCCTCGGGCCTAGAGTTTCTCAGTGAGCAAACGCTTAGTGAAGAGCCCGTGTGAATTAATAACTCAAACCCAGGCTCTTCTCTCTCTCTGATCGTTTACCAAAATCAAATGAGTAGCAGAGGCGCAGGAGCCCAGGGACCCCTCCTCACAGGTCAGCCCGGGTCACAGAGCCCAACAGCGCTGGCCCCGCACACCTACCTATCATGGAGCACGGCTGGCGCCAATGTGGACGCCCAAATCAGGCTTCATTTTGATCACACAAAACGAAGACACACAGAATAACAGGAACAGAGTTGTTTGTATCACTCCTCATTAATAGCACGTAAGTGGACCAGAAACCAGGTTAGGATGTGGAAGGTTGAAGCTGCATATGTTCACATGATACCCCATGACAGCATGCACTCATTGTAGGCAGTATGCTTGGTTAGAAAACATGCAAAGGAGAAAACCCTACAAATAATATTTAGTTGCCAACTAAATCCTGAAAATAGATCAAGGAGGAAAATTTTACACACACACACTAACCTGTTAAGACAATCAATCAATACAGTATAGGAGCACACAACAAAACCACACATTGATGACCAAGTAGTGTTTGTTCAAGTCAGGAATACAAAGCAGGATGCATGAAGGGAATCCAAAGGTGCCATCTTCCAGTGAGAACATAGCGAAGTCCTGGGGGTGGGGGTGCAGCAGGGACCATGGTTACCAAGGCTGTGCTGCCTCTTGGAAATTTGCTAAGAGAATAGATCTGAACAGTTCTCATCACAAGGACAATAACTAGACTTATAGTGATGATCGTTTTGCAATATATACAAATATTGAATCATTATGTAAAAAAAAGAAAAAAGAATACAAGGGTGATTTGGTATATAGACAACTAGATAACACTATATAATGACATAATTTGAATAATTAAATTTAATTTAGTTGCAAAGCAGCTAATACTTCTGTCCAGATGTGTGAATATAATTACATTATGCATAGTAATTAGACAGAGAGGTGTCACCATATGATTGCTTGAACAGATGTAAAAAATGCCCTTGGCTACATTTAACATGAATTTTAATGAATCCTGGTCGACTCGGAGAAGACTGATGCATGGGCTGAGCAGGGACACTTCTCTGCCTCTCACGGTTCGTTATTTCATGTGTATCCATGGTGTCATCATTCTGAAGCAATCCCAGGCTTATATAGGGGCTGGGATTACTCTAAGATTTGCAGCAGTGAGGGTAAGAGAATTTATGAAAAAAATTGTGATTGTTTGCTCACAGAAATAACCCTGACGTATTAATTCAAGTGGATCAAAAATCAATATAATTAAAACATATAAGATATCAAAGAGCGTAGAAACATACGTGTACACACACACACACATATTCTTTGGATTAAAGTTCTATTAATAGTAATAAAGTCTACAGAACATTTAGTACCTGTTATCAATCATGAATTATTCTAATTATTCTAAGGACTTTAACATTAAAAATATTCAATGTCTTTTAGACGATGCCATTGCTAACACAGCACCTGGGGAAAAGTTCATAAATGACATGAATTGCATGATAGGTATTACCATTAACTCCCTCCAGTGAAAACAAACATATGCAAACCTGTGAAGAAAAGAAACGGCTGAACAAAAAACAGAGCAGTTTGTGTGACTGGAAGTTCTCAGGGCAGACAGGCGGACAGGCAGACAGGCAGACAGGTGGACAGGCGGATAGGCAGACAGGCGGACAGGCAGACAGGCAGACAGGCGAGGCAGACAGCAGGTGGACAGGCAGACAGGCGAACAGGCAGACAGGCAGACAGGCAGACAGGCAGATAGGCAGACAGGCAGACAGGCAGACAGGTGGACAGGCAGACAGGCGAACAGGCAGACAGGCAGACAGGCGGACAGGCAGATAGGCAGACAGGCAGACAGGTGGACAGGCAGACAGGCGAACAGGCAGACAGGCGGA
>NW_006298272.1:1821703-1831728 GCF_000327345.1 Myotis davidii | reverse complement strand
CAGACGGGCGGACAGGCAGACAGGCGGATAGGCGGACAGGCAGACAGGCAGACTGACGCCCAGTAGACACACGGAGCGGTGCCAACCTCGGGCAGGCCACATCTCCGGACACTAGTGAGTGCTCACCCTGGCCCCGGGGCGAGGGAGGCCGTGAGTGTGGGGCCAGCGCCGCGCCCTGCACTTCAGGCAGGAAGCTAACCTGGCTAACACTGTGGAGGACAGTGGCCATTAGATCTCTGCATTTAAATGCACATTAAACTTGGATGAGCGATTCCAGGGTTAGGGATTTAAATTATGGATACACTTTTTAAAACCGCAAGATGGGAGCAAGGGTGTGAGTAGAGAGCGGTTGGAGATTCTAAAAAGATGAAAGCAAAGTGATGCCCATCAAGAAGCAAGTGGATTTAAGAAGTGTTTGCCCCGAGACCTCGTCATGAAATACCATGCAGATGGTAAAGGCAGGAGACAGAATTTGATGAGAGGGGTTTGGAACCTTATCGGTAGGAAATAAAGACAAGGCCAAGGAATGTAGTGTGTGTGTTGTGTGTGTTTGTGTGTGTGTGTGTGTGTGTGTGTCGCTGGGGTGCACTGTGAGTAGGAAAGTGTGATTGTGTGAATTTCTTATGTGTGTACTTTCCCACTATCAGGAGAGGCCATCACATGAACCATCAAATTACTGACATATTTTAGGGCCCCCACCTAGTTTTCTATTTTAAAAAATGCTATTTCTAAAAAGTGGGTGTTGCTCAGTGGATAGAGCATAGGTCTGTGGACTGACGGGTTCTGAGTCTGACTCGGGTCAGGGCCAGGCCTGGGTTGCAGGCTCGCTCCCCAGTGTGGGGCATGTAGGAGGCAGCCGATTAATGACTCTGTCATCATTGATGTTTCTATCTCTCTCTCCCTCTCCCTTCCTCTCTGAAACCAATAAACATATATATTAATAAATAAATAAATAAGTAAGTAAATAAGTAAATAAATAAATAAAATGTGCAAGAAAAAAAGTTACAGAGTAACCCATCAGTGGCAGGACAGCCCCATCGGAAGGGACTGGGCAGTGAGTCAGGGCCCCGGCCAGCAAACCGGAGCTACACACCCATGTGGTCCCTGCACCAGCCGAGTGCTCTGTGCCTTGTGCTGTGATCCTTTGAGAACGTGTATGTGCAGAAAGTGCTGATCAGCACAGATATGGGTCCTGTCTGATGCTCTGGGCCGGTGAAACCTTCATGCCTACGGCTTTGTGCAACCTGGGAGCCCTGTGAGCAATGACGACCCTTCGCGGGCCCGGCCTGTGGTTCCTCCCCTAGGCTCGCACCGGGCGGGGCAATGAGTGTGGAAGGTGCAGAAGCCCTGAGGGAGACATTAGGATGCGGTGAGGCGGGTGTGCCTGCCCCTCGGGCTCACCCACGCTCTCAGGAAGGGCAGGGTGGGGGTCCTTCCTGTCTGTTTTTATTGGTGAGTGAACGCACATCGGCATGTGAAGACAGGAAAATCCAGGAAAATCCAGGCAAGAACAACATGGGAAATCCTCTTTTTAGGGAGAGATCAGGATCTTGATAAGTAACGAATCACCCTGTGTTCTCTCATTCATCAGGCATAACGTTTGATTCTATTTCCGCTTCATTCACACGCTCCTCCCTCCCTCTAACTCATCTTTCAAACGTGCGCCTGCGGAATCCACCATCGTTGAAACTCAGAGACTCTACAGGCCCCTTTCAGCCGAAAGGTGCAGGTGCTCCCAAAGGCACGGACAGGGAGCCCAGCGCCTGCTTTCCCTCCGTCCTGCTTGCTCCCAGGGGAGCCGCATGTCACTGCCCACCCAATTGTTTATAATATTCTGCAATATGAGGTATTATTGCTGAAATATTCCACTTGACTAAATTCCTATTTTATTTTTGACCATAATTCTCCAAAAAAAATTTTTTTTTTAAGATTTTGTAGGCTTTGCAGGAGAACATGCATGTCTATGCATTTACAGTGAAAGCAGTTCCAATAAAATTTACGTTAACTTTGCCCTTTTCAGCGTCACAAAAATGCACCAAATACATTTAAAGGGAGTGCCTACACCTGGCGTGTGGAACCTTAAATTTCAGTGTAAACATCTTCAGTGGTCGGCAAACGGTGGCTCGCGAGCCACATGCGGTTCTTTGGCCCCTTGAGTGTGGCTCTTCCTAAGCCTTAGGAGGACCTTAATTAAGTTAATAACAGTGTACCGACCTATACAGTTTAAGTTTAAAACATTTGGCTCTCAGAAGATATTTCAGTCATTGTCCTGTTGATATTTGGCTCTGTTGATAATGAGTTTGCCGACCACTGTTTTAGCTCATTTCTTTCCGTGGCTCTGACTTGGCGTGAGTTTTCCTGGCTGGTTCCAGGGCCCAGAGCGAGGCTCCTAGCCCGCTCACCACACCCCACGCATGGGCCGAGGCAGCCGCTGGCCACCGGGAAGCTGTTCCCCACGCGCTCGCGTGTCTGAGAAACAGAAAATGCGCTCCTCCGGGTCTGCTCCTTTCCCGTCACATCCCCCATCTCCCCCTGCCAGTCCCACGCCGGGCATCACTGGGAGACCAGACAGCGGGTGGAAGGGTGGGAGTTCCCGCAGGCTCTGTGGGGAGGCGCCCCCCCCCCCCCAAGGCATCTGACTGCGGGCCCAGGGCAGCAGTTCCCCTGTTGTCGCCTGAGGGCCCTGCTGGTCCTTTGTCTTCTGAGTGGTGTCTGCCTTTCTGTCCCCACTACACACCCCTGACCTTGGAGATGGAGTGGCTCCTCCTTGGTCCTCACTCCTGACAGCGGTCCCCCCTCCCCATGGGCCCTCCTTCCCTCTGAGTCCCACATGGCAAGGCCACACTAAGAAGCCCACTCTGGGCACAGTCGCTCCCCCTACCCTCCTGCGTCCCCCCAGTCCTGCTCCCCCTCCCTCCCTGAGCTGGCCAAACCTTTGTTTATCACCAGGGCTGCTGTCCTTGTTGGGGGAGACAGTGGCCCAGCAGACAGCCTGTCTCTCCCGGGCCTTTTAGCTCCTGCCCTGTGCACTCCTATCGATTTTGTCTTAAGTTCCCCTCTCCCAGGGGTGAACCTTCGAGACTGAACCAGACTCTCCAACGTCCTCAGCTCCCGCAGAAAGGATGGCATCCTGGCCACAGCCGCCTGCCCCTCAGCCACTCCTCACGTACCCTGATTCCAACAAATACTTAACCCGCAGGCTCCCAGCCCACTGAGCAGTCTTATCTACTCATCTACTTTCTCTCTCTTTTTTAAAAATTTTTTTTATTGAGTTCAGAGAGGAAGAGAGAGGGAGAGATAGAAACATCAATGATGAGAGAGAATCATGGATTGGCTGCCTCCTGCACGCCCCACACTGGGGATCGAGCCTGCAACCCAGGCCTGTGCCCTGACCAGGAATCGAAAGGTGACCTCCTGTTCCTAGGTGGACGCTCAACCGCTGAGCCACACCTGCTGGCAATACCTCCTTTCCTTACTCACTGCCCAGGCGGTACCAGGCCCCTCTGCACCCAACCTGGACTCCAGGCCGCATACTTAGAGGGCCCGCTCTTTCCATCATCCCTGCATGAAATCGACGCTGGCCAATTGTGCCCGCCTCAAAACACCTGAAAACGATGGGGGGAAATGCACACGTGTACTGACTGCGCTCACAGGTATGACACACCTGTGCTGGCTGCGCTCATAGATATGACACACCTGTGCTGACTGTGCTCAGAGGTATGACACACGTGCACTGGCCCCTCGCTGCCCGCCTGCTTTCCTGGTCCCCTTCCCGCTGAAGTGACTGTTCCCATGTGGTCTCTCTCCTCATGACCAGCCCCCTTGGTGCTCCCAGCGGATGGCCAGCTTCTTTTTCTTTCAATCCTTTATTGTTGAAAGTATGACATATGCCCTTTCCCCCCTGGACCCTCCTGAGAAAATGAGAAAACAAGAGCGTTCCTGTCACTCATTTAACTTCTCGGCCTCCCTCTCCCACAGCAACCATTCCATTTCTGCAATTGCTTCCTGAATCCTGGATCCGACTGCACAGAGGCTTGTGTGTGTGTGTGTGTGGGGGGGGGGCGGGTGTCCTCATTCCAACAGGGAATCTCTGGCCACCAGCTGGGCGCTGACAGTTCAGCTCCATTGGGACAGTTTACCCAGATTCCCCAGGTGCAGGGCAACCCGCTCCTGCAGATGCCAATCACAAGTGCAGGGCTAGCCCCACCCCCTCCTGCAGATGCCAATCACAGGTCCAGGGCTAGCCCCGCCCCCTCTTGCAGATGCCAATCACAGGTCCAGGGCTAGCCCCACCTCCTCCTGCAGATGCCAATCACAAGCCCAGGTTGTCCTGGGCTCCTGACTGACCCTAGAGATGGAAGGTTCAGGCCCCCCGGGGCTCGAGCACTTTTCCAGAGAGGCTCACAGGACTCGGGAAAGCAGCCTGCTCACTGGTGTGCTGGTTTATGGGGGAAGGGTGTGACTTGGAGCAGTGGGTGGAGGGGCGCACAGGGCAGGGTGTGGGCACAGGTGGGGTGCAGAGCTCCCATGTCCCCGCCTGCTCTCCCAGCATCTTCACAGGCCCCCAACCCGGGAGCTCTCGGACCGCCTTTCTGGCTTTGCTGGAGGCTTCCTTACCTGGGCGGGTGCTAGTCATTGGCCACTGGTGATTGACTGACGCTCTAGCCCAGTGGTCCCCAACCTTTTCGTGGCTGCCCCGACCGCCCCCCCCACACACACACACAAATACACACACACTGTGACATATAATTCTTATTATTCCAAAAGTGAGCTCCTGGTCACGTGGAGAAGCCTAAAAGGCCATTCACTTGGTCTAAACAAGCTTCCAAACAACATGGCATCCATGACAGAGAAAAATAAAAAGAACAGAAGGACAGTGGAAGTACTGACGAAGAAATCGCTTAGAAATTGTTAAATAATAATAATAATATGAAGTGATATGAAAAAATAGAAAATAAAGTTTCAAAACATATAATGGAGAACTGAAAGGCATAAATGTCACAATATGTATTTATATACTGTATATGATACCCCTAGGACCATTAGAAATGCAAAAAATTCACTGTGAATAACTCATTCTCAAATGGCCCCCTTAAACATCCAATTGCCCCCTGTGGGGCACGTGCCCCATGTTGGGAACCACTGCTCCAGCCCCTCTGCCATCCCCTGAGCCCTGGGGGTGGGACTGACAGTCTGACCCTCCAATCACATGGTTAGATCCCAGGGCAGCCCTCCCCCACCCATGGGGGCAGCCCCTAAGCCAGTTCATTAACACAACAAACACACCTTCACAGCACACAGGAAATGCCAGTGGCCCAGGAGCTCTGTGCCAGGACAGGGGTGAAGACCACACTCATTTCTTATACATCAGTCTCCTGGGTCCTCTCCAGACACCGCTCCTCTTCCCTTTCCACTGGTTTACCCCATAGCCCTGCTCCAATAGCTCCCATAGCTTAGGAACTCCTGTGCCCACATACCCCGGAAGCAGGGACCCTATTTCTTTTCTCCTTTACAACAAAACCTCTCCCACCAGGTGCCTAGACTTCCTGTCTCTGCTGCCTCACTTCCTATGTTGTTGTTTTTTTCTCTTGAACTCACACTGATTCAGATCAGGGTCTGACCTTGGAATTCCACATGGAAACCTATTTCCCAGATCACCGGAGAATTGCCTGTGGTCAAGTCCAAAGATGAATTCTGCTTTTATTCTACTCCTCCTTTCACTATTGAACACAGGCAGCCGCATGTTGTTTTCTTGAAAGACTGCCTGTTGGGGCAATACATTCCGTCTGCCTCCTGTCCCCCTGCCCCTACCTTCCTACAGCCCTTTTTCAGCTTCTTCAGTGCTTCCCGCTCCCTAGATGTTGAGGTGCCCAAGGCTCTTTGCTTGGTTCTCTTTTCTCTTCTCTGCCTACACTCCTGTTCTTTGTAAGCCCAAAGCAATGCAGGGGCTTTCAATACCATCTTTACACTGACAACTCCCAAGGTTTACATTTTAAATTTCCATCAGTTTCCTAAATTTCATACTAGAAATTCCAGGTGCCCTCGGGCATCTCTAGCTGGATATTTAAAAAGCTTCTTGATGATAACTTGCCAGTAAGGTACAGTGTACCCTCACCCCACCAAGGATATGAATGGGATTGGAGGTCTGCCTGGGGGGCCCTTCAACTGAGCCACAGCCTATGAAGCCACCAAAGGCTGGGCATCAGCGACTCTCTGGCTCACCACTCCTGAAATACACTCCTCTCCGTCCAGTTTCTCCCCCTGGACTCCCCTCACACATAACAATGTCCTTCGTGATAGACTCTTTCACCATCTCAACAGCCTCAGAGGGAGGGAGTTTCTTACCATTCTGCAGATGGGAGAACTGAGACCTCAAGGACTTTACCTGGTTGCCTCATTTCTGCAGCTCATTAGTGGAAAGGCAGAAAGAGAAGGTGAGAATGTGGCTTCCACTGCCTGCCTCCAGGCCCAGAGTTCTCCTCACCCCACAGCCCAGTGGTTCTTGCTGGGGTGGACTTGGTGGTGGGACCTTCATGCTGCTGGATCACAGGGTCAACCCAGCAAGCCCCAGGGTTTCCTCTCGCGGACTCTCATGCAGCAGCCAGATTCTCCATCCTCCTCCCTCATGAGGGAGTCCCGCTGCCCAAGCAGAGGAAACCTTCAGATACTGTGGAGTGACCATCACTTAGTGGCTGCATGACCTCTGGAAAGAGGTGTTTCTTTTGGGCCTTCAGTTTACCCAGAAGTAGAAAGAGGTGAGATGGATGGCTAGGTGGGTGGATGGATGGATGGATGGATGGATGGATGGATGGATGGATGGATGGATGGATGGATGGATGGATGGATGGATGGATGGATGGATGGATGGATGGATGGATGGATGGATGGATGGATGGATGGATGGATGGATGGATGGATGGATGGATGGATGGATGGATGGATGGATGGATGGATGGATGGATGGATGGATGGATGGATGGATGGATGGATGGATGGATGGATGGATGGATGGATGGATGGATGGATGGATGGATGGATGGATGGATGGATGGATGGATGGATGGATGGATGGATGGATGGATGGATGGATGGATGGATGGATGGATGGATGGATGGATGGATGGATGGATTGGTGGGTGGATGGATGGATGGATGGATGAGGGCTCTCTGAACTTGGAAATCCTTTTGCTCAGCTCATGTTCTTGAGGTTGTTCTGAGTCCCTGGTTGCTGACAAATGCAGACATTCTGTTCTTACTCAGTGCCATTCAGCCCTACGTTCTGCCCCTGACTGTCTCTGATCTCATCTGTCCCTCTCTCTCACCCTTGGCCCTCCACCTGCCTCACCACCCACCTCGCGTCTGCCTTGCTGGTCCTCACTCACGTCAAGGCTGCGTCCAGGAGGCCTTGTGAACTGGCTGTGCCCTCAGGCCGGATGCTCCCGGCTGGGGAGGTTAATGCCACTTAATTCCTCAAAACATTTCTGCTCCTGTTCAAATATCATCTTTCTAGACAAATCTTTGTAAGTCTTACCTAAAAAAGCACTCCTGCCTTTCTTTAAAAAATATTTCTTCATAGCATTTATGGCTACCATAACTTACATATCTGCTTACTTTTATTGTCTGTCCCCTTTTATATCATTCCATAAACATAAAGTTTTTATTTTTATTCTCAGCTATTTCCTGAAGAAATTTCAATAACTTCTCAATAAATATTTGTTGAATGGATGAATAAATATTAGAACCCTTACTGACCTTTACACTATTCTGTACTCATGAAAATTAATCTGGCCGGCACCGACCATAAGGGAGGAGGCAGTATCAGCAGGGGTCTGGTCAGAGAATTACTGCAGAAACGCACAATGAAATAGATCAACCAAAATCAGAGTGGTAGGAGAAATAATGTCAAAGGACCTGGGGCTTTAAAAAAAATGGAAGTACAAACATTTCTCTTAGTTTTATTTTATTTCTTTGTTTTTACTTCATTCTCTTTCTTCCAAACTGGGGGAAAAATATCAAAATAGGAAAAGAGGAAAACAACCCCTTCCTTCGATGAAAAAATGGGATACGCCACAACCCCCAGCCACTGTGATGTGCAGCCCCTACTATTGTGAAATGTCGCCCGAAACAAAAGATATGGGGGTTCAATTGCTAAATCCCCAACCCTCAGGCCAAGTGAAATGCATTTATTGAAAAATAAGAACCGAAGTCTTTAAGGAGATCTTCGGTGAGAAAGTGTGTTAACTGTATGGATAGACCCTCACAGAAATGTGTGTTTTTCCTCTAGAGCAGGGAAGAGGTTCCCCACCCCTGCTCTGGTGTTTGATGGTGACTCGGGAGTTTGACTGGGACGCAGGGAGAAGAGAAGTTACTCTACGTCCACCTCTAGGTTCTCAGGCCACAGCCGTGAGGCTCGGGAGCCTCTAATGTGATGGGGAAGATGCACACAAATGAGGAGACATCAGTCCTTTCCTCAAGGGGGCTACTGTAAACCTCACCTTTTTAATTTAGGTTCATAGTTTTTTTAAAATAATTCTTTAGTGTTGCAAGTATTACATATGTCCCCCTTTCTCCCCCATTGACTCCCCACCCCCACCCCAGGCCTTTGCCATCCCATGTCTGTGTCCATGGTGTATGCATTTCTGCATACAAGGGCTTTGGCTGGTTACCCCCCTTCCTCCCTGAATCCATCCTCTGTGTATGTGAGGTAACGGGGCTTGGAGCTGTTTGCCGGTCACGCGTGCCTCTCCCCTGACCCTCCCCTAACCCTGACCCTCCTGTCTCTACCTCCTTCCCCTGGGGTCCTGGCTGGGCTACCTTACAGCGCGCCCTCAATGGCTTTTCCTGCTTGTGCTGGGCCTGGGGTCAGCGTGGGGCCTTCTCGGGTCATGTCTGAGGGTGCCACGTGGCCGGGCGTGGCCATGGTTTTCTGAGTCCCCCAGCGCACACAGATGCTCCTGAGGCCCTGTCCCCAGAGGAGCCTCCCCTAACCGCCCTCCAGCCACCCGTTCTATCGCACGTCCTCTGCTTGCGTAGCTGCAGGTTTCCCTTGGCTGGACTGTGCTTTCCAGGACGTCCCACATGTCCCGCCCTAAGTGGGCTCCACGCTGTGTGAAATGCGAGTGAGAGGCTTGTATCCAGCCTCCAGGGACCCCACCCGGGTCAGGCCAGACTTGCACAGTCATTAGTGGGGGTTTCCTCCGTTTCCCCCTGAACTGGAGACCAGGCCCACCTGACATGCCCGTTCACTGTGGAAGCCGGGATTGGGGTGGGGGGGGAGGTGGACCCAGGCAACTGGACCTGCTACCCAGCACCCTGCCGTGTGCGGCGGCCTCGCCTGACTCCGCACAGCTGTGCTGTGAATGCTGCCTGTGTTCATTCCTGGCACATGGGGGCTGACAGCTCTGCTGCCAGCTCCAAGGCTCTGTGACATGGCGGGAGCTTTCACCAGCGTTTTGCTGCCTGAGGTCATGCCCTTTGCTCTCACCGTCAAACCCCAAGTACCAGGAGCTTCCTCCTAACTCCCTGGGCTTCCTCTGCTCCCCGCAGGAGTCACCTGTCAGGCCCACCTGATGCTCCTCCCAACAAGCACCAATATGCCATACGGTGCTCCCGGCGACGGGGCTCCGCAATCCTTGCCGAAGCACCATCTCCCGATTCAGGCAGTTCCAGGTGCTTCTGAAATGTCCCTCGGGTGCTTAGCAGTTAAACATGCATCTCTGCTTCACCGTCAAGCATGACCTCCAGGGTAGACATGACCAGAGTCATTCCGTGTTTAGTTTGCATGTTTGCTTGCTTTTTTAGTGAAATATAATCCTATCTAATAAAAGAGAAACATGGTAATTGGCGTACGACCGCTACCCTCCCCATTGTCTAATCAGGGCGATATGCAGATTAACTGCCAGCCAAGATGGTGGTCGGCAGCCAGAGAGCTGAAGCGAACAGGAAGCTTGCTTGCTCCAATGATGGAGGAAGCCAAGGTTCCCCGCCTGCCGCTGCCGGCCTCTGAGCTGCACTCTAAGAAACAA
>NW_006298272.1:1815457-1820577 GCF_000327345.1 Myotis davidii | reverse complement strand
ACGTGCACTGACCACCAGGGGGCAGATGCTCAATGCTGGAGCTGCCCCCTGGTGGTCAGTGTACTCCCACAGGGGGAACACCAGGCACTCTCACTGGCAAGCTCAGTGGTGGTGGCAGGAGCCTCTCCCACCTCTTTGGCAGTGCTAAGGAATGTCCAACTGCTGGTTTAGGCCCACTCCCTGCAGGCCTAAGCTGTCAGTCAGACATCCCCCGCGGGCTCCCGGACTGCTAAAGGGCGCAGGCCAGGCTGAGGGGGTTTCTGGTATTTACATAATGACTTTGCATTTGCCTATGTTGTAAAATGATCACCATAAACCTTGTAAACATCCATGTTGCTCTGTTTTATTTTAACATGCAGAAAAAACATGGTCTCACTGTCTCTCCTTCTTCCTGCTCAGCTCTCTGCCAGGTGAGTGGATCTGACCTTGAACGTAGGGACACACACAGACACGTGCTGTCATACACGTATATCCCAGTGTCTGACTCAATTCCGTTAGTGACCTAAGGGAGTGACTTTTGGTCACGGGGAGTGTTCGCCCTCATGATTTGCCTCATCAGCGTTGTTTAGATGTGGCTTTGCCCCCATGCCGTACAACTGGCAGGTACCAGGGGCGAAGGGAGAACATGTTCTGAGAAACAGCTAAGCTGGGGCATCGTCATCGGCTACCTGAGCTCCCCTTTGTCAGGTGCGATCATCAGTGAAAGATTGAAGGAAGCCAGGGGTTGCCTTTTAAGGAAATTAAATTATCATCTTGAGACTCTTTCAAAACTCTGACTTGGAAGGGCAGATGCAGACGTGCGGCTCTCGGCTCTCTGTGGCTCTCGGCTCTCTGTGGCTCTCGGCTCTCTGTGGCTCTCACGGGATCCCGCGCGAGAGCAATGAGCTGTTGTGTTTGTCTTGTGTCTAACTGTCCTCCTGCTCAGTCAGGGAGGCACTCCCCTGGGCAGAGGCCCGCTCAGAGCCGGGAGTGGCTGGGCCGCTTTGCAGGGTGACGGTCCGTGCAGGACCTCCTGGGCTCTCAGAGCCACACGCGGGGGTCCCTCTGCGTCTCACGGTTTGGCTGTGCCATAACTGAGACAGTGACAAGCACCTGCCCAGGCTCAGCTCCTGGTGTGGTGACTGGGGATGAGTGAGGTCTGGCGTGCTTCCGCAGTGGGCCAGTGTCAGGTGCAGAATACCCGAGTTCTGGATTCATCGGAACAAGATGGACAACCCGCCACGTCGGCACTGAGATGGGAAATGGGACGCCAGGGAGCCTGCTGGGGGCAGAGGAGGGGGCCACTGAGCCCGTGTCACTGCGTGGAACGGCGTTTGCATGTACGTCTCCCGAAGTCTCTGAACTGAAGGCCTCGGGCATTAAGGTTCTTTTCAGCCGGCATTTTGCATCTTGTTCGTTTCATGCTGTTTATGCAGAAGCCAAGGGACAGTTAACCTTTGAGAAACCTACGTTAAATCAGTATCACATTACCGTCCTAATGCCGTTCACTCAACAGCCATCTGCCCAGATATAGTCTCCACTCGGGAGGTTACCGACCAGTAAATAAAAGTGAGATAATGAGCGCTGAATCCCTGCGACTCACCTCGCATGCACACGACATGACCTCTTTCCACTCAGAGCTTGGTATCAGCACCCGTCATTCCAGACACGTAAGCCCCTGGGGGTCTATTGCGTAGCAGAGGGGCTCCCCCGTGGCTCACGTGTCCCCATGGCAGCGCCTCCCTCTGAGCCAGCTCGGGGCTTTCATCCGTAGGAGGTCGAAGGCAGACTCCTGATTTACACATTAAGAGGGTACATTCAACAGCAACCCTGCACTGGGCAGTTTGCGATGTCTTCCCCCTGGTGGTCAGTGCACGTCATAGTGAGTGGTTGAGCAGCCTTAGCATATCATTAGCATATGACACTTTGATTGGTTGAATGGATGACCAGACGACTGGACACTTAGCATATTAGGCTTTTATTCTGTAGGGTCTGAGAATTTATATGTATGTATCCCTCTGCGTGTGCTTTCCTCCTGCCTGAATGCACCTCCCCTCCCCCCCCAAGTCCCTGTGTAACTCTCCTGGCCCTTTGGGTCTCTGAGACCCTGGGGGAGCCCAGTCCCTGAAGCAGCTGGGGATTGCTGGAGGGCGGGGCCACGGAAAGGCAGGACCTCACACTGCAGCTTCCATCCTGTTTCGCATCAGTGCTCCCCTGGCCCAGGGCAGGTTGACTCACCTTTTAGAACCTGCATAAGCGAGTATGTGACACACAGTAGGGATGTTATTGGGGCATCTTCCCTCTGCTAACTACAGGGAAAGGACCCCGCCTCCGGCCTCGGCCATGGCACACTCAGAAGCCTACACTTTCAGAAGCTCCGCTGAGAGGCCGTCCTGGCCACTGCTGGGGGCGAGGTCAGAGCAGCTGCTATTTGAGACCGGAGGCTGGGGCTGCGGGAAAGGGGACATGACTGAGCAGTGCTGCTGCGGTCGCCCCAAGGACTTCGCCGCCACTTTAAAAGGCTGTTCCGATGGGAAAGGCTTTGTACGCGCAGTTTCAGGAAATATTTTAACGGATGTTATTTCAATCGATGAGAAAGAAAGGACCATCTTTCAGGGCACAGATATCAGAATGTATTTAAACTCCGCAGCAAGGACAGAGCGAATTGGGGGCGGGGAGGGGCTGGCCTTGCTTTTCCCTCATCGAGGGTCCCCATGAGCCCTCACAGCATCCTAAGAGGGAGAGATAGACACTCCAGGGGCTGGGCACCTGCGGCCGGGGGCTGCTCAGGCTCTGGCAGGAAAGGGATCGGTAGGGCCCTGCCTGAGGCTAGTGAGGAGCCGCATCTCCCACAGGAGCCTCCCAGCCACAGGTGGGACCTGGGCAGCCATGGAGAGTGGGGGCAGGGCGTGCGAGGTCCCTGACTAGGGCGTCTTGTCTGTTCTTGACCTTGGGATGCCCTCTTGGGTGTGCTTTTACTGGACGAAAGGTCAAGTAGGTCACAGGAGTCGACCATTTCAACTCAAACCCCTACAGGCATCTGCAGCTCACAGGGCGTCTTCAACACCAAACCCTCCCAGACTCAGGGGACGAGGCTCTGCTGGGGCCCTTCGGACAGACTGACACGCACAGAGTGGGTCTTCCCACGTACAGTGCAGAGGCAATCGCATGAGCTGCCTGTCTTCAAGGTCAGTCACGAGAGAAGTGGGCAAGGACAGAGAGAACTCATCGGTGGTGGAGGCAACAAAGGGGGGTGCTGAGTGGCCCATGTCTCCGCATGAGTGGGCTGGGCAGCCCCAGGCCCTCCCCTCACGGCACCCAGAGTCCCTCTGCTGACCACAGGATCTATGAAATCGATCGGGGAAAGGGAAGAAGACGGGCTGTTCCATCTCCTCTGGGCCCCTCTCCCATGTCAGACCTGCAGGATGACCAGTGGGTGATGCAGACACGTGTCCACGGTGACAGCCACAGGGTCCGCCTGCGAAGCCACCGGGTCGGAATGCCTGCTTTCCAGCGAATGACAGCTGTGCCCACGTGTCCCAGAACCGAGACGAAGGAAACATGTCCTTAAAGATTTTCTCAGGTGAGGGAAACTGTCAAGTAGGAGAAGGCACCGCTGGCGAGGAGAAATGGACGCCACTCAGTGGATGAGGTCACATCCCCTCTGGGCTTCTGAATCTAAGACATTTCTGGGCAAAAAAAGACTGTGTGCAGTGTTGTGATCGCTGCGCAGCTCACTGACTTTTTATGAAGAAAATACAAAAATATCAGAAGGCTTTCATTTTACGGGTGAAAACAAATGCAACAATCTGCATTCAAAAGCTACTGCAGAGACCGCATGCACGCATGTGTGTATGTATGTGTATGCGCATGCATGTGTATATGTGTGTGCATGCATGTACATGCGTGTGGGTGAATGCATGTGTGTGTGGGGAGGACTGCTCCTTCACAGCCCGTTCTGGTAAATACAGAGTTTTTAATATTATGAGTTTGGAATGCCTTTCCCTTAAATAACTCCCCGAGCCTAAACAGAGACAGGCAACACAGGTGCTTCTATCCTGACTGAGGGGTGGGGCAACGCTGCAGCGAGGAATGCTGGAGGGAAGAGAGCAGCCTTTAGAGCAGCGGTTCTCAACCTCGGCTGCACATTAGAGCCACTTGGTGATCTTTTTTAAAGCCTGATTTCTGGGCCTCATCCTCCGGAAGTTCTGTTTCTCTGTTACTCATGTTGTGGCCCCACCCCATGACAAAGACACAGAATTTCCGGAGGACGAGGCCCAGAAATCAGGATTTTGAAAAGATCCCCAGGTGGTTCTAATGTGCAGCCAAGGCTGAGAACCACTGTTTAGAGGCAGAATCCGCATTAGCACAAACTCTGCACCACAGGTGAGGGGCGGAGCCTTGAGGGGCAGGGTTCCCCAGAGCACCAGCCCGAGCGCCCAGGGACCGGCCCTGGCCCCGCCCCCCGATGAGGAGAGACCTTCCCAGCTCTCCAGTCCCCATCCCCGTCCAGGATGCGCACCAGAGAAGCCACACAAGGCCCATTTAGCAATCACGGCACCCGCCATATTCTCCAAGGTTCTCACACACGCGTTACGGCTTTTCTAGATGATTAGCGTCCTCTTCTGTGCAAAGTTTTTAAATTTCTAATTAAAAAAATATTTTTATTGATTTCAGAGAGGAAGGGAGAGGGAGAGAGAGACAGAAACATCAATGATGAGAGAGAATCTTGGATGCGCTGCCTCCTGCACGCCCCCTACTGGGGGTCCAGCCCGCACACAACCATGGCAAGACTGGGAACCCAACTCCTGGTTCCTAGGTCGATGCTCAACCACTGAGCCGCACCGGCCGGGCTTAATTTCTAATTTTATCTCTGGAACCTGCTCATATTTTGGCTCCCTCCTTAGATGAGGTCACTAAAATAGAACCACGCTCCCCCATCAGTCACAGCGCTTTCTCTCCCCGGCTGAGTGAACCTGACTTCAGCCCTTGCAGGACTGCCTCTCCTTCCCACCATGCCGCAGGCTCTGCTTTCATTCCTCCACCTCAGCTCTCCTCCCCAGCCGGCATGTTTCCAGTCCTGCGAGGCCAGACTGCGAGGCCACAGCAGTAATGCCTGTGCTCAGCGCAGGAGCCGGGCG
>NW_006298272.1:1813415-1815424 GCF_000327345.1 Myotis davidii | reverse complement strand
AAGAGGCCAGGGGCCCTGGCGGGGGGCGGCGGGGGGAGTGGGCAGGCAGGGGGCTCAGGGCAGGTGGGAGAGGTCAGACCCAGACCACCAACTTCTGTGCAAAGGCCCAACCAGAAAGCCTGGCCACTAGATGGCATCAGGGCCACACGCTTTCCTGCAGAGGAACCTGCAGGGAGATCCCAGGGAAATATGGTCATAGTAACGCAGATTCAACCAGTTACCAGATCAGAAGGGCTTATCTGACACCCGCCTCCACCCCCCCCCCTGCCCACAACCCGCGTCCCTAGACGAAGAACACTCCGGCTCCAATCACCGTGACTCTCTGACCTACAATCTGGTTAAAGAAAATACCTCCCACAAATAATCCCCAAAATGGGTATTTACCCGTGACCTGGGTCATTTTTCTCAAGGATGGGAGCCAAGTGGACTCTTTGCCCAGCAGAGGGGGGGGGCATCGGAGAGGTGACCAGAGCCCAGAGTGGGCCCGAGCCACCTGCAGGGGGTCCTGTTTGCCGGTGGGAGCTGGGTGCCCGGTGACATGCGCCTGGGCTGAGCCTGACAGAGTGGAAATCCCTGAGCACCCCCCAGGGCGGGAGGTGGGAAAGGGTCTCATGGCAGAGGCCCCCCCGGTGACTGAGTCCTCCGGGCGCCCAGCGTCATCCTCCAGGAGAAGCCGGCTCGGCACCTGCAGCTCAATGGCCTTGTCTCCTGAGGAGCTTGAACTGGGGGGATCCCCTCATGGGCCTCCAAACGCATTGTGTTCAGGTGCTGAGCTCCAGGGGACCTTCTGGGCCTGGTGTGAAGGCACAGAGGGTGAGCCTCCCTCTGCAGGCTTGGCCCAGCCTCAGGGCGGGGTCCCCGGGCCCCCCCTGCTGTCTCCCCCTCCTCACCCCCTCACCCCCAGCCTGGGGAGGCAGAGAAAGGCCCTCCAGCGGCCTCAGAAGCTCCCTCCCAGCACAGAGATGAGGCTCCTGCACACAGCCTTCCCTGGCGGGTGTGAGAGGTCAGAGGGGACACGCATTGGAGCTGACATTCATGGTTGTCTGCATCCACATGGCCCTTTGGGAGCCTAGAGCCCCGGGGACAAAGGGACTCCAGGAAAAACAAGACAACAAGAAGGGAAGTAACACAGGATGGACCGGTCAGCTGTTTCGTCTTGAAGACTGAGGCACATGCAGGTGGATTGAGGCACCAGGACCTTCGCGGAACCGGGTGGGTCTCCGTGCCGCCCACCCCGCCCAGGGTCCAGTGGAGCAGAGGACAGGGTTGCACTCAAGGGCTCTCCTGGGCCTGCTCCCTCCCACCCCCGGGGGTCACCTGAACCTTTGGGGAGAAGGAAAAGGCTTTGCTCTCCCTCTGAAAGCCAGCACTCACCTCACTTCCTGAGAAGGTGCCACCTGACCCCGAAATTGCCCGGCCTCCTGCTGTCCCTGTTCCCCAGAGACTGCATCTGCGGGGGCCTCCTCTCCTGGGGAGAAGCTGGGTGAGATGGGGCTCCTGCCATCAACTTCTGGGGCGTCCCCTTCTGTTCCCGGACTGCCGGCTCAGGCCCTTGCAGATCCGGAGAGCTCGGCCTCTCTGCTGCCAAAGCCCCCACCCCGTGGCCTGTGGGTGGTGTTCAGCTCAGGGGGTGCCCCGACCGCCCCCCTCCAGGCCAGGCCGCCAGCACTTCCGGACCCTCTTCCCCATTGGAATGGAAAGTAACCTGCCTGTGCAGAGAGCGCCCCCACACCCCAGCCGGGAAGCGGAAAGGCTCTAACTCCTGCACACAGTCTCCAGGCGAACCTGCCAAATAATAATAATAATAAATAATAATAATACTAATAATAATAATAATTTCTAATGGCTAAGTATTTTGAAATGACAGGATAGTAAACATTCATTAATCTGAGTTTGCCTTGTGTGGAGCATTTAGAGGATAGATTTGAATCTATTAATTGAATATGTCTTCTATTTTATTTGAAATATATCCTTAAAAATGTGAATGTATTACTAATCTGAGAAATACT
>NW_006298272.1:1811749-1811979 GCF_000327345.1 Myotis davidii | reverse complement strand
GAGGTCGCCCCCCTGTGCTCCCAGCACTTTGCTCCCTGCGAGTTGGAGGGAGCGGGAGCTGGAGGGGATCCTCCTCGGTGGTTCGCTGCGCACTTGGGGTTCTCCCCGCTCGGGGTCGCGCCCGGCCTGGAGCCCCGCGAACTTGGTTTTCTCCTTGGAACGAGTTGGGGTGTTTCCCACCCACCAGCCCCCAGGCGTGAGTCCGGGCAGGGCCAGGCCCGGTCCATTCC
>NW_006298272.1:1807109-1810582 GCF_000327345.1 Myotis davidii | reverse complement strand
GCGGGGGCGGAGGGGGGCTCTCCGGGTCCCGGAGCCCTCAGGGCCGGGAGGCAAAGTCCTGGGCTACCCTGGAGCCTGGAGGGGGGCTGCAGGCCGAGAGCGCCCTCTGCTCCAGGGCGTCCCCTCCGGCTGCAGGAGCCCTCACTGCATCTGGGGGCTGCTTGGCGGGCAGGGTGCATAGCAGGGCATGCGTGCCCCTGTGTGCGTGTGCATATGTGCGCGTGTGTGCATATGTGCGTGTGTGTGCATGTTCCTGTGCGTGTGTGTATGTGTGTGCGCCCGCGTGCGCGCTCTAGTGCCTGGCCCAGGCTGAGGTGGGTGTGCAAGTGCCTTCATCTCCCCAGTGATGGGGGCTGGTCTCTGCTCCTCCAGGGTAGGCGGGGGTCAGTGTCCCCTGGCAGTGGCTGCAGGCAGGAGGCTAGTGACACCAGCACAAGGGTCTCCCCTGTTCTCTCTGGCTCTTGGGGCGGGGCTGCACCCCCTTCTCCAATCATGAATCCCTGGTGACCAGGTCTGGCCCTGCTGGAGGCTTGGGCAGTGCCAGGGGCTGGGCCTGCAAGCACAGGGCTTCCAGGGGGAGGGGGGCCGCTCAGGCTGCAGCTGCTGCCACAGGAGCTGCCCAGCTTGGCCTGGGTGGAGGCTCCCACTGTGGCAAAGGCCCTGGGGAGTTTCTGGTGTGCGGGGCATTCTTCATGATCTGCTGGGGAGTCCCACGGGGCTGGAGGCAGCTGCAGCTGTGGCTGCTGTGCCCTCCACCCCTGGCCATGGCTCTAGTCATCAGTGGTTCTCAACCTTCTGGCCCTTTAAAGACAGTTCCTCATGTTGTGACCCAGCCATAAAATTATTTTCGTTGCTACTTCATAACTGTAAGGTTGCTGCTGTTATGAATCGTCATGTAAATATCTGAGATGCAGGATGGTCTTAGGCGGCCCCTGGGAAAGGGTCCTTTGACTGCCAAAGGGGTCGCGACCCACAGGTTGAGAACCGCTGCTCTGCTTCTCTAGTTGCTTGTGTGTTAAGCTTCACTAAGGCATTGGGGGCATCCGGAATCTGCTTTTTCTTTTTGGTATTAACGCCATCGCCATCGGAAAGGTTGAGCCAGGCACATCCTAGTTCTGCCTTAGCCTTTGCAGGGACCACGAAGAGGGGGAAAGGGGAGGAGGCGGCCAGCAGTTTCCTCCAGTTCATAGGAGGAGGGATTCTCTCTCAAGAGCTCAGATTCAAGCCCCTCAGTCCCTCAGCCCCTCACCTGAGGCTGATCTAAGGCCTGAGGCCATTTGGGGAAACTGCTTCTTAGCTGCTTGGGTGCAGGGGATGGTGAGGGTGCAGGGGATGGTGAGGGTGCAGGGGAAGGTGAGGGTGCAGGGGATGGTGAGGGTGCAGGGGATGGTGAGGGTGCAGGGGAAGGTGAGGGTGCAGGGGATGGTGAGGGTGCAGGGGATGGTGAGGGTGCGGCCTCCCAGAAAGGACCAAGTAGTCCCCTGGCAGCCTGGACACAAAGGTGTGTGTCACAATTCACAGTCCCAACCCTCCCAGCAAAGAGATGTAGCCATGCACTCACCACATTTCCACAGAAACCAGGTAACCCCCCCGCCCCCCCCCACACGGAGGGAGGGGGAGTGAGGGGGGGAGGGAGGGAGAACGAACATCCAGGCAGCCAGCCGACCTGCGTGCTTCCACATGTCACCTTTTGACAGTTCTCGTCTCCGAGGAGATCCCGGACCTCTCAGTGCCCAACCCGGTCCTCATGCCCGGCCAAGCCACACTCTCCCTCCCCTGGGGCAGCCGGGAACCGCCCCTAAGTGTCTGTCCAGGAAACCCCTGGCCCATCGGACTGAAAAGGTGGGCCCTGCTGAGGAGGCCGGAGCCTCTGCAGCTGCGTCTGCCTTGGCAGGTCCTTCTGAGCACGTGTCAGGGGGACTGTGTTTTTCAGAGCAGCTCGGCCAGAACACGCTGCTGTGGCCCCCGGGGCCTCTGTGGCTCTTGGTTTGGGCTTTTACGTCTTTAAAAGGGAAGAAAAGGGGAGGCCTAACCACGTGGCAGGTTTTGTACACTGAACCCTGTGACTGTGGGTGGGGAGAAGCCAGGGGTGGAGAGGCAGGGGCGGGCAAGGCCGTGGCGGTGGACGCCCTGGTCATGGCCTCTGGGCTGGCTCAGGCCTGCGGAGAAGGGGAACCCCAAATTCACATGGGCTCTCAGGCCGCCAGCTCAGATGTCCGGCCACAGGAGGGAACTCGGAAGTCCCTGCTGGGAAAACAGCCCTCCGGGGCCTCAGGGGACTGTGGACACGAACAGGGCTTTGAAAATGTCAAGAAAACGCCGCCGCTTCCTTTAAGAAATAGATCAACACGCGCTCCGCTCGGGGCTGGTGCGGCTCCCTGCAGGCCAGACAGCAGTGCCTGTAGACATTCCTAAGCCGTCCACATGCAAACCGCATGCTAAGTGCTCCGTGCTGGGCTGGCGCTCCCTGTGTCTCCAGTAGGTGTTCTGCTGAGCTCTGGAGTCAGCCACACCCCTGGCACACATGCAGGTTTTTCTACGTGAATCCTCACCCGAGGTTATTTTTCCATTGTTTTCTAGGGAGAGTGGGAGAGAGAGGGAAAGACAGAGAGAAACATCCATGTGAGAGAAACACATGGATTGGTTGCCTCCTGCATGCGCCCTAACCAGGGCCCTGGCTGGGGAGGAGCCTGCCAAGGTACGTCGTGCCCTTGACCCAAATCAAACCCAGGACCCTTTGGTCCGCAGGTTCACACTTTCTCCACTGAACCAAACCGGCTAGGGCTGCACCGCCTGCTTTAGTAATGATGCTGTGGTCACTTGAAAGCCCGCCACCGTCTCCAGCACTGATGCTCATGGAATCCCGAGGAAGCCATGGCAATGCGCCTTCCTAGGCACCCACACTCGGAGGGAATCTGCCTTTCTGTACCCCACAGTCCTTTCTCCAGAATCTGTAAATCCAAACTGCTGGACATGAACAGTTCTGTCGTAAAGTTGGAATCGAAGCTCATTAGTGACAAACTCTGGACTGGACCTTCTATTTCTCTCTCAGTGTGAATATGGATAGACTTTAGTGCAGAAACCAGGGTTAATGAGTCTGACTGTGGTGGTGGTGATGGTGGTGCTGCTGCGGGGTGTTATGTAACATGTGGTATATGCATCACCCATTATTTCTAAAATCCCAAACGTTCTGGAGTCTGGCCCCACCCGTTCCAGTGAAGGGGTGTGGCCTTGTTGTATAACGCTCCGTGTTCAAGCAGGAAGGTCATCTCCTGATCAGGAAGCAGGTGGTTTACTTAGATTCATAAAGTGAGCCCTCCCAAGCCGCCCAAGCGGCCAGACGAGGCGCCTGCCTTCCATCACCCAGGGGCTCAGGCGTTGCTATCTTCCCTGAGAGGTGGATGGAACCAGAAGCAGCTGATCCCTGTATGTGGATTTTTCCTCTGTGGGAGAGGGCAGCTTGGGGCAGGTGG
>NW_006298272.1:1787215-1803107 GCF_000327345.1 Myotis davidii | reverse complement strand
AGGAAAGACAGAGAAACATCGATGTGAGAGAAACACATCGATGGGTTGTCTCCTATACCAGGGCCTGGGCCGGGGAGGAACCTGCAACCAAAGCAGGTGCCCGTGATGGGAATCAAACCCGGGACCCTTTGGTCTGCAGGCTGACGCTTTATCCACCCAGCCACACCAGGCAGGGCCTACATCCATCCATTTAAACTCGACGTTCCCTCCGGCTTTTTGTACTTCTTCTGGTTGGGTGCACTGCCTTCTCCTATGAGTAGCTGAGGGGTACTCCTTGCTCAGAGTGGGCACACATCGTGCCATCTTTTATGTTACTTGTCCTTGTTTGGCCCCTCAGTCAGAGGGAGAAGTGTGAGCAAAGGCGTAGACATGCCAGGCCTGCTGCTCCCGCCCCTCGCGTCCCTGGGTCCCTGGGGGCTGTGTCCCAGCCTCGCCCTCTGTGCTGGTGGAGCTGGAACTGGGCTGCTGGGCAGCAGTGGTGCCTCATGGAACAAAACCAGCGCCTCCCTGTGGCAGGGCCACTGCAGGGACCACAGACGGATCTTGTTTCAGACCTTGGGATGGCCTTGGACCCCCCACCTGAGGCACAGAAAGCAGTTGTGGCTGGGCTGAGGCACAGCGGGTCCCAAAGCCATCAGCCCGGACCTTGCCTTTGGCCGTGCAGCCCTGCGCTCAGACCCCCGACGTGCAGCTCAGGACAGCCGGCGGTGTGAACCCGTCCTCCTAGGTGTTTGCCGGAGCGCAGGAACACGGCGCTCTGTCACAGTGACCTTTCAGCGACTAAGTGACCTCTGACTAAGGAGGAATTCCTTCCCTAGCACTGCGGTTGCTAAGCAACAGGATGAAACGTCCCTCTATATAAACAAACTAGAGGCCCGGTGCACAAAATTCGTGCCCTCAGCCCAGCCTGCACCCTCTCCGATCCGGGACATCCCTCTCACAATCCTGGACCGCTGGCTCCTAATCACTCACCTGCCTGCCGGCCTGGCCCCCCACGCAGCCTGCTTGTTCAGTCATTTGGTCGTCCCTCACCACCCCCCCTGCCGGCCTGGTCGCCCCACGCAGCCTGCTTCTTCAGTCATTTGGTGGTCCCTCACTAACCCCCCTGTCGGCCTGGTTTAGGCAGCCATCTTGTGAGGGCGTGAGGGTTAATTTGCATATTACCTCTTTATTATATAGGAGAGGTGAGAGTTGTTTCATCCGATTGGCTAAAAAGGGCATTGTAGGCGCTTGATGGAGATAATTCACATCTTGTAGGCCGTTGTTTCCCCCCCAAAAGGTCACCCTTACTTTTGCAGAGCACGAAACACATTTTCCCCCTTTTCGAGTTCAGCGGCAATGTCTTGAAACCCTGTGAGTCAAACACTAATTTTTGTGAGAGGAGAATGCCATCAGCTTCAGGGAAAACCGCCCAATCTTTCTTTCCCCTCAGGCATCCAGCCGGCTGCGAGGTTTCATCATCCACACACACGGTCTCATGTTCCAAAACCTACTTCTGAAAATGCGCTAAACGTTCGCCGGAGGAATTAGATTTCAGCAAGTTCACTGGAATTAGAGCCAGTGTAGTAGCTGACCCGCCGTGGCAACTTTTACCTCCACTAACACTTCCTCTCGTGAACGAGAAAACTCACAGGCGTGAACACCTATTAAAAATCACCACCGAATCTTTTATTTCTCCAAAACGTTTTGTAATTTACTGATAGAAATCTCCGTGTTTATCTTACGCTAGTGTTGGCTCGAAGGCCATGAGAGGGAGAGGGGTTTCACTGTTGTCATTCTCTCCAAACGTAAGTAGAGTGAAGGGCAGACTTCCTGCCCATGCTGGTGTCTGAATGGAGATTTGCCCGCGTGGTTTCTAAAGAAGCGAGTCCTGAGTGATGCTTCGGGAGTTAAACATTATTCTTGTTACTATCATGAAATCAAGGGGAAGATGGGCATGAGGGAGTCCAGTTGTTGGTGTCACTTAGCAGTGTGATCAGCCATGAGTTGCTTTTAGAATATGATTGCAGCCTGAGATGTAAATTATAGAAAATAGTGGCTCAGTTCCACGTACCTTTTATTTACTTTTTGTTTTATGTGTTTTGAAGACCCTTGATCTCAGCAAAATTCAAGGAACATGAATATAACACCTGGATGTGATCAAGGAAAATCTGACTTTCTATCTGAACTATCCAGGGTATTGTGGCTACAGGAGTCCCAGCAGAACCCAGCAGGTCCCCAGTGTACGGTGGCCACACTCTGTCTTCTGTACTAAACATGCCCCCTCGTCAGTGTAGATGCTGGCATCATGACCGTGGTGTCAAGTCTTTGAATGCTCTCTCGCAAACTCTGTGTGCGTATGAATCACCTGAGGCCTGGCCAGTGTGGCTCAGTGATTGAGTGTCGATCTATAAACCAGGAGGTCACAGTTCGAGTCCTGGTCAGGGCACATGCCCAGGTTGTGGGCTTGATCCCCAGGGTGGGGTGTGCAGGACACAGCCTATCAATGATTCTCTTTCAGCACTGATGTTTCTCTCTCTCTCTCCCCCTCTCCCTTCCTCTCTGAAATCAATGAAGTTATATTAAACATTTTTTAAAAAGAATCACTTGAGGTCTTGTTTTAATGTAAATTCCAACACCTCTCCCCCAAGTGATCCTCAGTAAGTGGGTTTGGATGGCGTTAGAAATCTGGATACGTATATATGTATATGTATGTATATATATATATGTATGCACAGTGGGGCCTTGACTTACGAGTTTAATTCGTTCTGAGACCGAGCTCGTTAAGGAGCTCGTTAAGGGGCTCGTTAACTCAAATTACTCTGTCAACTCAATGCAAAAAATCGGCAGAGAGACAGCTGGTATCTCAAAAAACTCATTAGTCGGGACACTCGTAAGTCAAGGTCCCACTGTATATGTATATATACATATACGTATACATATATACATATGTATACATATATACATATATATACATATATATATCTCCATCCACCCACTTATCCACCTGTTTATTCACCTCTCCATCCATCTATCCATTTGTTTGTCTATCCATCTACCTACTCATTTATCCATCTATCTCTCACTCCCTTTCAATAAAAACTATCAAAATCTAATACCCTATTTATTGAGCCTTCACAGGCTATTTTCCCCATATTGATTTCATGATGAATGTACTATATTATGAAATTGCGCAATTATTTCCAAAGATTTCTTCAGTATCATTAGTGCCTCCATTATCAGTGTTCATCATTCTATGCTATTTAATTTTTTTTTTAAAAAAAAGATTTAATAACAAAGTTGAGATTCAAACTTCTCTGTCCATAATGCTTATATCTTAGGATGTTTTCAAGGGATAGTGTTATGCGCTTTCATATAAAAACACTGTACCAATGAACTTTTCTTTTACTGTTTCTTATACTCTGATTTGATTGGTGTTATGTTAGGAAGAGCTCAATGTTGGATTAAAATTATAATTATTTGGGGAGTGATCGCTAATGTATTAAAAGCCTTTGAAACTAATTGTGAATTCTGTGCTGTCTTCTCCCAGATGCTTGGTGCATTCCTCTGCCCTGATTCAGAGAAACGTCTTTATTTCTCCTCTTATCTTTAGTGGAAAGCATCTTTATTGATCTTTCACAAGAGAGTAATTTCCTACATGAAGTTGACACTCATGTAAAATGTATGGGGAGCTCTCCTCATTCATGTTCCTATAAACTCCCGCACCCTCCACGTGACTGGTTCTTAACACCTCGCTCCTTGACTCTCTTGAACTGTCACTTCTTTTGCCATCAGTGGATGGACGGTCGACACCACAGACATTCGACTTGGGGGCCCAGCGCTCGGCACAGCTTCTTCGGGGGAAGGCTTGGGTTTCCCTGAACTCAGGGCACTGGGCACTCGGCGTTCTTTCAGGAAGCGAACGGGAATGCATGCAGAGGCCGTGTCTCCGTGTCACAGGGCCTCCTTCCATGTGCTGGTTAGGAAAGTGGTGCGCTGCCCGCGGTGCATATCACAGCTGTGCCTGGTGCAGGCTGCAGGCAGGATGGGCGCTTCCTACAGCCAAGCAGAGGGGCCCTGGGCACGTCGCAGGTCCTCTTCCTGGGAGATGCTAGCTGCACTGACAGACGCTCCTCTGTGCTGGAAATGGGAATTCCTCCCGTGTCCACCCTGCATTTCTTTCTTTTTTTATAAATATATTTAATTGACTTTTTACAGAGAGGAAGGGAGAGGGATAGAGAGTTAGAAACATCTATGTGAGAGAAACATCGACCAGCTGCCTCCTGCACACTCCCTACTGGGGATGTGCCCGCGACTGAGGTACATGCCCTTGACCGGAATCAAACCTGGGACCCTTGAGTCTGCAGGCCGACGCTCTATCCACTGAGCCAAACCGGGTAGGGCCACCTTGCATTTCTTCTTCTATCGCATTCGTTTCCTCCTTCCTTTGCAAAATGTAATTATTGTGAACAACCTGAGGCAGACCTGGCCATTAGGAGTGTCTTTTTGTGCTGTTGGTGACAGACATGAGGTAGCTAGTCACTAGCTCCTGGTGCCTGCTCCGTTTTACATGAAAATGATGTACAATTTTTAAACATAAATCCTAACACTTTTAATAAAGTTGTAGATACTATCAAGAGAAAGTCAAGTGAAAGAAAAATCATCTCGTTACCGTTAAGTGGAATTACTGTTATTTAGGGATCTATTTAAGTGGCTATGTTGAGCCACTATCATTTGGAGGAAACAGACATCTGTTTAGTCTCAGCATCCTTACCAAGGAAGACCTGGGGACCAAAGAAGAGATGTGGGAAGTCTAGACTCTTAAATACGATTATAGTTGCCTGCTCACTTGAAGAATTAGGCCATGGATGCTAGGCCGGTGTAGTGCAGTGGTTGAGTGTTGGCCCATGAACCAAGAGGTCAGGGTTCAATTCCTGGTCAGGGCACATGCTAGGCTTGTGGGCTCTATCCCCGTTAGGGGGTGTGCAGGCGGCAGCCAATCAATGATTCTCTTTCATTCATGTTTCTCTCTCTCTCCTCCCTTCCTCTCTCCCTAAAAAGCACAATCAAAACATACTTTTTTTCTTAAAAAAAAAAAAAAGAAGTATGCCCTGGACTTACTAGAATCACTCAAGTCAGTAAAACAGCAATTCAAGATTCCCTTACTGTTTCCCTGCATACTTTAATAATGAAGTTATAATGTGATTTCATTCTTTCATAAAACAAAACAAAAAACACGTAGTCACTTGACTTAATTAGTATTTAGAATGAGCATTTATTGAAATACTAGACTGTGATGGAGACGTTAAATGCCATGCAGGTATCAGAGCAGAGTTCCTGTAAGAGGCGCCCAGCTGGTCGTCCCAGGGAACGAGAAGAAAGGGGCAGGGGCCGCGGGCAGGAGGGTGTATAAGAGAGCTGGCTGAGGACAGACAGGAGTAGATAGCCCTACAGACACTTTCTCAGTGACCACCGGGCACACTTTCCTGCAAGGCTCCAACCTGCTTCCTGCCCCAGGCCTTCCCTCCTTCTCCCCTGCAGGGCAGTGGGCCAGGCCCTGCTTGGATTGGGAATCTGTTTCTTAGAAACAGACGTTTTGTCATGTTAAACTGTCTGCAGGTTCCATGCCCTTCCTTTCATCTTTGCTGCAAGTAGCTAACAGAACAAACACACACACAACACACCACAAACAGCCCTGCCTGGCCCCTGGCCTCCTGACGGCGGTGTCCCTGCCTTCAGTGCTGTATGCCTCGCACCCTGTGCACACACCGCTGCTTCCTCACCGACCTTCACAGCTCTTCCTCACCGGGCCCGGCCTCTCCTCCAGCTTCTAGCCTGAGCTTCCTGCTAGTGACACGCCAGCTTCCGGCTCACCCTAAATGCATCTCCTTGGATCTTCACGTCCCCACGAGTGAAAAACATTCTTGCCACCAAAAGATGCCATGGCTTCCTTCACTGCTAGCGTCTCCACGTGCTCTCATGACCTGGTTCTGTCCCTTCATTTAATGAGCCAAAGGCATGTGTTGTAAACGATTCGTGAAAAGATTCATAGAGAGAGAGATGACCTGCGGAAGGAGTCAGGAGCGAGACCCTCCAGTCCCTGTTCATGATGCATTTATCTGTTCACACACCTGGGCGAGGACTTGATTGGCTTTGAAACCTACATCCAAGCTATTATTCTGCTGCGCGTATTGGACTCGGATTCGTTTGTGTTTCCTTTTCTCATTTTTTTTTTTTTTTTTTTGGATACCAAGCAAGGTATCTGGTGTTGGCATTTTCTTCTCGTGAAAATGATGTCATGTATCAGAGCTGGCTCAGATGCGTCAACCGACCTGCCACTTGGATCTTCATGACTGTTTTATCTCGCAGCTTTTAAGAGACTTACATAAGAGGATTATGGAACAAAGGAGAACTAATCAGTCTCTTTCTTCTACCCCTGCAATTACAAAAAGTACCTTTCCGGCATTTTTTTAGTGGCAACGGGAGACGAAGATGGGACGGGCTGCCCGAGCGTTTAACCGAAGAGGGGTCTCCTGACCTGGACGCACGGGCTGGACTCCCCGGGATGATTGATGTCTCCTGGCAAATGTGTTTTCTTCCATTTTTATGATGGATGGACGGCAGGAGGCCTTTTAAGGAAGAGGGTACCACATACCATCAAGTGAGAGAGGACAAGGTGAAGTGCTGTCATTCCCACTGTGCGGTGGGTTCCCTCTACATGAGAGAACGGGATGGTGAGCAGGACGAGCACAGAGCTGCTCGCCTTAGAGACCGGGCGTCCCTGACTGTAGCCTTAACTCGAGAGCAGAGATTCGAGCGACTGTTCTCAGGCCGTTTCATGGCCGCTTATTTTTTGCCCCCCATTGAGGAGAGGGAGGGCAGGATTGTGCTGTTCTGTCTTCTGTTCCCTTGTGGACCCCCTGCAGGACCCCCACCACCAGGAGCCACTCAAGGGCTAGGGCACAGTTACAGGAGGGAGGGGAGGGGTGGTCTTTATCTGGTGCTGTCTGCACTAGCTGCCTGTTGCTGCTGCGTAACAACACACGCCAGCTTCCAGCAGCGCACAGTAGGGCCTCCCAGATTCTGTGTGTCCTGTGAGTCCCCTGCTGCTGGCCTCCGAGGCTGGGACATTATTCTCACCCGAAGCTCGGCTGGGGAGGGACTCATCCCCCCAGAGTGCCTCATCTCCAGTGGTGGCAGGCATCCCCCTCCTTGTGGCTCACATTCACTGCTTCAGGCCACCTCAAGTTCCTGATGGCCATCCACATGACCTCTTTACATGGGGCTTCCTAATGTGGCTCCCATCCGGGGGCAGAGAGAGACTTGGGGAAGTCAGGAGCCACAGTGTGTTTGTAATCACATGATTATGGACACATGATTCTGTTACCCTTTTCTGTTGGTTAGAAGCAAGGCTCAGCCCAGTGGGCGTGGCTCAGTGGTTGAGCATCGACCTATGAACCAGGAGGTCATGGTTTGATTCCCCATCAGGGCACCTGCCGGGTCTCCGTTTTGATTCCCAGTAGGGGGAGTGCAGGAGGTAGCCAATTCATGATTCTCTCTAGTCATTGATATTGTTCTCTCTCTCTCTCTCCCTTCCTTGCTGAAATCGATAAAAAGATATTTTTAAAAAATAAAGAAGCACCTCAAGCGGAGGAGCGTTACATGGGGGGTGGCCTTTGGGAGGTGGGATGGTGGGGCCACCTGCCCACATGACCATCCTAGAATGTGTTCACATAGAAAGAGCCTCATAGTCAATAGGCAAAGGGCCTGGACCTGAGTGAAAACGACAGCACAGTGACGTTGTATTTTACAGAAAGAACAAACATAAGCAATAAAGGTAGGAAAAGATCCCCAAACTTGTTATTTATCTAAGACTTGTAAATGAAACAATGCTGTTATTTCTCCAATGCAGCCATGGAACAACGGTTGCATCAGGTGTTAGCAAGGGCGTGGGAAGGGCTGTTCTGCATGGTCCTGTTGTGCATCTAGACAGGTGTATGTGGGGGTGCAGATTACTGGTCCACGCCCATAAGTATTCTACACAGTCACTGTATTAACCCAGACACATAGCATCGCCTGCAGTGACCAATGCAAGCGTTTTAGCCTTCTCCCTCGTAGTGAAAAGTTGGGCAGAGCTTAAACACCCATCGTCCTAAAATAGCTAAGCAGATTGTGTAACACGCTGCACTGCCCACGTGAGAGGGCTTCCATGGTGAAAGCTTGAGTTGAACATTCACACTAGTACGTGTATTTCATTTTCGTTTCTCGGTCGGGAAAAGGCAAGCTACACCGATGCACAGGTAAAACTAGCTATGAAGCGAAGGCAAAACTGTGGAGAGCGGCTACAGCGTTCGGACAGGACCAAACCTCGGACTGACTTATGCCAAAGCCACATACATGTCCCAGGTTGGAGGGTAAAGCCCTCCCAGCACAGTTACAGCGGAATGGCTATGGCTGTAAGCTTCACCTTACAGTCCAACCCTGCAGTCCTAGGGAGCTAAGAGATGTGGACTGTGACGGGTGGTGGGGGGTGAGCAGCGAGTGCCGCCTAAACAAGGCTTGATAAAGTTCAGAGAATGGCAACCACAGGAAAGAAGCAGATTTGAAATTCGCGAGAACATTGTACACATCTTGCCCTAACCTTGCTTCCCGTGCTCTGACTGTAACCTAAAGCTTGGGCTTGCAGGCTGTGTCACTGTCCTCATCCAGGCACAGTGGTCCACCTGGCCCCAGCTGTATTCTCTTCTCTGTCTTCTTCAATCCTTCGCCACCCCTCCTCAGGTTCACCCCTGGCCGGGCTGGACTCAGTTCATAAAACTAAGTTCACACACAAGGCAGCGTCGGCATTTCAGTGTGTTTCCATCCTTTGAACAACTGTCATACTTTTTACCTAAAATAATCGTTCTTAGAAAGGATTCCATGAAACAACCACGACAAGAAAGACAGTAGCTCTCCGTGAGCGAGTTGATGCGCAGGCCACAGACACGTGATACAGTTTTTGAACGTGCAGTGACCTTCAAGTTTCTAAGTCCAAGGGACTCGCTTTACTTGTGTCCAGAGGAGTGGTGTGTCTTGCACAAATGCTTTGGGAAAATTCAGACCGAGCTCAGCCCAAGTAACTGATCTTCTTGTGGGAGCCCAAATGCCTCTTTAAAAATAATATTGATTTTAGAGAGAGAGGAAAGGAGAGGGATAGAGAGAGAAACATTGATGAGAGAAAACATGGATGGGCTGCCTCCTGCACGCCCCCTACTGGGGATCAAGCCCGAAACCCAGGCATGTGCCCTGACCGGGAATCCAACCTGTGACCTGCTGGTGCATGAGGGGATGCTCAACCACTGAGCCACGCTGCTGGCCCAGATGCCTCGATGACCCTCCGCACCTGCCCCAGGGGCCCAGCCGGGCCTCCTCTGCCTCCCTCCCGCCTCTCGATTCTCTCTCTGCTGCACCCGAGTCCTGGGGAGGATGGGATGGCTAGGAGAGCGCTGGGTGCACATTTCAAGCCTAAAATCCTGGCAGCTGGGGAAGTGGAGTTGGCAACCTGTGAGCTTCTGAGGTGGAGAGGACCACAGGGCCTTGGGACCCCCCGGTGGGGGAGGTGTAAGGACGGGGCTGCTTTCTAAGTAGGCAGCTGCAGAGAGTTTTCTTCCAACTTGAAAAGCACAGTGTTGCAGGGCCTCGTGCTAACCAGGGACTGATTGTATTTCATATCAATATGATTCGAATGGCATGTTTGTCGCTGCAGAATACTTCGTTTGAAAGGGCCAACACTGAACTATTCTATGTGAGGGCAGCTCAGACTAGGACACTTAGCCGCTGCAGGTTCAAGTTTCTGAATGATTGAGGCCTTGCATTAGGAGATAGCTTTCAGGAGGGAGACCAGCTCATCGCGTAGATGGCAGCTGGCGTCGGGAGAGGGTGATCAGTCTCCGTGGTCATGAGCTCGGGGTTCGTTCCGGCGAGGACAGCCCCTCAGAAATGCTGTGTTTTGTGGGTTAGGAGGCCTCCTCGGGGCCTGGACAGTCAGGTTCGGTTCCTGCGTCTGCCGTTCACAGCGGGAAACAGAACTTGGAAAATAGAAGCTCCACACGGTCGTCTCCTCTTCGCAGAGTGCTTGTCAGCCAGGCCCAACACTGTCAGGACCTGATGCATTGGCACCGGGAAAGGCTCGCACTGCGGCTGCCAGTGACTCACCTTAAACCACGTTATCGGCCGTTTCATTGTGGCGACTAGAGGGTCAGACCATCCAGTCCAGAGGCGACTGCCCAGGGATGTGGGGGAAGCCCTGTTGTCCGGAGAGCCGTGCGCCGTAAGTGGACACTAATCTTCCTATTTGGATATGACTGGGTGTCTTGTGTTTGGACGGATAATCCTGACACTAGGCCCTAGACTTCTGTAGGGCGTGTACAATGCTGTCGCGTTCCTTAACGTGTTTACAGGTAAAAATGGAGATCGCCCTGTGAGGCCCAGTGATACTTTGACCTTGTGGGTCACATTCGTTTCAATACAATTAGATGCTCAGTCATGGCACCTGGAGAAGGTGCCCTCTCGGGTCAGGAAGCCGTGGGCATTTGCAGTGACCCTGAGGGGCCAAGGGCAGGGAATAGGGAACTTTCCCCGGGAGGTTGCGCTGGAGACGACGCTGTCACACGGCCTCTGTGCTGGTGTGCGCACCCGCACAGCCCGCGGTGCTGGTGGGCGCACCCGCACAGCCCGCGGTGCTGGGGCGCCCCCGGGCCTCTGTGCTGGTGTGCGCACCCGCACAGCCCGCGGTGCTGGTGGGCGCATCCGCACAGCCCGTGGTGCTCCTGTGCCTGGGAGAGTTCACCTGTGTCTCTCACGGCTTCTCGTTGCCCAAGAGAAGTGGCTGCAGCTGTTTTTAGGAAGAAGGTTGGATGGTGGGGCCTGCTGACGGAGCCGGGGAGAACGGCTCCATGAGGGTCCACCGGGCGGCGTGGTGAGCTGTGACCTCTGACCGTGCGGGTCAGTGGGTCGGTGGGCCTGGCGTCATTGGAGCCTTTAAAGTGCGGAGGGCCTTGCCCTGACCCCAGCTCCCCTGCCCGTCCCACTGAAGCTGGCGTGTTCCTCAGCGCAAAGGCAGGAGCGTCTGGCATTCTCCTGGTGTGGGCGTCCCGGCCCAGGGGCTCCCGACTCGGGATGGTTGACTTGGCATTGAAAAGCCACCCATCCCGCACCTGCCTGCTCCCGAGAGTCCGAGGGCCATACGTGTGAAATGCCAAGTTGTAGCTTCGTAAAACCCCCCAAATTGTGACTTTAGGAGGAGATGGTCTTTGGAGGGTGGCATGGTAGAGAGATGGGGAGAGTTTCAGAGCAGATTGCCTAGAACGGAGTGCAGGAGCCAGGGCAGACTCCCCAGGCCCAGGCTCAGGGAGGGGGCTGGGGTGGCTCCGTGATTGAGCGTCGACCTAGGAACCAGGAGGTCGAAGTTCAGTTCCTGGTCAGGGCACAGGCCCGGGTTGTGGGCTCGATCCCCGGTGTGGAGCGTGCAGGACGCAGCCGACCCATGATTCTCTCTCATCATTGATATTTCTCTCTCTCTCTCCCCCCCTCCCCCTCCCTCCCTCCCTTCCTCTCTCTCTGAAGTTAATAATAAAAAATAATAGTGTGAGACAGGGATCGCTGCCCCTTTGGAGGCAGTAGCACTATATTTGTAGTTAAATTGTCAGCGAGAAAACCAGGGTTTGAGTAGCTCCGTCATAACTAGGGCCTGGTGACTCACCCTGACATTTAAGAAATTCTTACCTGAAACTAAACAGAAGTTCTGTTCTGTCCACTCACAAGGCCCCTTTCTGAGCCGATGCCTCCTGGTAAATGCAGTGATTCTGTTCAGTGATGGCCAGTCTGAGCCAATCAGGAGACAGTATCCACCCTTCCCCTCAGCCCACCGCAGGCCACTCTGGGCGTCCAGCAGCATCCACTCTTCCCCCCCTTTTCTGTGCTCATAACACACACACAGGTTGCCCTGGTCTCTGCTCCCGGACATTCAGCTGCTGTCCTGTCACATGGTCCCTCAGGCGGAGCCTCCAGGAGCCCAGGGTGGTGGCTGCCCTTTGGCCCACATCTCGAGTCTCCATCCATCCCTCAGAGTGTCACCTGTTCCTCCAGAGGCAGCACCTGCACCTGGGGCCTGCAGGGTGTGTGTGTGTGTGTGTGTGTGTGTGTGTGTGTGTGTCGGGGGGCGGGGTTCTGGTCCAGGCTCTGTTCCCTTCTGGGTGGGAGACTCCCGGGCGTGAATGTCTTCATTGGAACAGGAAGTGGTTTGGCCTCTCCCCCGCCCTGACTCCCTCACTCCTAGTCCAGCAGCGATCAGCGAATCGATGCGCACTTAGAGGGTCACAGCCGAGTGGCCTGGAATTCAATAAGGCCACTCCCCGCCAGGAGGGAGCATTAATCCATGGTGTGTGTGTGCTCAATTTTTCCTTCCCGTCCTTGTTTCCAATGCACTGGCTTCAGCACTCTGCAGTTTTTCTCCTCGAATGACATAAAGTAGATACTTCTTTTAATTAGTAGAAGTTGAAATTAATTACTCTTGGAGCCTATTTCTCCTGATATTTCACCGCGCCTTCCAACGATAAGTCACCTTGGTGTGTAACGGCATCTCACTTCGCGGGGCCCGGGGTCACACGGATTATCTCTGTTCCACGGCTCTCGCCCTTCTGGGAAGGTACGTGTCATTGGCTCTAGGGAGAAGCCTCCGTTCGCAGCCTTATCTCTCCACGTGAAGATGCGCCGCAGGAAACGTGTCCGTTTTCTCAAAGCATTTGCCCTCCATCAGTTTTGGAGTTGAATCTACGGCCTAATAACTTTCTCCTCCTTTTCCAAACCCCAGTGCCGACTGAGCAGCTACTTAATTCTGTGGGAAGGTTTGCACCGTTGCAAAGTTCTTCTGCTGCCGAGTGGCATCTCGGGGACGGCTGGGTGCCCTGTCTTAGCTACTAGTCTCCCGACAAGGCCTTGAGGCCCCTCACCGCGTGCTTTGTGTTGGAGAATGAGGAGCGCGGACGCTATTCCCGTCTCTGCCTTAATCGTGGGTCTAAGTCTCATCGCTCTTCTCCTTGCCTTCCGCATGTCGCCGTGAGAGACCTCCAACCTGTAGAGAATGTTTACAGGAGTTCATTTGGGGCAAACGGATGCCCTGCTGGGGAGAAAATTCTTGAATGGATCAGAGAATGGCAGTTTTGCAGCTTCTTTTACGCATTTGGAATAAAGGAGGGAACATAAGGAAGAGGAACAAGCAAGGCTGGGAGTCTCTGATTGGATGGCAGGCTGGGAGTCTCTGTGATTGGATGACAGGCTGGAAGTCTCTGTGATTGGATGGCAGGTTGGGAGTCGCTCTGTGATTGGATAACAGGCTGGGAGTCTCTGTGATTGGAAGACAGGCTGGGAGTCTCTGTGATTGGATGGCAGGCTGGGAGTTTCTGTGATTGGAAGACAGGCTGGGAGTCTCTCTGATTGGATAACAGGCTGGGAGTCTCTGTGATTGGAAGACAGGCTGGGAGTCTCTCTGATTGGATAACAGGCTGGAGTCTCTGTGATTGGATGGCAGGCTGGGAGTCTCTGTGATTGTATGGCAGGCTGGGAGTTTCTGTGATTGGATGGCAGGCTGGGAGTCTCTCTGATTGGATGGCAGGCTGGGAGTCTCTCTGATTGGAAGACAGGCTGGGATTCTCTGTGATTGCGTAACAGGTTGGGAGTCTCTGTGATTGGATGGCAGGCTGGGAGTTTCTGTGATTGGAAGACAGGCTGGGAGTCTCTCTGATTGGATAACAGGCTGGGGTCTCTGTGATTGGAAGACAGGCTGGGAGTCTCTGTGATTGGATGGCAGGCTAGACTCTCTCTGATTGGATGGCAGGCTCATCAACAAGATCTCTTGCTGTCTTGAGGGATGGTTCCCTTCTGAGGGTCTGAAAAAAGGCATTTCAAAGGCATTTGCCTGGCTGCAGAAACAGTGGTCAGGGCTGGCTCAAAGCAGAGAAACCTTTCATGGGCCTGGGGTGGGACTGCCCACCCAGCCCTGCCCAGGGAGGAATTCGTGATCACACCACCTGTGAGGTGACTGGTTAGCTTTACCACAGAGCCGCTTCCTGTCTGCATACAGACGGTAAAGCTCTACGTTGTTGGTTTTATTTGTTAGACAGTTAACTACACAATGTCCACGAGGGTTTTCCTGAAGAGTCCTGCATAGAGAACTGCCTCTCAGGGGAACTCATTTTCTTTGGTGATCATTCCCTTCAGCACCGAATGGTGCATATCCATACCTATAGAAACATCTAACGTCCAATCAGAGGCTATAAGTAGCCTGCCAGCGTGGCTCAGTGGTTGAGCATCGGTTCGATTCCTGGTGAGGACACATGGGTTGGGCTCGATCCCCAGTGTAGGGTGTGCAGGAGGCAGCCAATCAATGATTCTCTCTCATCATTGATGTTTCTATCTATTTCTCCCTCTCCCTGCCGCTCTGAAATCAATGAAAAAATATATTTTTAAAAAGCTGTCAATATGTCTAAGTTCTAACCATGCAGATTGGACATGGTCAAAGGCCCTTCCTCCCCCTTTAATACTGCAGCTCAGCTCTGTGTCCGCAGGCACAGGCTCTGTGTCCGCAGGCACGCGGGCCGACTCTGTGGCGTGGAGCGTGTCCCGACAGCCATGGGCGGCTTCATGTTAAATCCTTATCTTTTTTTTTAAAGATTACATTTCCTTTTATTTCAGGAAACAGATAGACTTTGGGACAGAAGGTTTGAGCCGGGTTGGTGGGATTGGATTTCCTTTTTGGTGGGAAAGGCAGAGGGCTGAGCCTCCTCATGGAGCCCCCCGATTCTCTGTTCAGTCCCGGGGTGAATATCAGGGAGGTGCGGGCCGGTGCAGCCAGCCCGTCGCCATGAGGGCTGAGGTTACAGGGCAGGCGGGGAAGGGGTGCCCTTCCCGGGAGAGGGTGCTGAGATGCCTCGAGGGGGGTATCTGTGGGGAATTAAAGGTTTTGCCCATGTTACATCTGATCCCAGAGGCACTTTGGTTTCTTGCCGTGTTCGGCAGGAATGACCTCCAGGTTTCAGGAGTTTTTGTGTGTTTATGTTGGTTTTTAAAGTCACGTGCGTCACTTCAGTGCAAGAAAGGTTCCGTAATCTGAACTGGGGAAAGTGATGCTTCAGTACAACCAAATCTCATTTGCCCTACAAGGAACTTTCACATCGGCTGTTGAAATTAATTTAAATATTGATTCGGTTAACCTCACTGCGCACCCCCTGTAAGTCATGTCCTCTGCTAGCTGCAATAGATCAAACGTGAATGAGGTGAAGTCCCTGCCCTCAGGCATTTACAATTACAATAAGGAGACTTTTTTCTCGGTAATACGATCAGAGCAATCAAACAAACTCTAAAAAGATTATGAAGTGTGCGACAAGACGTCGGCTCTTCAGAGTCAATGATGTGTTTCTCTGTGGGCTGTTCCGCTGAGTAAACACCAGACAGCCTGCGCGCCCTGTGATTGCCCGAGCGTTCCCAGGACTGTAGGTTTCACGTACTTTCCTGCCTCCTTTGTGATATGCTTTGTAAAGAGGAAAGTTGTGGAACCGCAGGATCAAATCCCATAGAAAATCCAAGTGATTTTTAATTTGTAATAATGGTAGCTAAACGGGCGAGTTAACCACAGGATACTTACAAAAACGCCCTCTGAAATGAGGCGTCAGTACCGCCATTGATGGAACAAACATCCATGCAGTATCATTTCCCCCCGGACATCAGGGACAAAAGTCCGGGAGAGAGTGTGGTTCACAGGGCGGAGTAGAGCGCCTGACTTCTCGGTTCCTATCAAGTAGATGGTTGGACGATGTGTCATCGTCACGGCTCCTCAGGAACAAGACTCCCTGCCTGAGGCAGACTCCACGCAGGGTCC
>NW_006298272.1:1786222-1787176 GCF_000327345.1 Myotis davidii | reverse complement strand
ATATGATGATGCTACTCCTTCCCTCAGATAGGCCCCGAACACCTGGGGACAGGCTGTCTGTTGCTCACCCACCTCGTCTTAGCTTTGTTCTTCTTCTCACATTTCCCCCCAAGTCCCTCCAGACGTCTTCCCGTTGTTGGCTCCTGCTTCGGAGCCAAATGCTGGTCACTAACAGCTCATTATCGGATGGAGGACGTGTCATGTCTGCTCCCAGTGCATTGCTTTTATGGGAAATTTGTTATAAACAGCCACGCACTCACGTGTCTGACTTCACAAGGGTTTCACAGCGATTTCTTCTCTAAGAGGAGCCAGTGGAAGCAGTCACCTCGCCTCTGAGTTCTGTGTGTCCACGTCCAGGAACGGTGATGCGATGATGCGATGAGTTCCAGAGGGGAGGTAACTTGCGAAGGGTGATAGCGTCTGAACAGAGTCTAATCATAGAGCACAATTTGTCTCAAAAAGTGTCCCTCAGCCGTAGATGTGCAAGGAAGTGCGAATAACACTGTATATACGTTTTCAGTGCGTGCCTCTGCCACTAGAAATTACAGTCTTAAGGGGGTGATTAGCACAGCCTACTGCTAAATCCATTGCTGACGGAAAACTCAAGAAATCATGTCAGATAAAAATAAGTCCCCTTCCTTTCCTTCTTGAGTTTCATAATTATGGCAGCGAGCACCTGCCAGCCAGCTTCACTCCAGAGACCCGGATTACGGCAGCTTGAGTCACTAGAGGGGCAGCGGGAGGGGGGCCTCCTCAGTCTGCCCCCGGGGGGTGTCTGCCAAGAGGGTTCTGTGGGGTCGGAGTTCATTCCAGATCGAGGATGAATGTGGAGGAAATCCGCGTTGCAGTCATTCCTAAGAGGTTATGTAAAAAGTTTTAATCACTTTATCAACATCTGGGTACGTGATGGTATTAAATCTCTCTCTCTCTCTCTCTCTCTCTCACAATTTCTAG
>NW_006298272.1:1783701-1786134 GCF_000327345.1 Myotis davidii | reverse complement strand
CTGCACACCCCACACTGGGGATGGAGCCCACAAGCCTGGCCTGTGCCCTGACCAGGATTTGAACCCTGACCTGGGTCATAGGTCCACGCTCAACCACGGAGCCACGCCAGCCGGGTCAGTCTCACGGGCTCTGCATCGCCTCACGCTCTGGGGCTGCTTCTTGTGACAGAACCATAGCCTCTGGTCCCCGTTCACGTCGCGCATCGCCCAGCCTCGTGGGGTTACAGGACCTTTCTGATGACACAGCAGAGGCTCCGGTGGGTCCTGATGGCTCGCTGTGCTGTTCATACAGGGCAGGTCCGCCCGCGGGCCTTTAGGACCCACAGAGTCTTGCGGTCTGGCCCTGCCGGGGCATTGGGGTGCGTTCATGGAATGTCTGACCCAACAGAGCAGCTAGATTTAGGGGATGATGGTGTGCGGCCCGTGACTGATGTAATGCCCACATGGCCCTGGGCGGGAGCGGGTTCCCTCCCTGAGATGGAGCGTCTTTCAGGATCCGTGAGGATGCGGTTGGTGAAGATAAACGTCATGGTAACAGCAATGTCATGACCGACGTCTCTCTGCACCTCTGTGGTCCGGGTGCTCAGGGCTCAGCCGGGCAAGGCTGTTCCCCCTACCCCCGCCTCCCGCCTCCTGCAGAGCATGGCCCTGGGGCTCCGGGACGCACCAAGGCCCCGCTCAGAGTGAAGGAAGGGCAGAACCAGGGACAGGCTCAACAGGTGGGCAGCTGGACTTCAAGGTCAGAAGCCCGGCTGTCCCCCAAACCACACTGCCTCCCACCCCACACTGCCCCCAAACCACACTGCCTCCCACCCCACACTGCCCCCCAGGCCATGCTTCCTCTCACCCCACACTGTCCCCCCACCCTGCCTCCCCCCCCCCACTGCCCCCAAACCACACTGCCTCCCACCCCACACTGCCCCCCAGGCCATGCTTCCTCTCACCCCACACTGTCCCCCAAACCACACTGCCTCCCACCCCACACTGCCCCCCAGGCCATGCTTCCTCCCACCCCACGCTGCCCCCACCCTGGCTGCACACATGGACCCAGACACTCCTTCCCAGCTTCACAGCCTCTGTACATGTGGGGGGGAGAGGCTGTGTGAAGGAGGGGGGTTGACGTGGGGGGGGCAGGGAGAGTGGGCCTCTGCTGGTCTCCCCAAAGCTCAGAGGCTCCTGGGGGGCGTGCTTACTCCCAGGCTCTCCCAGGCTTCCCCTCAGGGCGATGGGCATGGGGAGACCTGGGGGCAGAGGGAGCGTGGTGAGCAAGGCCCCGCGGGGAAGGCCAGCAGAGCCCATCACGTGCTCCTTGTAAAGCCCTGCATCCGCGGGACCCCTTCGTGTTAAGCCTTTTCTGGGGGTTTGCCGGAGAGCGCGTTGTCTAGCGTTGCCGCCCGTATGCACAGTACAAAGCGCTTGCCTCACGAAGCCTCCGTGCCTCTCCTGGTTTATAAGAACCGTCCCCCCTTCACCTGCGACTGGAGCTGCATCGCCAGCCGCTGCCCCTCCGCTGCCCGGGGCTGTCACTGGGTGGCTCCTGCTTCGTCAGATTCAGTTACACTAAATGGTGCCACTTCAAAGCTCTGGCTGCGTCTGCGTGAGAACAAGGCATCCTTTCGATCATCCGGGGGAGGTTAGGGTGCCCTGCTCTCGCGTGTGCCGTACGGAGCCGTGGCACCTGTGTGTCTTCCGAGTGTCACCTTGTTAGTCCTCGGTCTGTGCTTTGGGTCTGGCCCCGTCGGGTCCCTTCTAGCAGCTCCTCAGCTGGCGAGTCCTGCGTCGGCCCCCGCGATGGGCCGAGGCCTTGTTAACAGAACGCCCGCAGCCTCGACGGCGGGTGAGACAAACACCCCAGCTCAGCTCCTGGAGGCGCAGACCGCAGGCCCGCAGGCCGGTGCAGGTCTGGCCTGGAGGCTGTTGGGTAGTAAGCTCCGCGGCAAGTATAGTGCTTCTCGTTGTGGGTAACCCTCACCCGCGGATATTTTCCTGTTGACTTTTAGAGCGATTGGAAGGAGGAGGAGAAACAGAGAAACATCACATGAGAGGGACACACGGATTGGTTGCTTCCCCAGGCGCCTGGACCAGGGCCTGGGATCCAGCCTGCAACCGAGGTCCCAGGTACATGCTCTTGACCCGAATTGAACCCAGGACCCTTCGGTCTGTGGGCTGACACTCTATCCACTGAGCCAAACGGGCCAGGGCCAATAGGGACTTCCAACTTGCAATGGGGAAAAGCAGTGTTCTAAGCTGTAGATGCGATGGTGGGAGGAGGATTTTATGAGAGCATGTTCAGGAAGCACCCGGCGAATTCCCTGGCACGACCTGGGCTGACAATTAGGCATAAACTAATGAAGTTGTCGCAGAACTGGTTGTCAACATGTGCTGTGGCCACAGCTGCTGTCACGGCGGAGACCAGTGCTGCCCTCTGAACCC
>NW_006298272.1:1766163-1783666 GCF_000327345.1 Myotis davidii | reverse complement strand
ACCGATCGCAGGACTAACCGTTCCGTGGGGGCTCATTTGAAGATAATTACAAAGGCGACAGGAAACCGCAGCATCGATCATGAGATCCGAGTGCATGTAGCTTTGGTTCTTCCGCACGGCTGTGCCCTTTCTCTGCAAACAGGTGAGGAGGAACAGTTCTTCGTCTTTAAAACCACTCACTGGATACAGCAGTCTCTTGCTTTGATTGGTTCCACAAATTTTTTGGAAGGAAGTTCATCATCGGCTCGACCACTTCCAACCAAGGCCGTCTCGAACTCGCCTGTACCCCCGGGGAACGTGGGGTGTCTGCTCAGTGTCTCTCCGTGCGATGACATCCCGGGGCCAACACCACATGGAATGAAACCTCCATCTGTAGAAGGCAACACCAGCTCAACGGGGTTTGCAGCCTGGACTACCAGCGCCTCCGTCGCCCGCGTTGGTTTTATAGCTCCTGGCGCATCAGGGGAAATGCTCTCACCGACCCCTGCAGTCACGTGAAGGGCGTGCGGACGTGTGCCGTGCGCTGCCTGCATGTCTTACAGTTTACCTGCATCCAAGTTATTTTCAATCAAGGCCCACGTTAGCCAATCCCACGGTTCCTTTGGGTTTTCTCCCAGGTACAGTCATCGAAAGGGTAGGGATGACCCACAGGCCTTCGATATACATGGTGCTGAGAACATCTGTGTGATTGATCTCTCACAGCTCGTCTTTCTACAGGGAGCGTCAGACTCCATCTCTCAGCCCCAGTTCTCGGTGTGTGAGCCTTGGGAATGTCCCACTGGGGTCTGGAGATGAGAGTTCCTGTGGGTGTCATTAGCTTCGTAGGTGAAATTGTCCAAATACCAGGTCGCTGGGCACTCTTCCGTTCCAATTCGGGTCATCGCGTTGTAGCTCAGTTAAACGTATTTGAATCATCATAGGGTCCATCAGCCTGACCGGCATCCGGGCACCAGGCTGGTGGTGAGCTATGCGCATGGGGCCTGGGGCTCACATGGCCTGTGGTCCTGGGTCAGGTTGCCATTGTCTGTGTCCACATGTCCAGGATGGGGCTGAAGTCGGTTCCCAGTTGTGAGTGCAGGAGGCACCGCGTGCTCTTGTATTGTTACTTGTATGGTTATTATATTACTTTCTACATAAACAGCTGGGCCCTCTGGTTGCCCCGCCCTTGCATCCTCTCTGTTGTAACCTGTTGCTCACTCTTCTAGCAAATGGGCAGGTGCATTTATTTTGTCCCCGATATCTGTGAAAGCTCATAAAAGTAGATTCACATCCAGGCATTTTTCCTTCCTAAATAGCCACAAGTTAAAAAGTCCGTTGTCTTCCATCACGTTCTCGGAGCTTCCAGAGGACCTCGGGGGAGAACTGGGAGCCTGTGGCCTATTCCATTTTTATAGAAAGCAAAAGGGAATTTCAGGAAACCCCAGGGGTAAACCCGATCCTCTCATTCATGAATGAAAAAAAACTGAGTCTCAAATAAAGGAAGTAGCTTGGCGGGCCCGTGTGGCGGGGCAGACACAGCCATCCCCGTGGCTCTGAAGGCTCCAATCTCTCTCTCAGACAAACCCTCTGTTTTCCAAATCATTTGGATGGATAACCAGAGTGATTAGAGAGGCGGGTGACGTTTCATTGCTTTAAGTAGAGACTTGGCTTGATAGAGGTTATGTGTGTAAAGCGTGTGTAACTGTGTCTGACACGCAGTAGACCCCTGGTCAGTATTAGCTAATATTTATCAATGGTGGCCTCGTTTCACTTGAAATATTTTTGAATCCTTTTTTCAGAGACTACACACACACACACACACACACACACACACACACACACACATAATTGACTTCAGAGAGGAAGGGAGAGGGAGAGAGAACTAGACATCCATGATAAGAGAGAATCATGGATCGGCTGCCTCCTGCATGCCACACTGGAGATTAAACCCACAACCCAGCCTTGTGCCCTGACCAGGAATTGAACTCTGACCTCCTGGTTCATAGGTCCAAGCTCCATCACGGAGCCACATGGGCTGGGCAGCCCTTAATATATATTTAAGTCAGATCCATAACTCATGACTTTCTGTCCATGATATAGAAATACTTGTGAGTGCCCCCACATGGAATGTAGGCTCCCATTACTGTCTGTTTCCCGACAGTAGATCCTTGGAGGCCATTGGCAGACACTGGGCTCCTTGTTCTGAAATGAAAAGACGGCAGCTGTGGAAGGTCAAGAGCCAGGAGGTAACGGGGCCTGGTGTGAGGAGGGACTGGGACGGGTGGTCAAGGCCCAGGCGAGGGGCATCCCGGTCCCCAGATGCCAGGCGCCAATAGTCAAGGGCGGTTGCACCAATCAAGTCAGGCGACCCTGGTACTGAACAGAGGCTGTGCTGGGTGCCCGATGGGTGCGGAGATGATGGAGAAGAATTTCATTCGCTGTCATTTTTTCTCTGATTGAAAGACAATTTTTTTTTAAGATTTATTGATTTCATAGAGGAAGGGAGAGGGAGCGAGAGATAGCAACATCAATGATGAGAGAGCTGCCTCATTGATCAGCTGTCTCCTGCACGCCCCTCAGTGGGGATCGAGCCCACAACTGGGCATGTGCCCTGACCGGGAATCGAACCTGGTTCATAGGTCAATGCTCAACCATTGAGCCACCACAGCTGGGCTATTTTTTTTATCATGGCTTTGGGGCCACAATGGGGTTCTAGAGCCCAGAGAACGGAGTGGCTCTGAGGAGCTTTAACCGAGTGTCAGAGACGTTCTCTGGTGGGTGCCACACACCTCAGAGCAGCTCAGTGAGCGGGAGGGTCCGTGCCCAGCACAGGTGCGAGCATGTGACTCACGTGCTCCCCATTTATTTCCCTTGAATCTGCGTCTTGGTTACCGCCTTGGAAATCATGAGGAGATGAAGAGAAGCTGTGCCCCTTGAGCCAGCAAAGAGCCAAACCAGACAACCCAGAAATCAAGACATGGGCTGCCAGCTGCACTCCAGAAATGGTTCATTCTTCGCGTGGCCCCCGGGGCAGCCCTGTGATTCCAGAGTGCTCCATGCGCAGGCACGCACTCCTCTCACTGGAGGAAGCATAGGGTGGGAGCCATTCCGCAGGAGCTGGAACGTGGAGAAGGCGCTGTAATCTCCTAGTTAGGTAGGACCCACCCCAGGGAAAACACCGTCCTTACTGGCAGATTCATCAATTGGATTTCTCATCATTTGGAGATTGCCATGCAAATCCTGTTGTTGTTTTTTAAGTGACCAAAAGAAGCTTGTTGAGTATTAAAACTATCTGGTCAATAAGTGTTTTCTGAAACTCCCGGCTACACAAAGCAATTTCATCAGGAACACACTCTGTTCACGTTAACTCTCACCGAGAGCACTACCTTAGAACCAACAAATGATAACAGTAAAAAGAAGTGTGTGAACTCACAAGTACCAGTGAGTTTGGGTAGGAAGAACCGCCAGGGTCGTTGTATTTCTGGAAGGTGGACGGTGAATGAAGGACTCACAGAGGATTTAGCCAAGCATATGGCGGGTGACGACGTGCCTGCGGGTGGGGACACCCTGGGACTAAGCCTGTGACCCAGGGAGGCCTGGAGATGCTCAGCAGCTGGAGGGGACTGGTGAGTGGCAGGTGCGGGAGGAGGCGGGGACTGGTGAGTGCCCCCCCTCGCCCCCCGCCCCCCGGAAGCTGAGAAGATGGAAGTGCCCTCCATCCTACTTGTCTCCCTGGGGAACAGGAAAAGCCTTCAGTGGTAAAGGTGGAAACCACACAAGCAGATCAAAGACCACAAACACAACGAAATAAACAAGAAAACTCCAAAATGCTTATTAATCTCCGAGATAAGAGGACTCTATCCATGAGCAAGAACTGGCCACAGTAACAGGACGGTCAGAATAGGGAGCAGCCACGGGCAAGGAATAGTGTGGCCGAGGAAAGCAGCGGAGAGATGGAAACAGCAGCCAAAGAACGCGCTCAGATTGTGCACAGGTGGAGACCCTGGGCGAGGCCGGGGCGGGTGGGTGCGGGTGGAGGGGGGCCAAGAGGGAAATGGATTGCAATTAAGTCAAAGCTTGTGAAGAATATGAACCAAACAGGAAGAAGAAATCAGGAGCAGAGAAACATCGGAAATGAAGTCGGGGAACAGGCAGTCGGGAATAGAGGATATGAGAGGGACTGTATTAATCAAGTCAATGGCACAAACAGATCTGAGAACTACGGGACAGACGGGACCCGATTGAAAATACCACCTGAATTAACCAAAAATGTCCCAGCCGCATAGAACCACACTGTTATGAAGTTTAAAGATGTGAAGAGAGATGAGAACATGTTTAAGGAAAAGCTAGGCAGACCCCGGGGTGTGGGTGACAGTCGCACTGACTTTATGGCAGAAGCAGGAGCACCAGGTGGCAATGAGTAGAGCCGTCCGCGCTCTGCGAGAACACGCACGACCGCAGAGGAGCGCTTGCTGGGAGTACACACTCGAGACTATGGGAGGAGGCCTTCCGTCGCGTGGAGGGGCTGCAGACCAGAAGGGGCCCTTTCAGGACACGGAGCCTCCGAGGGGTCATAAACCATGGCCTGTGACACATGCGTGTGTTCCCATGTGTCGAGGACGAGAAGTCTTATTTAAAAAGGAAAGTCCAGGGCAGGAGAAGGGCAGATGGTTGCCTTTTGAATGAGGCAGGTCATTGCTTTGGAAAACGGTTTAAATGAGCCGTCGAAGGTCACGTGTTTGGTGCTGCCGATGCTGGGACAAGCAGCCTATGGGAGAAGCGGCTGCCAAAGCCAAGGCCGCCTGCAGAAGCTGGTGCGGGGGAGGGTTCTGCTGTTCAGTGGACGGCGAGGCCAGGGCAGGGTTTCAGGCTGGTCGACGAGATGGCTGCATTCCAGAGCAGACTATTGTCTGAGGAGACCTGGTAGCATCCCCCTGGGAGCCGTGCCTTCTCGGTAAATGCTGAGTAACACGGCCCTGAGAAGTCCTGCAGTGATGGTTTCCCTTAGCTGTGCTGAACCTACGGCCTCAGTCCTTTCAAAAAGTGCTTCACATTCCCTCACGTCGATGTTCCTCTCTCTCTGCCTCCCTTCCTCGCTCTCTCAAATCAGTAAACATATACTCAGGTGAGGATGAAAAAAGGTGACTGTTACGTTGTGGCACTAACGCTGCACAGGCCATGTTTGGAAATGCGGTCATAGAAGCCAGGACACACGCAGAAGGCAGCATGGCCCGTGTCTGCAGAAGCATGTTCCACGTGACGTGAGACCTGCTGTGTAACGTGGCTCCGTCGTTTCAGCCACACATGCAACTAGGATTCCACATGTTCCTTATTTCAATTTTGTAATTTTCCCAAAAGAAGCAAAGTACAGCTCTTCATATTTTTTCCCCCTGAAAAATAGTCTTTTCTCTTTATCGAGTGAATGAGAAGTCAATCAATTATCTACTTTCTTTGACTAAAGGACATGCAATTTTCAGATACTTGTCAAGAGCAGGGGGTGCTTTTCTCTGCACGACAGGCCCTGTTTCACTTCTGGTTTAAAAAGGGATAATTGCTGATGGCTTATAGAAAGTTTCATTTATTTATTGAGTCACTAAATCTAATTAGGTCTATTCTTCTGAAGACTCCATGGTAACCCACAGAAAGGGGAGGACCGCCACGCATGGATCCCAGGCTCGGAGCGCTGATTGTCACCCGGCAGAGCACACGGCGCGGCTTGCTCAGGAGCTGTCAGTTGGCTATTCATCGCCGGAGCGTATAAATTAACTCTGGGGGTATTTCTGGCTGCGGCGCGTTGGTTCTGAAAGGCTTGGTATCTTCAGTATCTCCTGCATCTCCCCCAAACACTTTCATCCTTCGTGGGCCTTTATTACAGATTCACATCTTTGAGCGAAGCTCACCAGCTGCCCAATTCATTAATTGCGGTTTTCAAGTAAATGGGCAAGGACCAGCGCGTCAACCTTTCAGCTGGCAGCGGCCGTCGGAAATGTTTCCAACAGATGACAACATCCGTGTCGATGCGTCAAGTGTGTGGACTTTTGCTGAACCCGGTTTTCTGACCTCAGAGTGAATATGTGGACTGTGTATGGCAATAGGAGGGGCCTGGTATAGAGACAGCGTGTGTGACGCAAAGCAGATCCCAGGGAAACTGTATATTTAGGAGCATGGATTTTACATACCCAAACCCCTCCCAGAGCCCCAGGGCTGCCTTCTGTGGGTTAAGAAATACCAAGTGCGCACAGGGCTGCAATATCACATGGATGCTAAGGACTCTCTCTCCAGCTTCGTGACTGCCATCTGTTCACATCACCCAATGATGGGAAAATAGCATTTACTCAGGAGAGAGGAGCAGGGGAGTCCTCAAGCAGTGACTAAGGGTCTGCCACACCCGCTTCATCACGCGGCACACGTGTGCTCCCAGGTGACGGCATGCGTGTCCTGTGCGGTTTGTTTGTGAGTTTTACATGTAGCACCATCGGCCCCACAGAAGGGGGAGGGGAAAGCAGGTGAAGGAAGGTAACCCTGTCTTGCCCCTGCCACCCCGCCCTGAGCCTGCAGACCCCACAGAGAGCCTGAAGCCAGGGAGGTGGGCGGTGAGTGCTGCCTCTGGCTGTTCAGTGAAACTCGTTCCTTGGTCGTCTCATGAACTTGTTCTTAAAAATCACTGAGCTCACAAGTGACAGGCAGTTTCTGAAACGTCTCTGCAGGGGGCACAGAGTGGGGTGCCAGCCCCCCAGTCGCCTCCAGGGAGTGCTGACCCTGCTTGTCCCAGGCCCCCCTGAGCACCCCCCACAGCCACTGCAGCTCAGGGATGGAAGCGGGGTCTTTTTTGAAACAGGGCCGGAGGGGGCGGGGAGCCCAGGGAATGAGAGGGGACCCTCTCGGAGCGGAGGGTGAAGGCAGCGAAGCGGGGCTCCACGTCGCTTCCCTGGGCTGTGCATCCTAAAGATCTCTGGTTCTCCCATGCGCCGGCCGTGGGTACGAACTCACCAGCTCCCAAAGCCAAAAGTCGGATCCGGAACCAGAGCCCGTCCCACACCCACTGCTGTCCTGTCCCCCTGGCCCCGCTCCCCGGCTCCCCTGGGATTCCCAGGACGCTGGTGGGCCACAGGCGGGAGGGTGCTCACAGGGAGCCCAGGAGGAGACCTGGCGCTTGCAGGGTTCTGTCCTGTGGCTCCCCTTCTTTCAACAGACAAAGTTCAACACAGGCCAAATGCACTGACTTCCAAAAGATACTGTGTGGAAACAGGCCAACCACGGACACGTTAGGGCTACTCTCTGCTCTCTTCTGTGCAAAGTGAATGGATTTAATCACCTAAGTCACAGCATGTCCACTCCCTCCCTGAACCCAGCAGCTTCCCTCAGAAACAACCGAACCCCAGGGGCAGTTACAGATGGAAATGTCACCTTTTGTTTGTTATTACTTTTTTGGTAACAAGCTTCCTCTATTTAGAACCTGCGATTGGCACTTCTGTGCTGACACTTACCACATCGCACCCTCTTGTAGCTGGTCATTGTCTAAAGCCAGCCCTGAAGCCCTCACTCGGGAGGTCGGGAACCTGTCATGCGCTTTCTGTGTGCTCCTTTTACTTTTTCTAGCCAAATAATACGTCCCTTTAAAAAATATTTATTTAGTATAAATGGATCGGGGTGACATTGGTCAACATGAACGTAGAGGTTTCAGGTGTGGGTTTCCATGTCACAAGTTCTGTATATTGACTGGAATACGTGTGAATTTGTGGAAGGAATAAGTTTATGAAATTAGGAAAGAAAAAAACGACCCTGGTGTCTCAGTGCCCTTTGGCCGAGGGGTGGGAGGATGAAACCTTCATTTACACAGCACCCCTCTGAGCCACACCCCTCTGAGCCTCACCCCTCTGAGCCACACCCCTCTGAGCCACTAACCTGCCTCTGATTTCCCGGGGGCTCCCAGGCTACAGGAGCTGTTAGAATATCGCAAGCCTGGCCCCCGGCCCCAGGCAGTCTCCTTCGCTCAGCTCAGGGAGTTGACATTTTAATAAGAATCCCAGATAGTATTCTCTGATCCACACCCCTCTAATCCACACCCCTCTGAGCCTCGCCCCTCTGATCCCCACCCCTCTGATCCACACCCCTCTGAGCCACACCCCTCTGAGCCACACCCCTCTGAGCCACTAACCTGCCTCTGATTTCCCGGGGGCTCCCAGGCTACAGGAGCTGTTAGAATATCGCAAGCCTGGCCCCCGGCCCCAGGCAGTCTCCTTCGCTCAGCTCAGGGAGTTGACATTTTAATAAGAATCCCAGATAGTATTCCTGACGCAGGCCATTCAGATCCCCGCTTTGGGGAAGTTACTGAAGATGGGGCGACATTGAGGGCAGCAAAGAGGAGTTGCCTGTTGCTGGGGTCTGGGTACATACAGGCAGATGGAGCGCCATGTGAAAACGGTGGTAACTCCTTTGAAACACGAGATTGAGGTGTAATCGGATGGTGTTAATGTTTCCCACCAGCATTACCAACCTTTTCTTCCCTGAATCTTCTGATGGGGGAGGAAGCGCTTGTCATGGGTCACCACAGATGCCGCCGCGGCTTTATCAGGACCCTCAGCGTCCGTCCCTCAGCAGCTCAGACTGACGGACAGACGGGCGGGCGTGTTCAGCGCCTCTCGGAACACATCCGTTTCTGAGTTTTCAGTGGTGGTGCCCATGGGAAAGGGGCCATCGGCCAGTCCTGTTGGACGGCATTTCAACAGAAGATGCTCCGCGGTTTCGTCTTTGTGAGTGGAGCCTCACCCGCAGTGCAGTTCTGAACGGGCATCGCGCCGTCTGACTCGGTGGCCCTCCGAGAAGTAGGTATTCTACACACAGGACTGGAGGCTCAGCCAAAGTCGTCAGGGCAAAGTCGGTGCACAGCGGCCATACAAGTAAATAACGCAGTGACGGCAGCTGACACGGGAACACATTCCCTGTCCCCCACCCTCACAGCGGTAAGGCTGCGCTGGCCGTCCTGTACCCGGCGCCCTGCAGTGAGTTTATTCACCGTGGGCACCACTCTCAGCGCCTGTTTGGGGTGGGTGGGCAAAGCCCCCAGGTCTCTTCTGCAGACGGGAGGGGCCAGGGCTCAGGGGGGACCCGCAAAGCTCCCTGATAACACAGAGGGCGTCTGGCGGCCCCACGGAGGGGAGTGCCCCACGGAGGGGAGTGCGCGTTTCCTCTAAATGTGAGAAAAGCTCATAAAAGGGTTCAACACCGGGAAGGAAGCCGAGCCGCTCACAGCAGGTGCTCTGGGCCGTCTTGTTTTTCTCAGCACTCCGTGCGGGGCATTCTCGCCCCCCCGCGCCCCCCCCCCCAGGCTGGAGCAATTAGCAGTGAAGCTGAAATAGCTCCAGTGACAGGAACATGTTCATGCCGTCAGTTCTTCAAACACTGGACTCAGAGCGACTTCAGACGGAGTCTCGGGGTCCTCATAGTGATGACTTAGGACGGGGCCCGGTGCTGCCGACTTGACTGCACTGCTGCGGATCAGCAGGCACCGAGGCCCAGGGCAGGTGTGGGTGGGGTGGAGGCCGTGGAGCAGGGGCCGTCTGAGAGGCAGACACCTGTCCAGGTGCCTCCTCAGCAAGCCACCCATCAGCATCTCCGGGGGAGGCGGCGCCCAGGGCATCCCCCGGTAGGAGCGTCCCCATGTGTGACTTGTATCTGTTGGAGCCAGTGTTTAGGTTACACTGCAGCAGGCCATCCTCCATGATCACGCTTGTCTATGCTAATAAAAGGGTAATATGCTAATTAGACCGGGAGACCTTCCCCAAGTCTTTCCAGACAAAGCCATGGTGGTTGGGCTGAGGCAGAGTCATTTAGGGGCGATCAGGCCAGGAGGGGAGGGCAGTTGGGGGTGATCAGGCCTGGGGGCGAGCAGGCTGGCAGTTGGGGGCCAGTTTAAGTAACAATATACTTAAAAATTAAAAAAGAAAGACAAGCATGGCCACAAAAATGATGTCATTTCCCCCTTAAATGGAGTAATGTGCTTTAGAGTAATGGGAGTTTTACTTTAAAAAGTACATGTTTATCTTAAAAATTATGTATGTTTCATAGATTGAAGACGATTGGTCTTTTTTTATTGCTACTGCATAGCTGTTTTATTTTTCAATCAAGTTGAATTGATATGTCTAAAATGATAGAATTCTAAAACTTATTTTTATGTTACATTGGCTTTAAATTACCTATTTTTCTGCTGAATTTTTTAAAAGAACTTTCTTTGTAAGACAACTGCAAATACTATCCCTTTCAAACCTTCACTCACAGATCATAATTAACAAGAAAATAATGGGAATATTTGGGTAAACTATTGATTTTGTGTTTTTGATTGATTTTTAAAAATCATCAAATGCTACTCAGAATACATTTGTATAAGAAACGGTGGTAACACCACTCTACCCCCAAGCAGCCTACATGCCAGGAGCCTGGACACAGGAGAGCATTTTCATGGCAGTAAGTTGTGAATTCTTACCTCTGGGGGCCTTGCTGTTGTCGTTCTTCCAGCCATTCGCTTCCATTGTAATCTTCATGACGAATAAATCAAGACAGTCTCTGCCAATTGTTTGCAGGAGTATTGACGCATATAATCTATATTGCAATAGTGTTGTAGACCATTAGTGAGAAACATTTATACTGTACATTCTAACATTAATTCATGCAGAATTTGTCCACCTTGGCGCTATGGCATGCTGGGCCACACTTCAACATTGACTTAAAGAAAGCAGTGGCTGAACTTCTTTTTTCACAAAGAAAAAGACATCCCAAATAGGTTTCTAGATTCATTTCACCAAATGATGAGGGCACAGATGACTGCAATTTTATACAAATGCTTCCAAAGAATTGGAAAAGAAATGTCAACTTATGAGGTCAAGATCACTTGGATACGAAAATCACGAGTAATATGAAAAAGGAAATATTTCAGACCATGGTCAGCTATGAAGGTGGAGCAAGAATCCTGAACACAATTATTTACAAATCAAATGCAATGGGGTATGAGACATGATGACATAATGGAGTTGGTCCCCCAAACACAAGCAGGTTTAATCCTAGAAAACTGTTAACAGTTCCCACATTTACAGATTGAAGCAGCTCATGGAAGTCACGCGGTTGTCCCCACAGGAGCAGAAACGGCAGGTGAGGCATCGCCACGCTCGTGGGATGAAGACATTTGGCACACCGGGACCGAGGAAGCCTCCTTGGTGATGAATTACTGGTAGTTGAGGCCTGCTGTACGAAGTCTCTCCAAAAGCGTGTCTACAAATTCTACAGGAAACATCATTCATCGTAGAAAAACACCATCTTTTATTTGAAACAGAATAAAAAAGATCTATGCCATCACCTTTTATAAAAATATTTTTATTGATTTCAGAGAGGAAGGGAGAGGGAGAGAGAGAGATAGAAATATAAATAATGGGAGAGAATCATTGATTGGCTGCCTCCTGCACGCCCCACACTGGGGATGGAGCTTGCAACCTGGGCATGTGCCCTGACCGGGAATGGAACCCTGACCTCCTGGTTCATAGGTCGATGCTCAACCACAGAGCCACGCCACCTAGGCAACCATCACCTTTTCTAAACAACCTCATGCGGCAGCCCGTCCCAGGGCAATCGGGAGACACACAAACACACGCAGAGTTCAGGACTATAGAGGAAGAAATCAAACCGGTCTTACTCTTAAAGGATATCGCTGCCTACCTTGGAAATCCAGAAGATCGTACACTGGCTATTAGAAAGAGAAGAGATTTGAGCACCAAGCGACAGATGCGTGTCTGTCATCCTGTACTTCAGCAATAGCTTCACAGCTGCAATTTTAAAAGGTACCTTTCAGATGGCAATGAAACAAACTAGGATTACATCTGACAGTACATTTACAAGACCATGACTTTAACCGTTTGACTGCTAAGGAGCGCTATCGCGCTCTTCTTATTTAAAACAAATTTATGTAAACAATTGGTATTTTTTAATTTTTGTTGTTGCAAAGCAATACAAGTGAGTTTATTTTATAAAAAGTGTTTTACATTTTTTCCCATACACGCGCAATTAGTGCCGCAGTTTTGGCATATGTCCGAAAAAATACGTCAGCAGCCAAACGGTTAATGAAAGTCATTTAAAAATCGGAGGAGAGGGGACATTGCCGGTGGTCTCATAGGAGAACGCTCAGTAATGAAAACAGATCAGCAGGCGTCATTTCCTCATTAAACCACCCAAACCTGGGACTGCTTTCCTCTGTTTATCCGTGTTAGTGCCTGTCTACCCGCACAATACTCATTGCCTCAAGTTCCTGCAAATATTTAAATTTCCCCAATTTGCATTTATCTCCTAGGGTTTGTCTCTTCAGATGTTCGTTCTGGAATTCTAGTCTTCACTTTTCTCTGGTGCTTTTACTCAGTCATGTACTGTTTTGCCTTTGAATTTTCTCCAAGTTGTAATTAATTCGTTAATTATTGTATTTGTTATTCACGTATTTAGTTGTGACTAGCCTTGTTTAAGTTTTGGTAGAATATACATGACATAGAAGGTACCATCCGACCACTGTGAGGTGTGCTGTCCACTAGCATTAAGCACATCCACACTATTGGGCAGCTGTCACCCCACCACCATCTCCAGAAGCGATTCATCTTGAAAACTGGAACCCTGTACCCATCGCACACTCTCCTCTGCGCAGCCCCGCCAACAGCCATGCTCCCTTCCGTGTCCATGAATGTGACGGCTCTCCGCAAGTTACACACGTGGAATCACATCCTATTTGTCTCTTTGTGATGGGCTTATTTCACTTAGCGTAATGTCCTCAAGGTTTACCCCTGTCGTAGCATCAGTCAGGATGTTCTTCCCTTTTAAAGATGGGTAATATTCCATGATTTCATTATATACTAGAGGCCCGGTGCACGAAATTCATGCATGAGTAGGGTCTCTAGGCCTGGCCGGCAATGAGGGCCAATCTGTGGGGTGACTGGTGGGGCGATGGGAATGGGGTGTGGGGCCCCTCTGGCACCCACCTCGCTGGCCTGGGGCCTTCGGGCTGGGGGCAGCTCCTGCGTTGAGCGTCTGCCCCCTGGTGGTCAGTGCACTCCATAGAGACTGGTCATTCCACCGGTTGTTCTGCTGTTCGGTTGATTTGCATATTAGGCTTTTATTATGTAGGATACATACCAGCCTTTGCTCATTCATTCCTCTGCAGAGGGCCGTTGGGGTTGTGTCCGCCTATCGGCTGTCGTGAATCATGTTGCTGTGAACACGGGTGTGCAAATACTGCTTTGTGGTTCTGCCTTTGAATCTTTGGGGTAGATACCCCAGAGTGAAATTCCTGGGTCTTATGCTAATTGTATTTATGCTAATTGGCCCTTCCCTCGGGATGAAGAATGTTTAGCATCTTTTCATGTGCTGCTGGCCAATGTCACCTGGAGTTTTTAATTGGCCTTTTTGTGTATTTCTCGTGTGAGTTTTGGCCCCTCAGCTGGACTGCAAACTCCTTTCAGTAACTGCCTCTAATCCCGGCACCTCTGGTACAGTCGCTAAGTCTTCACAAGCTGAGAGAGGTGTTCAGTTAGTTAGTCAGTGAGGGTGTCCAAGGGAAGAAAACTGTATTGTAGAAGCTTCTTATCAGAGCATGTCTGTGCCATCTGGCCAGGTTGCGTGTTAGTTGGTGACCCTTGTACCTGACCTTGGGAGTCACCGACAGGCCTCCCCTGATCTCCACAGACTTTGCATTTACCCCCAAACCTTCACGGGCTGAGCCGTCCGAGCTCTGACAGGTCTTCCCGCTTGTACACAACCTCCTGGTTTTAAACCATCAGCTCTACCGAGGACGCCCCACGCTCGTATTCTGGATCTGTCTTTTGCGAGACGTCCCAGTAATCCAGATGCTTAAAACTCAACAGAATTCTCCTACCCCACCGTCACCAGGAGTGTCAAACCCTCCCTCAGATGACTCCAACGTTTCGACCTTATTTTTGTCTCCCTCTTCCTGGTTTTCCTATTAACTCCTGTGCATCCCGACTGCCCCATCAGATGGGCAGGAAACAGGCAGTGTTCTCACAGTTCCGATATGTTAGCCCACATTTGTTAAATGCGTTGTTTTTAAAATGTTAAATGCATTGTTTTACTCCTTGAGAAATGAAATGGCCCACAACTCTTGTTCATATTCCTTCCTGAATACACTTTCCCTTTTCCACAATGGAGATCCCAGCCCCATCCTCCGTGACCTCGATTCTGTGTAAGAGTCTCCGGCTTGTCCATCTATTTGTGGTTGTGTCTTGGCTTTGATTTGCTCCAAACACTGCCGCTGCCAAATCTCCCTTCCTGAGGGATGGTGTTTATCATGTAATTTTCTTGAAGAACAACTTACTGGCATCCTTTTATTTGCCTGTGGTATCGAGATAGAGATTTCAAATATTTTTAAGAAGTGACATCTGGCAGAGATATGAGATATAGTCTTTAAAGTTCTAGGCTGATAACTTGGACAACATCGTAGAAACCACAGAGCCAATTTTCACTTGGTATGTGGAATTTATTAGGAATTATTAGAGATATTTATCAACGTAATTGGTTCCAGAAAGGGTACATTTTCGAACCAAAGGCTAACTGGTCCTGGCAAACATGGGCCGTAGGAAGACCTTACTGAGTGAACAGAAGTGGGACTAACCCTCTAGGGTTCCTTCGAATTACGAAATTTACAGAGTCGTGCAGGGACGCCACTTGTGCCGTCACTAAGCCCCGCATCTCATATTCCTGCCTTGACCCTGCTCGGGGAAGCCAGGCTCTGCTCAGCGCCCCGGGAGCCCTCACCCCTGGGACATGCCTTCCTCACTCCACCCCCTTCCCCATGTGACCTGCCCTCTGCCCTGCTTCACTCTCAGACCTTCCCAGACATTTCTCGCAGGACAGCTTGGACCCGAGTCCACCGCTGACTCTCTCGGATTCTCTTACACATGTCATCCCCCCTTCCTCCGTGTTGCCGCTTGCAATGGCCCAGCGCGGTCATACATGTGCGGTATTTCTCCCTCGCCACGCGTGTCAGGGTCAGCGGCGGGCGCTGTGTGTTGTGTCAGCCGCCCCCAGCCCATCGCAGTGACGCACGGTGCCCCACACGTGCCCATGGGGTGGGGAGACGGGGAGACGAAATGCACGTCGGAATGTGAGTTATTAGTGACTTGTTCGTCAGAGCGGAGTCACGCGTTTAAATAGGTGAGAATGACGAATCCCTCATTTACTTTACTAGTCGGGGGCGGGGCATCTTAAAATAATGCGTTTAACAGTTGTGGATGGACTGTCGGAACTTGGAGAACGCTGCCTGTGTCTGCCCATCTGATGAGGACAGTCGGGATGCGTAGGAGGGAATTTGGCAAACAGGGTGCGTGTAACGAACGCCACAAGCGAGCGGTGGATGTGAGGGTGCAAAGCAAGTAGGGGTACTTCTCTGTGTGGGCGTCAGGCACGGCTTAAGAGAGAAATTATGTTGAATTTAAGGAGGTTTATTCAGGTAGAGGAGGGAAGAAGCGATCTCTCTCTCTCTCTCTCGGATGAAAATAGTGGCTTGAAAACTAAATAGGGGATATGTTATAACTTTGTTATGATTGCAATCTTGGAATAGAGTATTTAGGAGGTTTGAGGTGTTAATGGTGAAAATTGAAAACTAAGAAAGATGTTTAAAATAAACAAGTGGCACCTCTTATATATGGAGAAGGACACTGAAGACTACAACGCTTGGAATCCGGTTTATTTGGGATTTAAAAGCGACAGGTAAGACACACACACATTCACGCAAGCAGCCCATGGCCTGTCCTGTTTGCACATTCACTGTGATCAGATTTTTGGTGGATTTCACAGGCAGAATAGAAATGAGAAAATGAAAAAGGGCTGCAGAAAAATAACGCATACATATGGACAGCTGATTTTTGAAAAAAAACTCAAGTGTCCACTTTTGCGGTCGTGAGACGTTCATTGGACAGCGTGGCGTGTATGTGAGCCTGGCTGGCACAGAGTATCCGAAACCGCTCCGACCGTGGGGAGAGGAGGGTTCACCGCGAGCATCCTGCCGTAGCACGCGGCGCAGCCCTGATGCTGGACCCTCTGCAGAGGGCACTGTGCCTTTCATCAGAGGGACTTGCTGGAACAGGCCGGAGCTTAATAGTTTTCAGCATTTTTTGTTTGTGTTTAATTATTGGGTAATGTGAGTGCATAGATTATAATAGCAATTAAGCAACAGCGAACCGTCCCCGTTCAATGACCTCTCAACTGCTCGCCCTGTTCCACTTCTGTCCTCTCTAGTGCGCTCTGAACAGGGTGGCCGAGCATTAATAGATGAATCTTAATTAACTTAAAATATAAAACAAAAAAATTCAGCTCACTGACCCCACAAACAGGCCCTCTGTGCTCAAAGTGGGAACCGGTGGGTGAATTTCTCGCTTCAGATGTTCCCATGGCCCCCGTGGCCTCACTGAGACCCAGGGCAGCAGGGTGGGTGCTGGTCTGGTCTGTTCCCCCCTTCTCCTCCCTCCCCAGCCTCATCTCCCAGGCTTACTTCCCCACAGGCCTGCTCTGAGGGTTTTTCAGGTTCTCCCCTTTCTTGGCATATGACTCATCTGCCTCCCTCCACAGGCTCAGATGTCACCTCCAACACCCAGGACCAGTCCTTTCGCCCCCATCCCACCCCTGCCTACATGATGACGCCTGTGGGTTTGCGTGAAGTCATGTTGGTATAAATGTGTCTATGCATGTGCGTGTTCCCACAAGAATGGACATCCTATGGGGGTAGGAAACATCTCTATCTTTTCAACAAGGGTCCCGGCGAGGAATTAACTTTCTGAAAACCCTTAGAAGACGGTCCTTCTATCACCGGAGACGACTCAGCGTGCACAGCTCACTCGCTGGAGGGGAGTGGGTGGCTGTGATGCCAGGCGGACAGCAAGGAAGGGGCGTTGGGTCGGGAAGTCTAGGCAAGTTTCCTGAGGTTTCTCATACATTAACCCATCGCCCTCCACTGCAGGGGACTGTGACAAAAGCCCTGACTTGCCCCATCTTCGGAGAAGCTGCTGGAAGGGACGAGCACTCCCTGTTCTGGGGGACGGGGTAACATCCCTGAGCCTTTGCTGGGGAACCAGGTACTGTGAATGGGGGGGGGCTCCCCATTCTCTGGCCTTCAAACCTGAGCTTGGTAAACAGCAGACCAAGTCCCTGCAGGGCCGGTCCTGCTCTCTGTCCTTTATTCCGAATCACAGAGGCGTTTCTGAGGACTCATTTCCCATCAAATTACCTTCAGTTCATTAAAAAAAAACAGTGTAAGTGATTCTTATATTTATATAAAATACCTACGGAGTATAAACAGTGATTGTCAGAGGTTAGACCATTTCCATACACCCACAGAAATATAGTCGCTCTATTTTCATTGTTGACATGATTGCAGATGTTCACCAACCCCCTTTGCCGCCTCCTCCCAGCCTCCAGCCCCGCCCCTGTGGCCATCACCACACTGTTGTCAGTGTCCGTGGGTTACGCATGTATGTTCTTCGGCTCA
>NW_006298272.1:1757568-1766146 GCF_000327345.1 Myotis davidii | reverse complement strand
GTTTCCATTTTGTTCATCAGTTTATTTTGTTCAGTAGAGTCCACATAGAAGTGAGATCACGTGGTGTTTGTCTCTTTGGTTTGTTTCACTCAGCACAGTAATCTCCAAGATCTCCTTCTATTTTACGGCCGTGTAGTCTTCCATCTGAGACATGGGCACATCACAGGGCCGACTTCTTTACTCCTAATGGTGAAAACATCCAGAGAGTTTGAAACTACATATTTGAGTATCAGGCTGGGGGGATGAGAAGAGCTTAAAGCCTTATATTGCTGAAAATATTGAAATGAAGAAAAATGTCATAACTATGTACAATTGTATTCTCTCATCCAACCACCCACCTACCCATCCATCCATCCATCTATCCTTCCACTCACTCATCCTTCCTTCCTTCCTTCCTTCCTTCCATCCATCCATCCATCCACCCACCCACCCATCGATCCATCCATCCATCCATCTTTCTTTCCACCCCCTCATCCATCCATCCACCCACCCACCCATCGATCCATCCATCCATCCATCTTTCTTTCCACCCCCTCATCCATCCATCCACCCACCCACCCATCGATCCATCCATCCATCCATCTTTCTTTCCACCCCCTCATCCATCCATCCACCCACCCACCCATCGATCCATCCATCCATCCATCTTTCTTTCCACCCCCTCATCCATCCATCCACCCACCCACCCATCGATCCATCCATCCATCCATCTTTCTTTCCACCCCCTCATCCATCCATCCACCCACCCACCCATCGATCCATCCATCCATCCATCTTTCTTTCCACCCCCTCATCCATCCATCCACCCACCCACCCATCGATCCATCCATCCATCCATCTTTCTTTCCACCCCCTCATCCATCCATCCACCCACCCACCCATCGATCCATCCATCCATCCATCTTTCTTTCCACCCCCTCATCCATCCATCCACCCACCCACCCATCGATCCATCCATCCATCCATCTTTCTTTCCACCCCCTCATCCATCCATCCACCCACCCACCCATCGATCCATCCATCCATCCATCTTTCTTTCCACCCCCTCATCCATCCATCCACCCACCCACCCATCGATCCATCCATCCATCCATCTTTCTTTCCACCCCCTCATCCATCCATCCACCCACCCACCCATCGATCCATCCATCCATCCATCTTTCTTTCCACCCCCTCATCCATCCATCCACCCACCCACCCATCGATCCATCCATCCATCCATCTTTCTTTCCACCCCCTCATCCATCCATCCACCCACCCACCCATCGATCCATCCATCCATCCATCTTTCTTTCCACCCCCTCATCCATCCATCCACCCACCCACCCATCGATCCATCCATCCATCCATCTTTCTTTCCACCCCCTCATCCATCCATCCACCCACCCACCCATCGATCCATCCATCCATCCATCTTTCTTTCCACCCCCTCATCCATCCATCCACCCACCCACCCATCGATCCATCCATCCATCCATCTTTCTTTCCACCCCCTCATCCATCCATCCACCCACCCACCCATCGATCCATCCATCCATCCATCTTTCTTTCCACCCCCTCATCCATCCATCCACCCACCCACCCATCGATCCATCCATCCATCCATCTTTCTTTCCACCCCCTCATCCATCCATCCACCCACCCACCCATCGATCCATCCATCCATCCATCTTTCTTTCCACCCCCTCATCCATCCATCCACCCACCCACCCATCGATCCATCCATCCATCCATCTTTCTTTCCACCCCCTCATCCATCCATCCACCCACCCACCCATCGATCCATCCATCCATCCATCTTTCTTTCCACCCCCTCATCCATCCATCCACCCACCCACCCATCGATCCATCCATCCATCCATCTTTCTTTCCACCCCCTCATCCATCCATCCACCCACCCACCCATCGATCCATCCATCCATCCATCTTTCTTTCCACCCCCTCATCCATCCATCCACCCACCCATCCATCCATCCATCCACCCATCCGGCACACTAGGCTGCCTGACATGAGGCAGGTGCTGCTCAGCTTAGAGGACTTGGGGTGCGAAGTGGCCCCTTCTGGCCACTGGTGCTCCCACTGGGGGAAGCATGGTCACAGAGTGGGGGCGTGGTCTCGGCAGGACCCTGTGGCCACTGCAGTCACCACGCTGCAGGTGGTCTGTCGAGACCATTCATCCCACACATGTTTATAGCAAATACGATGAACCGACAGACACCGGGGCTGGGCCTCCCGGTGACTGCGGACAGAGGGGGCATCTGAGGGCTCCCGTGAGCCTGGAGGTCTTCCCCTCACCGCGCGCCCTCTGTTCCTTCGTCCCCCCAGGCTCGGTGCTCAGCAGGGCCTGGTGGGGCCCAGGGGGGCGCTGGGCACGGCCCCCGGCTGGACAGCTCCTGTGTGAGGTGTACCGAAGCGCAGTCTTCGGAAAGTGTTTTCTTTCTGTCGTGAAGGCCCAGAGCAGCTGCTGGCATTTACTCACCTTCTGCGCTGGCGGCTTCCTCCTGGTCGGCTTTGAAATTCATTTTCTTTATCTTGACACAAAGACCCAAAATATGATGATTTTTCCCCAGAGGAACAGACGGTGAGGAGGCAGCAGAACTTACAATTTACCAAAAGGGGGGGCCTCTCCATCCCCGGCAGATTAACGCGCGATTGTGCAGCTGGGCCGCCCCTGTGCCGGGACAGGAGGTGCTGTCGCTTCTCCAAATCCACTGGTGCCTTCCCAGCAGGCCCAGGGGGAGCGGCTGGTGGGAAGGTGGGAGGGAAGGAGGAGGGGGAAGGAGGGAAGAAGAGAAGGAGGGAGGGGAGGCAGCGAGGGAAGGATGAGGGAGGGAGGAGAACAGCAGAGAAGGAGAGAAAGACAATCTGGGCTGGACAGTGGACAAATCAAGGTGAGGATGAAAGTGATGCAATGCTTATGCCCCCAAAGAAAGCTGTGTTCCTCGCCTGATTCCTTAGTGTGGAAACTCGCAAACTCCTCAGCCATGGGCGGTGTTTCTAGGGTTTAAGACCCGTCTTTCCTGCGCCTTTGGCTGGGGCATCAAAGCCCCTGATTCTCAGGCCTCAGTCGGCCCCAGCTGGGAGCCACAGCAGAACTGATGTGAGTGCCCGTGGGGGGAGGGCATGGCGGTGGGGACGGTTTGAGCCCCTGTGCAGAGAGGGAGGACAAGAAACCAGACTGAACGTCTTGCAGGCGTCCCTCAGCGATGGAAACAGTCACTTACGGTGGCACCCAGGCTGCCGCGTCGGTGTGAGCCCCCGTGTGCTGCTGGCGCTGACCCCTCTGAGCCAGGCGTCCTGTGACCTCGCCCACAGCCCCCCAAAGTGTAGAGAAAGACGACACCTGGGGACAGGCTGGGCCAGCGCCTCCCAGCCACATGGGGTGACAAAACCCGGGGTTTATTTCACATGCTTTCGTGTGCATTTCGTGCTAATTGAGCGAGGCTTCCTGAGGGAGCGGGTTATTTTTTCAGGACAGACGGGCAGAGAGAGGAAGGTGGGCTCCTCAGCCCCTGGCTGCTCTGGCTCCCGATGTCGGACCCTGGGGCTCACTGTTCTCTCCTGGAAGAAACCTGACAAGTGCCTAGTGACTCGGTACCAAATGCTGCTTCTTAGAACAATTTTATGCAAAAGTCATATTTCCCACTGAGACAAGTTCTATTTAAGAGGCTTCCCAAAATAAAATGGAGGCAACCCATGCAGTTCGCACTGCTAATTAGAGCGAGTTCTCTCTCCACTGACCCACAGGCTGGCCCTGGGTGCGGCCGAGAGGACTGACAGTGAGCAGTCCGGGTGAATGAGATCGCGCCTTGTTTACTAGTGACATGCAGCTCATTAATGCATTAGCCGCACGCGCTCTCATCACAAGTAGCTGTGTCGCATGGACCTTCAGAGGAGAAGGGTTTGAACTGCTCTGTGGCTTTGAACAGCGAGTGCGCGCCATGGGAGGCTGTTGGATCTAAGCATCCCAGGGCCCCAGCGTATTGGACAAACACATGTGCCCACAAGCCGGTCAGCAGACTCAGCTTCCGGAAACGCCCTGAACTTCGACGGCCTTTTACCACGCCTAATGGGCCAGACGCCCTGCCGGTGGGCCCGGTGGGCCCCCGTGGCTTCACAGGACACCTGACTCCACAGCCACTCACACGTGAGACTGTCCCAGGAGCAGCTCCCTCGTGAGCGGTTGGTGAGCATGGCTGCACAGGGTCCTGAGCAGGAAGGGGCATCTACCCCTTTCTCTACAGGGATGGATCAGAGGTTTGTGGGAGCACGAGGAAGCTGGCTGAGGGGGGAGCAGCAGGTGATCCCCAGACTTCAGCTGAGAAGGGCCACCGCTGGGCACGTCTCCGTGGCGCCCCGTCCCCTGGAAGGCCCAGTTTCCAGGGTCCTGAGTGGAAGGAGCCAGGGCTGGGGATGGACATGGGTGAGGAGATGAGCGAGGACTCAGCTCACTGTCGTCTCATTGGCTGGAATAAGACACGTGGCTGTGCCTGTCACCCAGGGGGCGGGAGGTGTGTTCCTCACCCTTACCCCAGGGGAGGGACCCGTTTCTGCGCCCAGGAGTGAGGTCCGCACAGAAACGTTCGGCATCGAGGAGAAGCCAGTGCTCCGAGGCCAGGGGCGCGGACTCTGCTCTGTAGTTCCGGGCCCGTCGTTTCAGGGCTGACACAGGCGAAGAGAAAATAAACGACTCAGCGAGGCCGATCCATGATTCTCTCTCATCATGGATGTTTCTATCTCCCTCTCCCTCTGCCTTCCTCTCTCTCTAAAAATTAATAAAGAAAAACATGTAAAAGAAAGATGAGGGAAGACATAGGAAAGATTTAATGTCAGGCTACTGAATGCTCTTATTGCTGAGTGTCTCTTTAGGCTGCACGTCCTAAACTTCCTCATGTGTGTCACCGCATTTGGAACATGACTTGGCGCCTTTAATCACATATAGTCAGACGCCCTGGCGAGGTGGCGAGGGGCAGGTATCAAGGATGAATGTGCCCATGCGTGCGCGTGTCCTGCTGGTGCTCACAGCCCCTGTCCCGTGTGGATCCTCTGCTGTTAGAACTGAAGGCTCAGACACACAGCTCCGGCCCTTCTAGAATTTACTATCCAGTGGGAGACGGATTCACATCAATGGGTAATGGTAATGGAAAGGTGTCCTTCTAGAATATACTGCCTGGTGGGGGATGGATTCACGTCAGTGGTGATGACCATGGAAAGGTGCTCAGGACTGTGGTACAGAAGCCCAGAGCTTGGGGGAGGGGGACGGGGGGTAGTGTGTTCACGCTGGGACGTCTCAGGAGCCTTTCCATGGGAGGGAGGCTGAGATTGGAGCTGAGACAGAGCTGGGAGGTGTGCCAGGCCAAGGGCAGGTGTGCGCAGCGGCCAGGGGCTTGCTACCTGCATGAGGTGCTCCTATAGGCCGCGTTCAGTCCTCCTGGGGCTGTTCCCGGGCGAGCTGCCTTCCTCCCAACCTGGGAGGCCTCTGCGGGGTCTGTGAGATCCATGTGCGGGGGAACAGCAGGTGGAGAGGAGTGACTAATGAAAGCAGCAGCGAGAAACACATTTCTCCTGGTGTGAGCACGCATGACCTCCACCCCCTGCTCACACACACACTCACACACTCACACACTCACACACACACTCACACCCACACACCCACACACTCACTCACTCACACACACACTCCCACACATATTCCCGCAGTCACATACCCTCTCACACACGCAAACACACATTCACACACTCATGCACTCACACACACACACTAACACACTCACTCCTATACATACTCACACTCACACACACACACACACTCCCACACATACTCCCACAGTCACATACACTCTCTCACACACACACATTCACACACACTCATGCACTCACACACACACACAGCACTCACACTCATGCACACATTCATACTCACACACACTCATACATACACGCTCACAGTCACTCTCACACACACTCCCACAGTCACACAAAAACACACATTCACACCCCACACTCATGTACTCACACACACTCACACTCACACACACACTCACACGCACACACATACTGCCACCCACACGAGGAATTAATATTCCTTAGTTATCCTTCTATTATCTGAGTGAAATAAAATGCATTTTTGAAAATACAGATTGCGCATTAGTATGCATCTCCATTTCCACATTCACAGTTTGAGGTATTGTTTTAAAAGTTATTAGTGAGTTTGGTTTTATAAGTAAACTAGAGGCCAAGTGCATGAAAATCCATGTACTGGTTAGGGTTCCTAGTGCCTGCCTGCCAGGGCCTCCCTCCCTTCCCCTGGGCGGCCCCGCCCCCTGGTCAAACTCCCAGACGAACTCCCGGTTGAGGGGACAATGTGCATGCAGTGCTTTTATTATATAGGGTGTATTTATACATAACCCATGTAGATAGGTATACACACAGGCGTGTGAAAAATACTGTGTTGTCCGGGGACAGGGCATAGTAATTCCTTCTTTAAAAAATACATTTGTATTGATTTCAGAGAGGAAGGGAGTGATCGAAACATTAACAGAATCATAGATCGCTACCTCCTGCACGCCCCCTACTGGGGATCAAGCCAGCAACCCGGGCACGTACCCTGACTGGGAATCGAACTGGACCTCCTGGTTTATAGGTCGATGCTCAACCACTGAGCCACACTGGCCTGGCAGGGAGTTAAATCTTATTTAGAAATGATCATGAAGAACATACACTCCCGTAGACTCACACTATACATAAGTTTAGTGTAAAACAGTCATATGTTTTGGAAGCTTAAAGAATTTACACTCGAGTTAGAATTGTCCTGAGCTTGCTCTTGCGCGTGGCCATGCCCATCGATGGGCTGGCTGTCCAGGCCCCGTCCGCTGGTGGCGGCTGCTCAGTGGACAGGGGGAGGAAGCAGGTGAAAGGCGGCTGTGTCGGACCCTCCATCCCAGGGCCGGTCTGAGACCAGGTCCCACGTGGCTTCGTTCATGGGTCCAGAGAGAAAATGATCTTCTTGGAAGAACATATTTCTCTGTTGAAAAATAGTTTTTTAGACTTCATTTTCAAAATATGACCGAATATTACAGACTCATCATAGCCTTTCCGGGCACATTTCCTCTCTAAGACTCGGTTATAATTTTAAAATTTCCCCCAGTGTGGGCTCCGCCAGTCATTGAACGAGGCGATTCGAACAGTTATGGCGATAATGCTACTTGTAATAAATGGGAGTGTAGTCGGGGCAAAGCTGCGGCCGCTGAAGGCGGTGCTGATTAGCATCTGATGCTCAGAGGCACCGGCTCAGCTGACAGCCTCGCAGACGCCGGGGGGTCTGTCTCCATGCTGCTGTCCCCTCCGTTCCCCCTGAGCTGCGGAGGCGGGTGTCAGGCTCCTGCCGGGGCTCACGGAGGAAACGTGCCCGTGGTGTCTAAGAGAATAAAGTGATGACGTGCGCTCAAGGGCCAGAGGAGGCTCGGAGGGAGTGCTTGCTGAGCCTCCGTCGTCGTTGTTGTTAAACTGAGGATATGGCCATTTTTCTGCCCTTCCAAAACGGTTAGTACATTCGTTTCTGCGAGAGCCTAAGAGCCAGCGCGTTGGTTAGCGAGACAGATAACTCGGCACTTTTATCTAAGTTTTGGTTCTGAATAAACTTAAATTAGCAGGATTATTGTTGTTGTTTATTGGTTGGTCATAGAGTAGTTCTGGATTATAGTTATGCCTGAATGACAAAGCGTGGGTATTTCAAGTGTAATAACCTTTGTGAGATGTGACTGTCACACCAGGACTCTAACTCAGTAGGTGCATTTCTGGGTTAGCCTTTCCTCCGCGAACTCCCAGGCCTCACCTAGCAGCTGCCTACGCCGTCAGCTTCTCTGTGAAAGCTTCGCTCTGTGGAGGCAGCGGCTCTGTTCATCGGCCCCTGTGTGGCAGGACTCGCACTCAGGTGCCCAAGTGAGAGATCAGGTTGTAAAGACCCAAAGAAAACAAATGAGCCAAAACCACACACACTCCCCCACGAGAGGCTCACTCATCACCTCTGGGCATCACTTTGTTGCCTTTCATATGTGGGTTTGTTAAGTCGCCTTCTATTGAGTTATAGAAAGTTGCATTTCGTAGGCTGGCCTGTGTGAGATGGTCTTATGCATCATGTACCTACTAGAGGCCCGATGCACGAAATCTGTGCAAGAGCAGGCCTTCCTTCCCCCCCGCTGGCACCGGCTTCCCTCTCGTCTCCCTCTGGCTGCCCGTAGGCACCTGGGACCCATGCTTCCCTCGCAGCCCCGGCTTTATCCGGAAGGTCGTCTGGAAGGACATTCTGTCTAATTAGCATATTATGCTTTTATTATTATAGATAACTCACAGAACATGTAAAATACATGTTGCATGTGCATGTGCACAGTAACATACGTGCATGTGCACACACACATGCACATTGTAGAACAAAGCGTGCGCCAGGCTAGTCCCTGTGTCCCGGACTGAGTGATGAGTGGGTGTAGGAAGCCGTGGGCGAGGTCGCCGCTCTGAGCTGTGAGATTGGTGAGGGGAGGGCCCGCTCGTCGCTGGAGGGACCTGCCTCAGTGGGCTTCAC
>NW_006298272.1:1757095-1757479 GCF_000327345.1 Myotis davidii | reverse complement strand
GCCGCGCGTCAGGAACGGGGTGACGTCCCGGTGGCTGGCAGGGCGGAGGGAGCGGCTCCGGCGCGGACACCCGAGGGCAGGCCCGGTCACTGGTTGCTCAGAGGCACCTCCCCTCTTGCTGCTGCCGCGGAAACACGCTGTTGTCTGTTGTATCGTCAGGCTCCCGTCGTCCTGAGAGGCTCACAGCGGCTTCGTTCAGGGCCGCGGTCCCGGCGCTGCCTGGAGGTGCCGCCCGGGAGAGACTCCACTTCCTTTTATGGGAACATTTCTACGCCCCAGGTAGCTCCGACTTCATCAGCCGCCTGCTGAGGCGCCACCTGCCTGCTGGCACCGCCCGCTCTGCCCTCCAGGGCGCATCCGTCTGTCCCTCTAACCAGTGTCAAC
>NW_006298272.1:1736915-1737331 GCF_000327345.1 Myotis davidii | reverse complement strand
CCGCGCGTCAGGAACGGGGTGACGTCCCGGTGGCTGGCAGGGCGGAGGGAGCGGCTCCGGCGCGGACACCCGAGGGCAGGCCCGGTCACTGGTTGCTCAGAGGCACCTCCCCTCTTGCTGCTGCCGCGGAAACACGCTGTTGTCTGTTGTATCGTCAGGCTCCCGTCGTCCTGAGAGGCTCACAGCGGCTTCGTTCAGGGCCGCGGTCCCGGCGCTGCCTGGAGGTGCCGCCCGGGAGAGACTCCACTTCCTTTTATGGGAACATTTCTACGCCCCAGGTAGCTCCGACTTCATCAGCCGCCTGCTGAGGCGCCACCTGCCTGCTGGCACCGCCCGCTCTGCCCTCCAGGGCGCATCCGTCTGTCCCTCTAACCAGTGTCAACAGGTGCTTTGTGGGGCGGGGCCAGGGCGGGGGG
>NW_006298272.1:1736153-1736772 GCF_000327345.1 Myotis davidii | reverse complement strand
CTTGCTGCCAGGCTTCTGAGCATCAAGTGTCTCCAGGAAGCGTCTGCGTCCTGCCAGGCGTCTCGGGGCGCACGTCTGCCTGCTGGGCCGGGCGTGCGTGGTGCGGGGGGGTGGGGCTCTCAGGGTCCCCCTGGCGCCAGGCATGACTCCCACTTGTGTAAAGCTCTGGGCGGGCAGCCGGGACAGTAACCCAGCGTGGAGCTGCTGCAGTCCCCGCTGTTCCGCCTACTGCCCTCCGCCCGCAGGAGGCCCTGAGACTGAGCTGTGCCCCTGTGAGATCTGTTCTCGCAGACACAGAAGGAAATGCGTGCTGAGGAGGGGGCTGTGTGCAGACACGTGGTTTTTCTGTTTGACAGCTCAGCGTGGACACTTTCGTATGTAAAACACGGGCAGTGCCAGGGACAGACGGTCGGGGACACAGCTCTCCAGCAAATGGCCTTTTCCCTGACGGTGAGCCAGGCAGGGGAGGCTGCTGGTTGGGGGTGGATTATGTCCATGGACAGGAGTGTGTGTGCCCTACACACAGTACACTCAGACACACACATGCACACACGCACACACACATATCCTATAGGTTTCTTTGGTGCTCACATTACATATATTTACATATAAACATAAT
>NW_006298272.1:1734054-1736111 GCF_000327345.1 Myotis davidii | reverse complement strand
CCTCTGCCCCAGCGCTGACTGAGCACAACCTCGTTAGCGTCAGGACCGACCGCGCCTTCGAACATTTACCAAAACGAAGCGGAAGCCGTTGCCTGGTAACATGACGTGAAGCACAAAGCCATTGTCTTCTCTGCATCAAATGCTCTTGTCAGATTTTCTTCGACTTGGGATGGGGTGACATGCACACGGCCGCCTCCTCTGCACCCGTCGGGGTGTGTCCCGGGCAGCAGGTCAAGCTCGGCGAGGCCAAGGGCCTGGCCTGCACGCTCCCCACGCGGGGCTGGGAGCGGGCGCTGACTCGGCAGTTTCATAGGCTTAGACGGTACCGGGCGCTGTGGGACACGGGGCATCCGAGCTGCTGTGAGTCGTGCGTCCTCGTTCTGTCGTGGATTAGTGTCTGCACAGAGAACCTGAGAGAGAACTTGCATGAGGAAAAGGAGGAAGGAGGCTGTTTCATTTTATTTTTCGAAATGAAACGTCCCTCTCCCCCCTCCCCCATACACGCATATGTGTCACTCTGTACAGTGTTAAAGCCAATCATCCAGTTGGCGATACTACAGTCGACTTATTTTCTCTTTATTTTTTAAAATATGTTTTTGTTGATTTGGGAGAGGGCGGAAGGGAGAGGGAGAGAGAGAAAGAAAGGATGAGAGAGAGTCACAGATCGGCTGCCTCCTGCACGCCCCCCACTGGGGATGGAGTTGCAACCCGGGCAGGTGCCCTTGACTGGGATCGATTGTGACCTCCTGGGCCATGGGTTGATGCTCCACCACGGAGCCACGCCGGCCGGGCGAGTCTCGTTACTTAAATTTATTGAGCCTTCAAGCTCCATGCTGGAGGAAGCTCCTCAGGAAATCAATTCGAGGCGTCACCGTAGGTTCGCGGGCCCTGCTCTGCCCCGGGCGGTACCGTGTCCTCACCTGTCGGCACTCAGAGTGTTTTATAGGAAACCCGCATGGCACCGCATCCCCGCAATGACAGTCGCTGGATTTATCGTTTGCAGCCTTAATTGGATGCAGTTAATTGGAGCCCCCCTTGCACGGATGCCTCTGAAACCACATTCACTGGGGAGGATTCACAGTCGTTGGGCTCCAGCCAAACCAGAACGTCCCGCAGCTCCTGGTCAGGAGCCCGCAGGCCGGGTGGGAGTTGGCCGCTCGTTGGCAGTGGCACCTCCTCCCGTGGACTGTCCCTGGTGCCCAGGCTTGGCCGTGCCTCTTCCCAAGATTAATTACCGTCGGGAAAGCTCGGGCAGGAGTCCTGGTCTGTGCAGTGCAGCTGGCAGACCCCGTCGTGTTCCGCCCGGCAGCGGGGCCGGACGCCTTCGGTGGGGACCTTGCGCGGTGAGCGGTGACGTGTGGGGACGTGTCCCCCGGAGCCTGGGAGGCCGGCCTGTCAGTGAGGCTCCGGGAGCTTCCGTTCTCTCATGCCGCCGCACAACCCGTCACTGAGGACGTCGGGAAAGCATGTTGGCGGGGCGTCTGCCGGGCACCATACTTCGTCCTGGGAAGGAACCGGGGGCAGGGAGGGGCAGCCCCTGGGAGCTGCTCTGGGAAGGGACTGCGGCTGTAGACGGATGTTTTAAAAAATATATTTTTATTGATTTCAGAGAGGAAGAGAGAGGGAGAGAGAGAAACATCAATGATGAGAATCATTGATCCGCTGCCTCCTGCACGCCCCCCACCGGGGATGGAGCCCAAAACCTGGGCATGTGTCCTGATTGGGAATCGAACCGTGACCTCCTGGTTCATAGGTCAACACTCAACCAGCTGAGCCACTCCAGCCAGGCTGTTTGTTGCTTTTGGTTTTAATATCCCACATATGACTTATTTCACTTAGCATGATAGTCCCAAGATCCATCCATGTTGTCACAGATGACAATATTTCATCTTTTTTATGGCTGTGTAGTACTCCAATGTATATATGTACCCCATTTTATTTATCCAACCATGGGTCAAAGGACACTTAGGTTATTTTCACATCTTGGCTGTTGTGAATAATGCTGCAATAAACCTAGGGGTACATGAGTGTTTTCAAATTTTTTGGTAGTTACACAG
>NW_006298272.1:1716545-1733372 GCF_000327345.1 Myotis davidii | reverse complement strand
GGGCAGCTGGCAGACCCCGTCGTGTTCCGCCCGGCAGCGGGGCCGGACGCCTTCGGTGGGGACCTTGCGCGGTGAGCGGTGACGTGTGGGGACGTGTCCCCCGGAGCCTGGGAGGCCGGCCTGTCAGTGAGGCTCCGGGAGCTTCCGTTCTCTCATGCCGCCGCACAACCCGTCACTGAGGACGTCGGGAAAGCATGTTGGCGGGGCGTCTGCCGGGCACCATACTTCGTCCTGGGAAGGAACCGGGGGCAGGGAGGGGCAGCCCCTGGGAGCTGCTCTGGGAAGGGACTGCGGCTGTAGACGGATGTTTTAAAAAATATATTTTTATTGATTTCAGAGAGGAAGAGAGAGGGAGAGAGAGAAACATCAATGATGAGAATCATTGATCCGCTGCCTCCTGCACGCCCCCCACCGGGGATGGAGCCCAAAACCTGGGCATGTGTCCTGATTGGGAATCGAACCGTGACCTCCTGGTTCATAGGTCAACCTCAGCCACTGAGCCACGAGTTTTCGTTGGATCCCACGTGTGGCCGTGTTATTCTTCCATTGACGCGATGAGCCTGCGTGTGGGCAGCTGGGTCACAGTCGCCATCCTTCATTTCTGAGTGAAGACCCGCTTCTCATGCATTGAGCAGCCATGGGGCCGCCACCGCCTGTCCCTGTGTGTGGACAGAGCAGGTGGCGGAGGAGGCACGCGGCCCAGGGGTGATGCGGGCTGTGGGGTACACGGAGCCAAGGCTCCTCTCAGCGCGGTGATGCCCGGGTGACCCTCACCTCTTTCCATCTCATCTAATCGTCTAAGCAGGAGCCGGGCTAAGACAGCCTCCGACTCTCCCCCCGCCCCCCTGGTGCTCCGAGGCCCTGGCGTTAAAGGGGAGCAGTGCGGCCGAGGACTGAGGGTGCTGATAACTGATAAAGCCCAGCCACAGACACACGTGGGCCACGTCACAGCGGCCACATGTGCTCCCGGGACCCGTGGGCTGGGTCAGAGGTCAAGGGCGTTGCCTCCCACATCTGTGACCCCAGAACTTCCCTGGTGGCTTCAGGGGCAGGGGCAGCATCTGTGTGGCTGTTAGGCCGTCCCCTCAGCACCTCAGGGGCCCGCGACCCAGACGGCCCTGCAGAGGGATCCCCACAAGTTGACAAGGTCGTTTGAAACTGAGGGAGCAGCCCTGAAGCCCGTACCCTTCATATACAGTTATCACATGTTTATGAATATGGGAATATGCACTTAACTTCTGTATGTCCATATCACATGCATATGAAAATCACACATATTTAAGTGACATATTTAAGTATATATGTGAATATGCGTAAATATTAATACATTAAATCCATGGGAAACAGCCGTGGGCGAACGCAGGTTTGCAGTGGAGCTTATGTTTTTCTTTATTCGCCGCCGTGTGACGATTGCGTTGTGTCACCCGTGAGCCTGCTGTTGCCCGCCCTTGCTCGCTCAGTGTCGTCTCATTGTTTCCGACATCAACAGTTTAGAAACAGTCGAGGGTCAGAGCTCGGTGTTGCTTCGTGAGGTGTTTATCCTGGCGACGGGCCCCGCGTCCCAAGAGCTGGTGTGGGGGGGCTTTCTGACCTTCCGGGGAGGGTCTGCCTGCAGCTCAGGTGTGAGTTCCTTCTGCGCTCCGGATGGGGACGCAGGCGCCCCCACAGGTAGGCTCTGGGAGTCCCTGTCCTCGCCAAAGAGCCCATAGAACTCGCTTTAGTTCCTGCCCCAGTGGTAGAGCATTGACCTGTGAACCAGGAGGTCACGATTTGATTCCCAGTCCGGGCACATGCCCAGGTCGCAGGCTCAATCCCCAGTGCGGGGTGTCAGGAGGCAGCCAACCTATGATTCTCTCTTATCATTGGTGTTTCTCTCTCTCTCTCTCTCTCTCTCTCTCCCCCCCCCTGTCTGTGAAGTCAGTAAAAACACATTTTAAAAAGAGAACGAAGTTCCTAATCAAATTGCAGTTTACTTCAAAACATGATCGTGGAGCCAGCGGGTGCTGACGGGTATTCTTTAAAATTTGCTTTTATTGATTTTTAGAGCGAGAGGAAGGGACAGGGATGGAGAGAGACACATCGATGAGAGAAACATCACCATCAGCCACAGACCGACATGACAGGGCTCGGGGTAAAAGCGGTCATTTCGTCCGCAGAGCGATGGCTAAATGGAGAGGAAAACAGCTGCGGTTCTCGCCGGGACTCCGGCTTCAGGCGCTCGCCGTGGCCGCAGGGCTCCGTTAGGCGCGGGAACAGGGTGCTTTTAATTAAATCGGGCATCTTCCTGCGGGAATGAGGACTTAAATCCAGGCCCATCGGACAGGAGGGCCAGGCCTCCCTCGGTCCTCAGTGGGGTCCCGGCCTCCGGTGCTGAGGATCGGGAGGGAGGCATCAGGGACCAGGGCAGCCCGGTCACAGGGCGGCGGGCGTGGCAGTTACGAGTGACAGGCATGACCGCAGCCCCGTCGGCACTCTGGGTCCTCGCTGGCTGTGGCACACCATCGGGTTCGCTCTATGGCTTCCTGGTCATCAGCAGGTGACGAGAGTCCGTAAGGGACTGACCCTTACAGGGCACGGTGGCTGCATTCTGTAGTTTCTGTTCCTTTAAGCTACACTCTAATGTCTTAGGGGCTGTTGTGACCATGGAGATCAGCGGATTCTTTGTCTCATAAAATACCACAGATCCCCCTTTTCCCATTGGCCCCTTGTGGCCCGTATCTGCCCCCACCCCAGGCCTCACCACACTGTGCTCCACCACCCACCCACCCTCTGCCCCGCCTTCCCTCTGAGGTTCCACAGTCTGTTCCGTGCTTCCATGGCTCTGGATCTATGTTGTTCGTTCTTTAGATTCCACACGGGAGTGAGATCCTGGGGCAGCTGTGTTCTCTGGCTTATCTCACTCAGCATCGTGCTCTCCAGGGCCCTCCGTGCTGCCTCAAAGGTTTGAGATTCACTTAACTTGCAAGTTTGGCTCTGGTTTCCGGTTTCATGCTTCAGGACTATACATTTTTAAAGATACCTGTAGGTCCTATCAAAATACCACTTGGATGGCTATAGAGTTACATATACCAACTTCCTTTTGCGTTCATTTCCTGTGGTAACACAAACAAAAGCATAGATTATGGCCTTTGTGTGAGACATGAGCCTGGGACTTTTTGAACATTGATTTTTTTGGTAGGAAAGTTGGTTGTTGACTTTTTAAAAGTGGATGTGATTTTGACTTGGTTTCTGAAATTGAGATGCCTTTTAATATTTGTCCTCAATAAGAGGGATTTTTTTTCTTTGTTCTAAGTAATAAAATAGACATTTGTTAAAAAAATTCCAGTGTTATGGGCATATGATTGACATACAATTGTATTAGTTTAAGGTATACAAAGTAATGATTTGATATATGTGTATATTGTGAAATGATTACCGCAATAACCTAGTCTTATATTTTAATTTTCTCTAATTTATAATTTTTGGAAGATCATTCCAGTCACACATGCCACTGGAGGAGGCTTGATTTTGAAATTTTTCCACGAGTCTCAAGCCCTAACAAGGGTTGCGTTCCAATTCCTTTATCCATAGAAACGTGGCGGGACAATGTGGACGTGGGAGCCGCGGTGTGTGATGTGAGAGGAGGCGGGGCGGGTGGCAGGGGACGGTCAGAGTCACCGTCTGTGTCCAGGAAAATGCTCGGGCCGGGCTGACAGGAAGCGACACGGCTCTGCAGGGGGCGGCGCGGAGGGGACAGGAAGGGAGACAAACTACATTGTCCTGTAGGAGTTTAGGAGGGACCATGGTGGGACCTGGTGGTGGCTGAGACGTGGGGACATGGCAGGAGGATGGTCAGGGACAAACCTGACGCCTCTGTATGGAGACTGACCGGTGATGTGACTGTTCATGGGGATGTAAGACATGGGCGCCACGAGTGGCCATGCCCGCTTTACAGTGCCAAAGCCAGGCAGCAGCTGGGCAGCAGCTGGGCGAGCGGGGCTCAGGGTGGAGGGCAGACCAGGGACACCCTTGGGGGCAGTGCAGTCCTGCTCAGTGAGAGGTCCGGGGTGAGGGCCCGCCAGAAGCTTGCGCGTGAAGAGGACACGGTGCCGGGGAGGGAGGACGCACCTGCGGAGGGAGCAGAGGTGTGGGGCGCACAGAGACCTGCGTTGTTTGGAGAAGAGAGAGGGGCTGTTTTAAGGAGAGAGGTGCTGTGGGAGGACCAGGAAGAGCCCTTCATTCCGCAGCTGTTGTGTCTGAACAGAACCCTGGTTACGGGGAACGGCCAGCATCCCAGCTGCTGACATGCGTGTCCCTGAGGACACACCAGGGAGAGGTGATCTGAAGACACGGGTTCATCCACCGCACGGGGCCCTGTGCTTGCATCATAGACCGCGAGAGTACTGTGCACCCGGGCTTTCTCCCCCGATGGAGTGGGCTTCCCGTGACATGATTCTAAATGCTTACATCATTGACTTTAAAGTGCACTGGGGAGCCCTGGCTGGTGTGGGTCAGTGGATAGAGTGTAAGCCTGTGGACTGAAGGGTCCCTGGTTTGATTCAGGTCAAGGGCACATGGCTGAGTTGTGGGCTCCATCCCCAGAGTGGGGCGTGCAGGAGGCAGCCGATCCATGATTCTCTCTCATCATGGATGTTTCTCTCTCTCTCTCTCCCTCTCTGAAATCAATAAAAATATATTTTTTAAAAAGATAAAATGTGATTCGAGAGATGATCACACCGTATTTCGGCAAAGCTGTGAATGACACGGTCCATTACGGAAGCAGAGGTCACTGAACTGGGAGGACAGATGCTGACTGTCCGTGTGCGAACAGCCAGGACAGGGCAGCGTGACTGAGTTCCTCCTTCATCAGGTAACGAGACCGGACATCCCCACTCTTTCTTTTCTGTTGGTGTCAGATACGCCGCCCAGTGTGGTTCCCAGTTGCATAAAATACGTGTTGGGAGAAGTATCTTCATCTCCCTCTAAATAATTCTCAATATTCTAAACTTTATTTTGATGGACACACTCCTTTATGACCGTGAGCCACGCCAATTTTAGAAGCAAGAAAAAACAGTTATCGATCAATTCCTGCTTCGGAAATGATGTGTGAAGGGCAATGTCTTCCTGTTTCAGCCAAAATTTCTTGGAAGCATTTGCCTCCGATGATATGTCTCCCAAAGGCACACACCTTCCCCCGACATAAGTGCAGCAACGAGAAAGGCTCCAGCCCAGGGCCACGTGTCGTTATTACGCGTGTGGCCACACTAGCATGTCAGAGCGAGGGAGTCATCACACTTACATCCGAGGGCGGGTGCCCCCACTGAGTGTGTGTCCAAAGGAGCTGACGTCAGGATCGGGATCCACGTCTCCACCCCGTGCTGCCTGCAGGGTCATTCCCATAAGCCAGTCGGTTTTCGGCCTGGGCGAGTCTATTTTGAAGAAGTGGCGTTAGAAGAAGAGGGGGTACGTTCGCTGAGGTCGACCCCTCAGATTGAGGACGATTTTAGCAAAGGCCAGCTTAGGAGCACCCTAATTAAGTTAATAACAATGTACCCACCTATACAGTTTAAGTTTAAGAAATTTGGCTCTCAAAAGAAATTTCAGTCGTTGTAATGTTGCTATTTGGCTCTGTTGACTAATGAGTTTGCCGACCACTGCCGTAAGCCAATACGTGGGTTACCCTGCATGTCTGTCAGCAGGTGAAGGGGTCAAGAGCAGGCAGCGTAGGGACCAATACCAGGTTGTTCCTCCTTGAAAGAGGAAGCCCCGCCCTTTGCAGTGACATGGGTGAACCTGTAGGTCGCTGTGCTAAGAGGAGTAAGACGGGCAGCTGTGCATGCTCCCACTTCCATGTGGACTCTCTTCAAAGAGACCTCTCTTCAAGGTCATGCAAGCCGAGAGCAGAAGGGGTTGCCAGGGGAGGGGGCAGGGACGTGAGGAGGGGCTGGTGGAGGCAAAGTTGGACGCACGCAGGATGGACGCGCTCTGGAGGCCTGATTTCAGCCCCGTGAGCACAGGGGACAGTAGTGTGTGGCATCCTGGGAATCTGCTGGGAAGGTAGATGGTGAGCGTTCATACACACACACACACACACACAAATAAGTGGCAACCGTGTGAGGTGATGGGTATGTTCATTATTGTGAGTGTGGCATCATCTTATAACATGTGCCTATGTCACAACATCCAGTTGTATATTTAAAATAAACGCCATTCCCGTGTGTCAATTTTAACTCAGTAATTCAAGCTAAAAAAATTAAACAAGTGAAGGTCAGACCAGATGTTCTAAAATGGGGCAGTGTATTTAGTGCAAAACTCATGCTTCTCAATTTTCAATCAGATGTGATTTTCCCAATGTGTGAAAATAATTTTATAATTGTATTCTCAGAATAATGGACATTAATTAAATCTAACTTCATCAAACTGCAACGGACATGTCTTACTTATCCTAAAACCTCGCTAAACGAAACATACTATGATCTGTATTCAGCCCCAACCTCTAATAATATTGGCATAAAATATAAATATTTGCTATTCAATTTGGATTTGGTCACTTCCCACCTCCTCTGACAATGAACTAAATTAACACTCCACGGAGAGCCGTTTCAAAGGGCTATGGTGGAATCTGTTTCCTGCGTGTTTCTCAGACGCCCCGGCTTGTATAACGTGACAGTTCTTTCATAAACATTTTCATTCTGCCGACGGTCTTTGTTAGGCATTCAGAACACTCAGGTGTGATCCGGGAGTGGTGCCCGCGGTGGGTGTAGCGAACACAGGCACTGTGGCCCGCAGCACCGCCTGCTGGCACAGGGACAGCGCAGCCCTGCAGCGGGAGTGGGTCAGCCTCACTCCGTACCTACCTGGTCCCCTGGCGTCGCTCACCGGGTCACGGTAGGGCCTGGCCCGCTGCACTTGAACGCATCCAGTGGCAGGTGTGACATGCAGTTACGACCATTATAACTATAACGGACGCTGTCACTAGCTGATGGGTGTCTTGCATGCAACCGGAGCCACCTGACACGTGTTCACACGTGTGTGGCAGTCTTCCACGGGCAATGTGGAGATGCATGTTGGGCTCCCCATTCCACATCTTCCAGGCAAAGGACACATGCAGAGCGAGGTACAGTGTGTAGGTACTTATTTACTTATTTGTTTAATTTTGTTTCACAAATAATCTATGCCTACATATTCCCAGTGAAGAAAATTAAAATTTCGTAAGTTTTCTTTGGCTTCGTAAGCCGGAGCTGTTCTTCCAAGATGGAGCCAGCAGAACCTGTTCTGGAATCATTGACTGCCAGGCAGGCTGTCACCAACAGAGTCATGCCACCAAGTGCAATGTCCTCACTTAAACCCTCGCTGTTGCTGCGAGGGGTTGATGTGCGGACGGCCCGGGCTTTAACACTGAAGGCAGATGTTTGAAGTTGACAGGTAGAGACTCCACAATCCAGATTCCGTGTTGGTTGCAGCGTTAGCGAGAACGTGGTCTCCCTCTCACCTGTTCATCACCACGTGTCAGCCACCTTTCTCTCTCTGCATCTGCCTGTCCGTCTAGGGTCGGAGTCGCACCAAGTAGCAGCAGTGTCGCTGGGCGTTCTTCTCTTATGGAGGCTGCACAGGCGGCTCATGTCACTAAGCACTCAGGTAACAGCACGAATGAGGTTTAAACCGTTTGTGACGGGATTTCTAAGGATGAGCAGCAGATTGCACTCCATGAAACATCACCAAGCACATACTTACATTTGTGAGGACAAGGGCATGAGAGGTTAGAACTGGCGTCCGTAATGCGCCCAGCGGCTTTTTAAAGATGCTCTTCTCAGTGGGAGGAGAACAGTTATTGATGTTTTGGTTTCTTAGTCGTTGTTGTAACTTTATCTTGTTGAAAGGGACTCCGTGATTCCTGTCTTGATCCTGGCTTATAGAAATCATGGATATTGCTATGCTTGATAAAATGCTATTTGTGGTACCTTTTAAAAAATACTCCTTTTTTCCCTTCCCTAAATAAAGCCTTCTATTTTGGGTTGACCTTACCCACGGATTTGGGCACATAGGAATGAGACAGACCTGATGTGAATGTTGCTCTCGCTCCTCTGGCCTGAGCAGCGTCCTTGTCTGCACGCTAGAGACGTTGATAGGTCCTGTCTTGGTCATCGATATATTTACATAAAATTCCCCAAAGTCAAGCCTGACATTGCAGGCCCTCTGTGAAGGCCGGTCATGAGTTTGCTTCCTTCTGTCTTTAACTAATGGGTAAAACCTCCTGTAAGTGGAAAAGGCGGAGTATGAGGAAAGGAATGATCAGTTAAACATTAGGAATATGGATCCAGGGTGTCTCTGGTCTCCGAGCTCCCGGGGCATCTGGTCGACCCTGGAGGAGGGGCAGCCTGGAGACCAGAGAGGCCAGAAGGTCTGTCACTCCTCTGCCTCGCCAGCATCCCCAGAGCTGCTGCCACCAGGGCTCCGGCTCCCGCAGGACACTGTCCTCTGCCTGCCCTGGCTCCACCTGCCCCTCCCTCTCCTCACCCAGTGGGTGGGGAGTTTCCTGGAGCCTAGACCTGAGGGGGGCTTGCCACCCTTGCTTGGCTGCGGGTATCCTCCCCCCACCTGTCTGAGCAAACCCTGACCCCCCTCCGCCCCCCCGCTGACAGACTTAGGGTGGCTGCTGTTCTCCTGTTGGGGCTCACAATGAATAATTAATGAATATGCCAGGCCGGTGTGGCTCAGTGGCTGAGCGTCAACTTCTGAACCAGGAGGTCACAGTTTGATTCCCGGTCAGGGCACAGGCCCAGGTTGCAGGCTCGCTCTCCAGTGGGGGGGCGTGCAGGAAGCAGCTGATCAAAGATTCTCATCATTGATGTTTCTATCTCTCTCTCCCTCTCCCTTCCTTTCTGAAATCAATTAAAATATATTTAAAAAATAAAATAAATAAAAGGAGTGAAGAGCTGCCTGAAAGCAGACCCTGACCTGTATGTAACGGGAGGGAGCGTGGGTGTTTGTGGAAGTGAAAGGAAGATAAAGGACGTCCCGCGGAAACCCCACCTTCTGGGGGGACAGTTGCATTGACCGAATGCCTCTGCCCATCATTTTCAAAAAGTGTTAATATGTGTGTTAAAACTAAATCAATTACCTGAAGCATAGAAAGGGTATGTAAGCAGCAAAAATAACAATAAAAAAGCTAAACCACAGCAATAAAACAGCAGGAAAGAGGGTAGCTTTTTGGAAAACAGAGCCTCAACAGTCCAGCAGCCACACAAGGTGGGCATACAGCAGCCCAGCGCACCCGGGCTGTGAGCCAGCACAGTGCCTTCACCATCGGCTCACTCTCAACCTGGGTTGAAAACAGAACGACTTTCGTCATGTGTGTGCGGTATCTATGTGGGCTAGCCCTGGCTCGCTTGTTTGTAGACAAGACGCATGTCCTCAGAAACTGATCAGAGGGCTCACACAGAAAGATGACCACCTCTGGACAGATGTTAATAATTGTAAGGCAGGATGGGTATCGATATCAGGGTATATAGAGAAAAGAAGGCACTTAGGAAAATCTGTAAGAACTGGAGGCCCGGTGCATGAAATTCGTGCACGGGTAGGGTCCCTAGGCCTGGCCGATGATCAGGGCCAATCGGAGCCTTCCGGCTGCTGGCCGAGGCCTCTCTTTCCCGAGTGCCGGCTGCCAGCTGGGGCCTTCTTTCGCTCCGCGTTGCCCCCTGGTGATCAGTGCATGTGATAGCAAGCGGTAGAACTCCAGGTCTCCTGGCTGAACTCTGGACGGGACACTTTGCATATTAAGCTTTTATTTATTTATATATAGCTGTAGCCAGGCGATTGAAATCAGAAATACCAATACTGGCACAACACGTCCAGGAAAGGTAAATAATAGAACCCTCCAGGGCCCTTTCCAGCCATCACAGGATGAGGATGAAGGGGACGAACAGGACCCAGTGCTGAGGAAGGCAGAGGGGTCGCTGCCATCGCCTCGATCCCTGGAAGCCAAGGTCCCAGCAAGGAGGTGGCTTTGGAAGTGCAGGTAATGAAGCATCCGGCAGCTTCACTCCCAGGAAAGCTTCCCAGACGGCGTTCCTATTCATGCAGAGGTGATAGTACAGGTGGAAACTGCACCAACATTTCATGGACCGAAAGGAACCACGCCTCTTGCCTCTGCATAGAGGCCGTCATTAAGGGGAGTTCACACCACGATACCACACAGGGCAGCCAAGAGGCGCCTCCAGGCGCCGTTACTGGATCTAAGGATGCGGAGAAGATGCCCATCGGAAAATGAACTTAACGGTGATTCATCAGCAGATGCCCAATCATGTATGCAGGGGCCCGAGGGGATGCCGCAGGAAGGGCAAGCCTGAGGGAGGAATAGGAGGCGGGTGTGGGAGGGTTATAATGGGGACCTTCACGTTCCTTTGTCTTTATGTTTGGGTTTTGTTTGGCGATTAGGCAATATCTATGTAACTACTCTAAATGCTGCCGTAATGCGACCATCTTATCGGTGCTCATCCTTCCTGCTCTGTGGAGGAGGGAGGCTAGCCCTGCACTGCGGGGGGCAGGGCAGACCTGGGGCCCCCAGCAGGTGTTGTGTGGGGAAACCGAGGCTGAGAGGCATCCCGTGCTCGGTCACCTGCCTCCCTGTGTGCCACCCGGGGGGCTCTGCATCCCAGGAGGTGTGGCTGCACCCCCACTTCAGGGCGCACCGTCCTCTGTGTGGGTGTGGTTGCATCGCACACGTGGAGAAGGAAAATATCACGTTTACCACCAACCAGTGCGCGTGGCTGATTCCTCCTCCTGGAGACGGAGGCCCGCCTGGCTGTACGCCCCCTCGCCGCCTTAGAAGAGCGTGTTTATCGACAGCGTATGTCAGTGCCCCAGGAGGCTCTTGCGGCGCTGCTCCCGTGAGTGGGAATGAAACGGCTTCGTTCAGGCTGCAGGTGAGAGATGGAAGAGCCACGGTGTGACAGGGACTCAGACGGGTTTGCTCCTGCCTCCCGCACCTTCCAGCGACGCAGACGGGTCACTCCCATGTGGGGTGTGGGCGGGCGCCCCCCCCACCCCGTCTCACTCTATTTCCGCCCTCCCCTCTTCCGCAGGTTAAATCATGGAAGGGCAGCCCCCCTTCTATAACCTGCCATCTGTGCATTTGCTAAAGCAGAACCTGAAGGAGTGGGCGTGGACTGATACAGCCGATGGGCCAGGCAAGGTGGCGTCTACTCAGATAATGCAAATGGACGTCACTCACTCAGACGTCATGGCTCGCTGACCAAACGTTTGACTCAAATAACTGGGAGCTTTAGGACACAACGGGGCCTCAGTTCTAATCATTATTAAAGTGGTGTGTCCACTGATATGAGCCTTAAAGGAAAGACATGTCATGTTTGCTATTTGAAGAAACTTGAACCCAGCATCTTTCAACAACCAACTGGTTAATGCAGTGAAGGCAGGTCCTAGAAGAGACGATAAATAAATAGTACGAGGCTATGAGTTCAAGAGAGACTGCGTGGAAAAATACAGTGTGGTCTATATTTTACATATAAACTTAGAAGTATGTAAATACCATTGGAAACTTCAGGTATGTTCACGCACAGCAGGACCACTCAGGATATTAAAAAATCAACCTACACACCTGCCTGAACTGAGGGACAATCTAGTAGAGGAACTGGGAGGGGAGGTTTGGGTACAGGAGAGGGACTCCCTGCGGTGTCTTCGCTTCTAAGGTTTTGTTCTTTTCCGTCGGGACATAGAATTTCACGTGTAAGCAGCTGCTGATGGGGCAGCAAGATGGTCACGTGTGTGGATCACAGACACGTGTTCGGAACACTGGTTGCCTTGGATGCAGCTTGCGTGCAATGGCGGAGACATCCCTGGGCCAGGGCCCTCCTAGTCCTGAGCTGGAGTTTCCCTTCGTCTGTTAACCCTACTCATGTGGGTATTTCATGACGGGAGCCACGTCCAGGTTTCTGTTTTGGAGGGTTTCCATCTCCAGCCGTCTTCCTCGCTCCGATCCACTGGAGCCTGCGTGCTCTCCTCCTCCTCCCCCTGCCTCCCCGTGTCCCTCTGGGCCAGGTCACCCCGCATTTGCCCACCTCGCTCCTTCTAAAGCAGAAGCTACCCCAGGCGGAGGCTGTCTTCGCTGGGGTGAGCCGAGACCAGCCAGGCTTACGAAATTGTAATTAAGTGACTTAGATGATTTCCTAACAGGGATTTATGGGAAAATGACATTCTATGTAGGTCATCCAGAAAGCCACATTTTCAGTTTTCAGACCAGTTTCTGAAATAGTTGAAGGCGGTTTCAGCACTCTGCCTTTCCGATGTGGGAGCCCGCGTCCCATGTTCACTGCTGGTTAACGTACGGACACGGTGCCCTCCTCCCACCTGACTCTCTGGTTCCCCGCCTGTGGCCAGGCGAGCACAGTGGCTCCGACCGCGGTTCTGCTGTCCAGTCTCCCCAGACGGGCCCCCCCGCTGGGTCCCGCCGCCGGCCGTGTTCCTCGGGCATTTTCTGTTTCCACCCCATACACGCTGGCGGCCCTCGCTGGGTGGCTGCCGTGTTGAACTCCACCCCTCAGCCCTGGACTCTGCGCGCGTCCTGATGTGCCCGCGGCTCTCCCGCATCCCACGTCCCACGAGCACGCACTCTGCTCTGATTGGCCTCCCTACAGTCATGGCTCCCTGTGCCCGGGACATGACCCTGTGGTGTGTCCAGGTCACGCTTTGTCAGCCCTCGGTTCTCTGTCACCTGTGAGCGTCCTCCCCCCTGCCTTTCGGGTGCCTGCGGAGGTGTCAGTCCAAGATACGACCCTAGATTGACAGGTCACTGTGGGTGTCCCTGAGGCAGAGGCGCTGTGCTGTCTGGGACGCACATGTGTTGTCACCCAGAGCAGAGGGCCCGACACGCGCAGTGACACGGCTGAGAGCGTCCCGGACGCGGGGAAAGCAGTGCTCTGTCGGGGGGTCAGGTCTGAGCACCTTCAGCACATTCCTGGGCAGTGCACACCGAAAGGCGTGCAGAACTTGGTGGAATACAAGAAGCCATGTTCCCCCACCATTCTTCTGCCTGTCTACCAGCGGTTCTCAACCTTCTGGCCCTCTAAATACAGCTCCTCCTGTTGTGACCCAACCATAACATTATTTTCGTTGCTACTTCATCACTGTAACATTGTTACTGTTGTGAATCGTCATGTAAATATCTGATATGCAGGATGGTCTTAGGCGACCCCTGGGAAAGGGTCCTTTGACTGCCAAAGGGGCCATGACCCACAGGTTGAGAACCACTGCTCTAGAAGATGAAGACGTAGCTAAGTGTGTTCTTTAGTCCTCCGTGGGGTGACTGAGGCATAAGCCGACCAGCTCCCAGAGCTGCCAGTCAGCCTGCCCTCTGGGTCCCCCACGGCCACGCCCTTCAACAGCACCCTGCTCTCCCCTCCCCTCCCCTCCTTCCTCCTCGGCCCTGGCCCTTCCTCCCTCCTGCTTCTTAGCAGCACCTCAGGGTTGACTCCTCACTCAGATCCCTTCCTGGAACCTGTTCTGGAGGAAACCCAGAGCAGCACTGAGGAGCAGCTGGTCCCGATGGGGTTGCTCCCAGGCAGGGCGCACGCCCGGGTTGTGGGCTCCATCCCCAGTAGGAGGTGGTCAGGCCGCAGCGGATCCACGATTCGCTCTCATCATTGATAACTTCTCTCTCTCCCTCTCCCTTCCACTCAGTAATCAATAAAAATATATTTATAAAAAGAGAATAGCTGGTAATACCCTCAGACACTGGTAGTGTATCATAGGGACTTTAACCTTCAGAAAGTAAGTGGTGTGTTCCCCTGTGACGGGAGGTTAGCAGGTAGTATTTGATGGGGACAGGAGCACATGTGGGTGTGTGCGTGTGTGTGTGTGTGTGTGTGTGTGTGTGTGTGTCGGATTTTATTGATCTCCGTTAGAGTGGTGGCTTTTCCAAGTTAGTCAGTGATACCCGTGTGCCCCGCCCGGGAAGCTGTGCTGGTCAGAGCAACTGGGTTGTGTACGCAGTTCACTGGGAGCAGAGAAGGTGGGCCTGTTAGCACGAAGGTCTGAGCCTCCAAGCGTTAGAGTGTCCTGTGCAGCGAGCGCCGGCACCTTTCAAAGAGCAGGCACGTGGCCTTGGCTGGTGCAGCTCAGTGGATAGAGCGGCGGCCTGCGGACCCAAGGGTCCCGGGTTTGAGTCCGGTTGAGGGCACATACTTTGGTTGCAGGGCTGGGCCCTGGTCAGGGTCCGTGCAGGAGGCAACCCATCGATGTGTCTCTCTCTGTCTTTCCCTCTCTCTTCCACTCTCACTAAAAATCAGTGGACAGATACCCTCGGGTGAGGATGAACAAAAAATCACCCATCGATCAATCAGTGAAACGAAGAGGACGCGCAGCCAGTCCGTGGTCCTCTTTGCAGATTCCAGTTAAACGCTCCCAGGTGGCGGGGCTTCCTCCCTCTGGCCCCGCAGTCCCTCCTCAGGAACAAGTCTGTCAGGAGCCGATTGCCCGGGTTTGCAGGATGAAGCCGTTCCCAGTGCAGAGGGTTTCCGCCTTCCTGTAGCCACAACTTGGGCACAGGGCGGCTCTCCTCCCATCCCGGCCTGGGCGGGACCAGCCGCACCCCAGCTGGCAGGAGGGTGGGTGGGCAGGCAGAGCGGGCAGAGCGGCCCTGCCTGTGAAGGATGCCCCTTGGAACAGGAGGAAGATAAGAACAACTTAATCCTCCCGGTGAGGCAGCGAGCACCTGCGGCTGAAACAGCTGCTCAGACTCATCCTCAGGAGGGAAGAGGGGAGCTGGGCTCCTGTCTGTGAACGTCTTTGATCTTCTCTCCCTGCCTTTTATTCTTAATTTATTTATTTGTCATAAGTTTATGCAACGGGTAAGTGTGTCTGCCTGAGCATTAGGAGAAAGGAGCCTCCTCAGAGCGTTTGTTCTTAGTCTTCGCTCGCCCTCCCCACTGGGCTGCTAATAGCTCCTTCCTCTCACATTCCTGCCTGGCTGCCTGGATTCCTTCAGACACAAGGAGGAGGGAGCCGCTCCCAGCGAAGGAAGAGGGGCCCAGGGGGCCTGGTGCCCCAGCCCACAGTGGGGGGGCGCAGGCTGCTCACTTAGACACAGTGCAGGAGCGGCACTTACCAACACGCACGTGTCAGGCACAGACACCGCGGTGTGCTTCCCTCAGTGACCAGTGACCAGCGGGCTGCAGAGTGTGGAAAACGGACAGATGAACTGAGGACGCACTGGGATAGGCCCGTTTCTTCCTGTGTCTGTGCGGAGCCCAAAGAAACCGCGTCGAAAAAATTAAAGCATAAACACGAGAAGAGTTTCAAGTCTGTGTGAGGTAAAGATCTGCCCAGAGCAGGCCGCTCACACTTCCCCGACAGTGTTTTCCGTATGAGTCCTCGCACGTCGTTGCTAGTGGATCTCAGTGAGGGTGGTGCCCGGAAGGCCCCTTGCAGCCTGTGAGCTCTTGTCCTGGAGGTGGGACAACATCTCAGTCACTGCGATGGGGAGACTGCGGACAGGAGCGGCCGGCATGTCTGGGGAGAGTCATGGTTGCCCAGCGGGAGGGACGAGAGAGCCAGGGCCCTCATTCGCGGCCCCAGTTCTGCCATCGCTGGCGCCCGCTGAACTGACTGCACTTTCCTTACAGTCCTTGAACTATGTGCTACTTTCCTGATGGATTGCAATGAGTAGTTTTCTTCCTTTAACCAAAACTCAAATTGTTGACTCTGTATTATAATGATAAAAATTTATTCAAAGAGAAATATGAAAATAAGGTGCCCTGTGAGTGAAGTACATTCTTCTTCGAATCTTAAAACAAAACAAAAACTTACTTTGATCAACCAGATGCTGTTTTCTTTATAATCCTCACCCAAGGATATTTTTTTGTTGATTTTTAGAGAGAGGGAGAGGGAGAAGTAAAGACAGAGAGAGACTCCAATGTGTGAGAGACATCTATGGGTTGCCTCCCGCACACACCCGAGTAGGGCCAGGAGCCTGCAACCTCGGTGCATGTCCTTGACGGAATCGAACCCGGGACCCTTTGGTGGAAGGCCGATGCTCTATCCACTGAGCCAAAATGGCTGGGGCAAGCAGATGTTTTTAAATGCCATTCATCCGTTATTTAAGGCTGTACTTCTGTGTGTGTGTGTATGTGTGTGTGCACGTGTGTGCGTCTGAATATTTACACACACAAAAACACTGTATTTAGAGGTTCTTGACCTCTCAGTTTATGGTGATTTTAATGTGTTTTGGGGCGTATGTGTGTGTATCTTAGTTCCTCCACTTTTGTTCATCGCCCCTTCGGTTTTCCAGTGTCATTGCGTCTAATTTCCCCTTCCCCCAAACCCACTCTTGCCAGCTACTTAGGCCAGGACACGGGGCTGCCCATAAGGGACGCGTTTCCTGCTTCTGAGGCGTGGGCAGCAGGTGGCGCTAGACAGATGCCGAAGCTCCTGCAGGAGGCTCCTGTGGCCTGCAGCCCACATGCCCTTGCTCTGCACTGTCACCACGTTGGAAGCTACACCTGCGTCCGGTCATTCGTTCTGGTGAAACGGAGGCTTTGGTGGAAGGAAGCGGGTCATGTTTTAATTCCAAAATATTAAACCGCTGTCGTGTATGTTAATAAGGTGAAAGCATGTTTTCAAATTGAGCCTGTGGGCTTGTGGGTTGTGGGTGACTTGGGGTAACACGGCTCGTGGACAGCGCTGATGCTCATGCAAAGCCAAGCTGCTGAAGGGCTCAGTGTACAGAGAGGAGGGGTGTGTTCCAGGCCTGCAGGCAGGGCACGGAGCGCCCCACAGCGAGGGAGGGGGGCGTGGGACCTGCTGTGAGCTCCTAGCATCAGGGCAGAGTGCCTT
>NW_006298272.1:1697943-1716519 GCF_000327345.1 Myotis davidii | reverse complement strand
CCCTCCCTCCTGCCCTCCCTCCCTCCCCCTCTCCCTTCTTTCCAGTTACCATTTCTGAAAGCCATAGCAATTGAAAAAAATCCTTCAACTACACACCTTTATTCGGAATAAAATATTAGGCCACTTACAGGAAACACCCTTCGTGGTTCTCCAAGCCTCCAGCATAGCACAGCTTTCTGCAGAAGAGGCGGCGTGATCTTTGAAAATTTGCCTCCCCTGAACCTGGGCTTTCGTCCACGTGACTTCCCCCAAGCACCGTTGTTCTGTGTCCGTGCGGCCGTAGGGAAGCTGACAAGGTGGTCCCAGATGCCGCGGGGATGGACAGAAAGGCCCCTTGACGGCTGCGGGGGTGGAGAGGGGGGCTGCCTGCACTTCGCGCCTGCAGAAGGGAAGGCGTTTTACCCCTGAGTGTGGCTTGGAGAGGGCGGGCTGGCCTCACTGCTTGCTGCCTGGGAACGGCTCCCGCTCATGGGGAGGGCAGATGTTGGGGCTGCATGTAGTAGGACCTGTCCTGGAAGATGATCAGGTGTTGGTCATCTGTGTAAAGAGGGGCCTTTGAACCCGCTCCCCGTGGGTGACAGGACGTACACTGCGGGCCGTCCATTTCCCAGACGCGGATTGCCGAGTGGGGAGCGTCCATCTATTTGCAGAGGACCCAACGGCCCAGCAGCTCCCAGGTCTGGGACGTGGTTAGAAGCTCCGTCCACAGTTTCAGCTGTAACAGTGGTTGTAACAGATGAACGTCAAGGGCGTGTGTACACTTGTTACTGTCTTAAGTTCCAAGCAAAATACTGTTTTCCAGATGGTGAATTTTTAATTTAAAAAGTTTAGCAACTGGCCCAAGCAGTGTGGCTCAGTGGTTGAGCTTTGACCGATGAACCAGGAGGTCACAGTTCGATTCAAAGTCTGGACACATGCCCTGGTTTCACGCTCAATCCCCAGTAGGGGGCGTGCAGGAGGCAGCCGATCCATGATTCTCTCTCATTATTGATGTTTCTAGCTCTCTCTCCCTCTCCCTTCCTCTCTCTGAAATCTACAAAATAAAAAATGAGAAAAACATATTTTGCCAAGTTTAGCAACTTGTTTTCAGACACTTGATTAATAGTCCAACATCTGAAATCTCCCTACTATTCAGCACGTTCCATATTCAGTGCTAAGGAAAGCGCAGAATACAAGGGTCCCTGTGGGGACGAGGGTTAGAATAATACGATCATGAGACAAGGATTCTGTGTGGGGACCGTGTGCCCCTCTCGCCGCGCTCGGCCTTTCGGTTGTAATAGCGGGAGAGGAGGACTGGAGCCGGCTTTGGGGTGATCTGCCGATGTTGAAAGTTGCGTCTTTGTGTGTGTTGCTCTACACGTTGGGAAGGGAAGCACATGGAGGTGGTGGGGGCGGGACTGTGTTTCACGCTCAGACTCCGCTGCCGAGAAGTGGGCATGTGGGTGGGAACGCACGTCAGCTTCTCGGGCTGCTGTTCGCCCAGAGGTGGCTGTTCTGGTGCTCGTCTGTGGGGTGGGCGTGCCTCCCCGAAGGGGGTTGGGGAGAGAGGCCTCTCTTGAAGGAAGGAAGGAGGAAGGCAGGGGCAGGCTCCCTCTTCGCGCCGGGGCACCGTGGAGAAGCGAGTAGGAAGTGTGGTTCCTGAGGTCCCCCTAAAGGGAACAGTCTGTCAGCTCTGTGTCCCGTCCTTTGGGAACGAACCCGGTGAGTTCGGTCGATTATTGGGTATTGATAGTATCAGCAGAGCAACTGAGGGCTCAGGGAGGGAAGCTTGTCCTGTGCTCATCTGTTTGCTTATCTTCTCCCGGGTCTCCTTTGCCCTGGGCGCCATGTTGGCCAATGTTTGCTGGAGAGATGCCTGCCGTTTTGCTGCCCGTGGTGTCTGCCAAGTTGTTCATGGCTTCCCCACTTTCCTTTAAGGCTTCTGTCCATTTTGAGTTTGTCCTTGTGTGTGGTGCCAGCTGGTGGTCTCATTATATTTCTGTGCCTGTACCTGTCCAGTGTGACCCAGAGATCCTGCTTCTGGGGGTACATCCTAAAGATTCTGAAACGCCGGTCAGAAGGAATGCATGCACCCCTGTGTTCATAGCAGCACAGGTTACAACAGCTGAGATCTGGAAACAGCCCATGTGCCCATCAGCAGACGAGTGGATAAAAAAGCTGTGGTACATCCACACCATGGAACTCTATGCAGCTGTATAAAAGGATCGCTTACCCTTTGAGTCAGCATGGAGGGGCCTGGAGAGCATTATGCTAAGTGAAATAAGCCAGCCAGAGAAAGACAAGTGTCACAGGATCTCACTCATGGGTGGAATCTAATGAACAAAATAAGTTGAGGAACAAAATAGATCCAGAGACAAAGAAGCATGAAACAGACTGTGGAATCTCAGAGGGAAGGCGGGGGAGGGAGGGAGGGAAGGGGAGCGATTAACCAAAGACCTCACATGCATGTAGACGTAACCCAGGGACACGGACGATAATGTGGTGGAGGCTGGGGTGCGGCAGGTTGGAGGTGGAAGGGTCAGTGGAGAAAACATGGGGAACATCTGTAACACTTTCAACAATGAAGATAGATTTTAAAAATAGGGAAAAAGAACCAAGGAAGGGAGGGAATTTCAAGAAATCCTAGGAAACTGAGTTTTTGTGGGAAGCTTTTCGTTCGAGGTGAAATGGCGCCGTCCACCTCTTCAACCCGTGTCAGGACCCGGCCGGGGAGGGTGTCACAGCTCCGGCCTCTTGTAGTCGCCGTGCCCGGGGAGAGCCGCTCTCGATGGCACCGTGGGCAGGGGGGGCCCCATTAGGGCGTCGGGTCCTTGGGGGCCTCTGTGACCGGCCGCCAGCCCTCTCCATTTAGCTGTGGCGGCTCTGCTCCATCTCAGGGATTTCCTGGGTAAATATAAACTGACAGGCACAATTTTCGTGAAAGAATCCTCACATTATCTACGCGGGGAGATTAAAGGCCTTCATAACGATTTTCCTCCCAGCTCATGATTGAGTTTTGTGAAAATTAAGTAGGAAGTCTCACCCCTGGCCTCAGGGAGGGAGGGAGGGGAGCTGGGGGGAGCCAGTGGGGAGCCCTCACCGAAGCGTGTAACCCAGCCCACCTGCCTGCAAGGAGCCCCTTAGAGCCCCAAAGCAGGTGTGCGGCCCCCGGGGGCCGGGCCAGCGATGCCTGGCAGAGGGGGTGGACACGCACCTCCGGACACCTGCCTGTGCCTCTTATAAGAGACAGGTGACAGAAGCGGTCACCCTGAGAGGGAAAATGCCTGCAATGCATGTGTGGAGACCGGTGGGTCGCGGTGCGTTCGGAAGACCTGGGCCCCTGGAGTGAGGCTCTGAGGGAGGTGGGGGACCCTGGCTCCCCGGGAAGGAAGGGAAGGCCCTGCCTCCACCATGACAGCAAGAGCGCCCTGGACTGTATCCATGTTCAGGCGTGTAACGGGCACCGTGCCGCCATCTGTAACAGTGCTCGCTGCTGTGTTCGGCGGTTGGCGTAATACGCGACCATCTCATACGTCGGAGCACCGTTCGGTCGGTGGGGAGAGTCACTGTGAAGCTGCATGTTTAGGGCTCAGGTCCTCAGTTGGCCTCGTCGGGGGAGGAAAATGGAGGAACGATCGCAGTGTAAGCAGCGGCTGTTGTGGCGGTAAATTCACAGTGAGAGGCCCTCTTCATTCAGGGCAGGAGGCGTGCTTTTCCTGGTGACTCTAAACCAGGCACTTTCTGTATTTGCGAGGATTTTAATTTTCCAGATAACGGGTTCGTGTTCATGGGTGGTAAGCATTTAAGTTCAGGTCACTGAGATATAACCAGAGTTGGGCAGATGGTGTGCAGATGTTGATTTTAAAATATCAACCTACGTTCAGATTACACACACACACACACACACACACACACACACACAACTTATAAAACATGTATAATTGTTGGGTGATATTAATTATGCTTTGCAGGACGCCAGTGTTCTGTGATAGGGGGGCCAAATCTGAAAGGTGTGTGCTGTGTGTATGCATGTGTACACATGTATATCTTTGTGCATGTGCGTGCAAATGTGCACATATGTGCATGCATGTGTACATCGCTGTGCACGTGTACATGTGTGTAAATGTGCACCTGTGTGTATACATGTGTGTATGCATGTGTGTTTGTGCGGCTGTGTACATGTATGTGTGTTTGTGCACTTGTCTGTGCTTTTGTTTTGTGCACATGTGTTCATGTGCCTCTCTGTGTGACTATGTTCATATGTGTGGTTGTGTGTTCATGCATGTTTTCATGTGTGTGGTATGTGCATGTGTGTCTATGTTTGTGCACACCTGCATGTACATGTGTCCTCTATTTTCGTGTGTGTTTGTGTGTTTATGGTTTTGAGTACGTGTGAATGTTCGTGTGGGGGTGCATGTGTGTGTGTGTGTGTGTGTGTATGTGTGTGTGTGTGTGGAGACAGGTTGAGTCTGATGTTTCTAGGACAGTAGGCCCTCCCTTTAGAAATGTTACATGAATTAAAGCTTTGCAGGGAGGGGAATTGCGTGTTTTAGCCGATGCAGGGACATGGCAACTCTGGCTTCTCCACTGAGAGTCAGCCGTGGGGGTGTCTGCTTCCCAGGGCAGGTGCTCTTGGTCCTGCAGAGGCATTTGCTGACCCGATTCCGGCCCGCAGGCCTGCTGGGGACTCCTCCCGGCGGGGTGCTGAGAGTAGGAAAGCCAACACCTTAAAGACGGCAGCGATGATGGGTGACCTCAGCGCGACGGAATTATGGTGGCTCTGCCCGTAAAGATCACCTGGGCAAAAGCTGAACAGAAGTTAGACGTTGTGTGGGTTGTCTGAGAACCGAGTCCTGCAGGTCTATGGGCAGCACAGCCACAAAAAACACACCGTTCAGCCAATGGGGAGATGACGCATTGTAGTCATTGTTTGTTAAGTTACACTCAACATGTATCAGGCATTTGCATAATCATTCAGAGTGTGTGCATGTGCGCACGTGTGTGTGTGTGTGTGTGTGTGTGTGTGTGTGTGTGCGCGCGCGCGCGTGCCCTCACGTCGGCCGTGTGTTACTTTGGACGCTGCCGTGGCAACGTGGGGCTTGGCGGCTTTGTGTGCGCTGTCATCACCTGGGATGTTGGAGGACAGTCCACACACGTGCGGGGTTTAGAAAGCACAGGTGCAGGTTGAACGCCCAGCGGTGTAGGCTGAACTCTGCAGTCACATCATTCTCTGCAGGGGCAGGCAGAGGTGGGCCTACAGTTGTGATAAAACAAGTGGTACCATCACACAAACCACCCAGAGCAGGCTCCATCTCGCGTGCTCACAGCTGTCCCCCCTTCTCCCGCCCCGAGTGTAACATGGAGACATGAGGCCAACTGCCCAGGCAGGAGAAGCCTGTGAGCAGGAAGCGTAACGATGTTGGAGGAGCAGGAAGGTGGGAGGCCGGATATGAGCCGTTTCTGAACGATGCCTCGACATTTATTTTGGGAGCCAATCAGGAAGAGAAACAACATCTCCATTGCTTTTTGCTTTTATTTTAATTTGCACCTTTATCAGAAGGCAGCTTTGGATTAGGAAAGATTTCTTCTTGATGCCTTTTCCCACAGGGCTGCGTATTCTATTCAAAATTACCCCAAAGAAAGGAGACACGCAAAATAACCTTCTTATCAGATGCATCAGTTGTGTGGTACATATGTGCATGGATCCAACATTAATGTTGATGAGCTGTGATAAGGCTCTTATTATTGATCAGTCACATTCTCCGATCCAGATGCGACACTTGCCGAGTTTCCTCAGTGGAGACACGGAGGGTGTGCTGCTCTGAGACTCTGAAATGGCCGGAGCAGTGGTTGCCAACTTTGGCGAGAACGAGACGATGCGATAAAAACAGAAGCGAGTTACATTTTTCACTGGAACCCTCAGCAGGGCCTGAGTGTTCCTGGACTTTGTCGGTGACTTAAGCCCGATGCTCCGGAACCGGGGTGGGTTCTAGATCATCGCTCCCCCGGGGGGAGGGTGCCTCCCGACTCCTCCGGGCACCCCCAGCCTTGGTGCGGGCCAGGGTCCCCGGGACTTTACAGACGCGTTATGGGGAGTGCGCTCTCTGCCCCTCACTAGGCATTTTCCATGTCTTTGCTCAGCTAATTTTCAAGTTACATTTCGCTCTCACTTCCCTCCTGTTGTGGAGGTTGGAACCCTGAGGCGCAGAGACAGGACGGAGGTTCCGAGTGGGTGTAGCCGCCTCTGAGCGGGACCAGGTCGTTGGAGATTCCGCTTTCATGGCCTCACCCCAGCGCTTCTGACTGAGCCACACGGTGTCCACCAGGGCTCACGGTGACCTCACGGTGTCCGACCCGAGGCTTACGCACCCCTCCCTTTGCTCACCGAGAAGCGCATGCGGTTCCCTCCTCCCCGACACGCCATCGCCCTGGCTTCTCTGCTCCCGGCCCTCACCTTCCAGCTCACCCTCCTCAGCTTCCTGACTCCTGAGCAGGCCAAGTCTCTGGGCTCAGAACTGGGGGTTCTCCCCCTTTTGAGCTGCTCTCTGTCCCCCTGTAAGTCACCTGGTCTCATGGCTTCAGCCCCTCATCCACGGGCATCTGTCACACGTCCACACCTGTAGGCACACACTTGCCCAAACGCTCCCTCCCCCGCCCTCCTCATGCCAGTCAGTGACAACCCAGGGTCTTCAGTCAAGAAAGTTGAGTTTCCATATTTCTCTAAAACTGTGCTTGGACTCTTCCGTCTTACCTTGTTGGTTCTCACATGAAATATACCCATCATCTGTAGCCACTTTCATAGGGTCCCGGTCCAAACCATTACCTTTCATGGTTAATTACTAATGAGGTTTTTTTATTTGTTTTCAATTACAGTTGACATTCAACATTACCTTGTACTCATGTCAGGTGCACAGCATGGTGGGTACAGTCACATGCTTTACAAAGTGCTTCCCCCGGCGTGCCCAGTATCCGCCTGGCACTGTGCGACGTGCCCAGTGTCCGCCTGGCACTGTGCGATGTGCCCAGTGTCCGCCTGGCACTGTGCGTAGTTACTGCAGCGCTGTTGTTAATCACTGTAGACTCTTGACCTGTCTTCTTTGAACTCGCACTCCCCATGGTGAAGAGGCCTGAGTGTTTGTGCACACCCCCCCACACCCCACCCCCCCCGCCATTTATATGTTGAAACCCTAACTCCCAAGGTGCTAGCTATGTCAGGAGGTTCCTTTAGAAGTGAAAGCAGGAGCAGGAAGTTGTTTAAAGGGAAGATTAAGTTAATGATAAAAGGCAGCTGTGACTTGGTATCATGACAGTGTGGTGAATAATGAGGGGAGGTATGCAGGGCCTGACCAGGAACATCCTGTGCCATGCGAAGGTACTTGTTTTACCCTGAATACAGGGAGGGGCACCCAAACACGATGCGTTGTTTACTATCGGAGCATTACTCTGGCAGCAGTAGATGGGAGTGGGGTGATTTATGGTGTGCCCCAGTCGGAGAAAGGTACAGTAACATAGGTAATAGCAGAGGAAAGTCTTCACTGAGGAAGTCAGTAGATTTAAGGACATGGAGGAGGGATATGGGTTAGATCTAGAGGCAGATTACATGTCAGGAGGGAGAGTAAATCTCTAGGGAAACGAGATGGATTGGGGTCCCCTGGCGTTGGGGAGGGGTGATGGAGAATGTGGCCATAGAAAACGGGGACACGCTTTCCTTTGGGATGGTGAAAACGTTCCGGGATTGGGCACGCGAAGGTGGCCCCTCTCTGTGAAGATGCAGAAAAACACTTAATTGCACATTTTTTTTAAGGCGGAATTTCAAAGTGTGTTAATCTTGATGAAGTGATTTAGAAAAATGTCTTAACAGGATGCTCACTTAGTCATATGGGCGATTGGTGGAGCCAGTCACTGAAGATCTCAGCTCAGGGGAGGACGAGGGGGCTTAGGAGTCCATGATATCAGAGCTGATCGAGGACCACCCAGGTGGAGCTGGAACAGACCTGGGAAGCCCAGGTCCAGGCATCAGAAGTGCCATCTAAGGATGCCAACTGCCGGGTGTGGCCCACAGGAGTAGATTACCTCGCCCTGAGAGTCTGCAGAAGAGCAAAGAGAAGCAGAAGGGGGACTCGAATATTGTTAAGAAACAGGGACTAGCAAGGGAAGGAGGACCGAGGAGAGTAAGGAGCAGGCAAAGAGTCAAAGGCAGAGCAGGGGTCAGGAGTGCCACTGGTTGCATTTTTAAGAGCAATTTTGATAAAATGTGGGCCTGCCTCTGGGTTTAGAGTTGAATGGAAATTGAGGGAAGGGAACAGCTTTCATCTGTAATTCATCCAAGGAGAGAGGGAGTCGTTGGTAAAGGGTTCCGCAAATGAAGATGGCATCCTGAGCAGGAGTCATGGACGAGGAGGAGGTGGTGGAGACACAAGATCAATAAGGCAGGTTTCGAGACTCTAATGCACTGAGAGAAGTCCACCTGTGGTGAGAAGTGTTGGGAGAGAAGGGAGAGGGGGTGGGGGAGGGATGGGAAGGCGTAAGGTAACTACCTAGGCTTGCAATAGATATTGATTGAAAAGAGAGTGGGCTTCCTGGGACAATCAGTGAAAAAGAGAAAAGATGTTTTTATCTAAAGCACAAGAAGAAAATAGATACAGTAAACCTCATCCAAATTAAAATAACATTGTCCTTCAAAGGGCGCCCTCAAGAAAGTACAAAGACAACCACAGAATGGGAGGAAGTATTTACAAATTACTTACCTGATAAGGGACTTATGTTCAGAAGGTAGAAAGAACTCTTACCTCACAATAATAATAATAATAATAATAATAAAGGGAAATGATGTAATTTAAAGATTAGGGAAGGATCTTAAGAAATCATTGTCTAAGGAGGGTCTACAGAGGGCTGGCAAGCACACAAAGAGACGCTTGGCATCATTTGTCATCAGGGAGATGCAGGGCAAAACCACAGGGAGGCACCACTTCCTAGCCCCGAGGATGGATGAGGCAAAGAGGGACATAACAGTAAGTGTTGGCGAGGACGAGGGCATGAGAAGTGAAACCTCAGTCTGCTGGTGGGAGTGGAGTGTAAGAGGAGCAAGGCCTAGGAAAACAGCTGCTTAGCTTAAACAGGCCCCCCACCCCCTGCCCAGCAGCACCACGCTAGATTCATACCCTGGAGAAATGAAAGCAGGTGTCCACACACACACTTATTTGACAGGTGTTTAAAGAAACATTACTCATGATAGCCAAAAGGTGGGAACATCCCAGTACCCCGCCCATGGGTGAAGGGCCGGACAAGGGTGGTGTGGCCACAGGAAGGAGTAGTATTCAGCCATCAAAGCCATGAGCTACTGTGAGGCCTGGGTGAGAAGCCTGAACTCGGTGTTCTCGTTCCGAGTCCCCCACTGGGGGGCCTGGCCTGCCTGACACAAACCCTGTGCCCCGTGGCCAGCGGCACAGCAGGTGTGAGGGCTGCGGCCAGAGACTCCCAGCCCCTAGGCTAAGATGTGGGCTCCCGCCCTGTCTTCAGAGGCCCAACGAGAGCAACAAGAAATGAAGCACCAGCCTATGCCAGCACGTGGATGATTGTGCACAACATTGTGCCAAGCAAAGCAAGCCAGTCACAAAGGAAGACCATACACTCTGCAATTGGGCTATGATTGGCTTATGAAACGAGCAGCTCAGGGAAATCTACAGACGGGATGGGGCTTGGTGGCTGCCCGGTGTGCAGGGACCCGGGGGTGGGGGGGGCAGGCGAGGAGGGAGCAATGGAAGGGTGTGGTTTCTTTCAGAGTGGATGAACGTCATTTACAGTTGATGGTGGTGATGGTTGTACCAGTCTGTAAACCCACTTAGACCCTTGAAGTGTAGGGCTTCCCTGGTCAGTTGTACGGTGTGTGGTTTATATGGCACTGGTGCTGTTAAAATTCTCAGGGCAGGGGCATTCTACTAGAGACCTGGCCAGTGCCCTTCAAATCTGGCAAGGTCACAGCAAACAAGAACATTCTGAGAGCTGTCCCAGCCAGGGGACCCCGCAAAGCCACGGTGCTAAACGTAAGGTGGTAACATAGACGAAATCCTGAACAGAAAAGAAGAAAATGGGTAAAAGACATCTGAGTGGAGTATGGGCTCTGGTTGTAAAATGTATCAGCGTTGCCCGGCCGGCGTGGCTCAGTGATTGAGCGTCGACCTAGGAACCAGGAGGTCACGGTTCGATTTTGGTCAGGGCACAGGCCCCAGGTTGAGGGCTTGATCCCCAGTGTGGGGCGTGCAGGAGGCAGCCGATCAATGATTCTCTCTCATCACTGATGTTTCTGTCTCTCCCTCCCTCTCTCTTCCTCTCTGAAATCAATAAAAAAATATTTTTAAAAATATGATCAGTATTGGTCTATTAACCATATTATAACAATGTTTCCATGCCAACGGAAGATATTCATAGTAGGGGGAACTGGCTCTGAGGTACATAGGAATTTTTCTGTAAATCCAGATTTTCTGGAAACACAAAAGTGTTCAAAAGTAAAAAGTTTGTTTTATGAAAGATTTATTTTTTTAATTTTTCTGTTTTAAAACGTGATGTTCAAGTCTGTCTCTAGAATTAAGCATCCAAGCTCCGCTGTCAGAAATTGCTGTCGGCAATTAATTCTCCTAGAGCCCTCTTCGCACTCTGCATGGGCTGTGGCGATGGTCCCCCCTCAAACCCCTGAGTAGTGTGCACCCATGGGCAGGCCTTGGATTCGCATACAGAACGAGAGGCTGTGGCCTCTCTGGTCCTTTGGGACTTGCTCCGTGTCCTAACGTAGCCGATTATTAGGACAAAACTGCCTTTTTCACAAATGCTGCTGCCTCTACTGACAGACCGTCGGACATTGTAATGAATACGGACCTTGGGAAAAATCACCCTATAACTTCTTTTTCTGGACAAGTGGTCTATTTTAGAAGCACGTACTTCCTAGTTTCCATTCCATTTCAGTTCTGTTCTGCCGTGTATTGATCTATTTTAAATACGCTAACAGCCAGAGCCGACATGCAAGTATGCTCTACTCTATAAACCTACAGGTCAGTGGAATTGTGTGGACACACTTCCTCTCTAACTAGATTACTTCTTGACCTGGAGCTGTGTAAGATCAGAACCGGATGACACACTCTGAAATGCCACCAAGGTCACACGGGGGAACGTGACGGGCCAGCTCACAGGCTCTGTCCCTGCTGAGCTATTGGCACGTCTGGGGCAGCCGGGGTGCAGCAGGAGAGGAGCTTGGGAGTCCCAGCGGCCCCCCGAGAGCAGGGGCACAAGGGCAAGCTGCCATGTGGGAATGGCCCCAGGAGGCGGGAGGGACCTGGCACCGCCTAAGGACAGCCCAGCAGAGGCCTGGCTGCCTCTGAGAGCTGAGGAAGCCAAGGGCATCGGCCAGGGCGAGGACCCACGTCTGTACCCGTTCCTGTGACTGTAGGGTCCACAGCAGGTGACACATGGGAGGTCTCCACTCATGTGTTCCCCAATCTGAAAGGAAGGCCTCCCCTCGCTGCGCCCACCAGAGGAGACACCCCACAGGAGCTGGAGGTCGGGTGGGTGCGGGCCTTCCCGCAGGGCAGGACAAGGAATAGCCGCTCAGCAGCCACGTGTCCGTTCCAGCTGCCACAGGTCTTTGACACGGAAGTCACAGGTGACGGTCAGGTTCCTCATTCTGGAAAACAGGGAAACGGGGAGGAGGCTGTGGCATGTGATGTTCTTCCTGACTGAGGACATCCACGGAGATCCTCTGTCGGCTTGGACATGTATGCACACGAGGCCATTGGGGTCACCCCAGATGACTGAGCAAGTGCAGTTCTGTCCTGGGAAAGCTCAGCTGCCAATGCCATTCAAATATCGATGTGAATATCCATGTTCTACGGCCGAGTCCACCTTCTGGACATGATTTAACTCACGTCCTGAGTGGCTCCTGACAGACATGCTCACGTGACTTCCTTCCTGAGAGCCTTCGGCCCACGGCGTATGATTCCATCCCAACAGGACTCGAACTTGAACGCAGACCCTTACTTACCTCTGTCGGGAACTTGACCATGAAGCAGGGCCATTCTTTCTCAACTTCAAACCCAAAGCTCCTAATATAGTGCCTGACAGTCAGAAGAAACCCAGTCAATTTCATGGATCAGTCAAAATCCAAGACGCAGACGCAACCGGCTGCCAATGTTGAACCATGGCCACAAGATGTTGGTGATCTGCCACTCAAACTTACTTTGTCTTATATATGTATGTCACTGGTTGATTCAAATTCTTTGTGAATGCGAAGGGAATGTAAACATAAGAAAGATGATAATGTGCCTTGTGTGTGTACATGTGTGTGTACATGTATGTGTACAGGCATGTGTATGGGTCTTGGATACATGTGCCCTGGTTAGGTAGTATCTACCTCAAGAAAACCAACCAGTGCTGTAATGATTCCATGTTCATTTTGTGTTAATGCGAAAGTCATTTTATTGCATGCAATAATGACAAGCACTATTACCAAAATATATAGTCAACATGCTTGTATAATAATTTTTAATACTCCACTTATGAGACAGAATCATTATTTTAGTGACAGTTTAATATGCTATTAGTGCCTCGTGAGAGAGTCGTATATATTTGTTCGTGTTTCCATGATCAAGTGCATGTCCTAAATTTCATGGAAAATGCTAGGTATTCTGTGAAAGATTTTTAAAAATGCTTTGGGGCTGTGTCTACTTAGGAAGCTTTACAAGTTTCCAGTGGACTCCTGTGAATGGGGGTGCAGAGCTCAAGAGGACCCCTGAGCCGTGTGTATTGTTAACTACATGAAACACCCAGTACCTCTCACCACACTGAGCCTAAAGGGCTATTCTGGACCACCCGGCAAATCAGACGGCTTTTGCCAATCGGTGGATTTGTGTGAGAAATTTATTAGGACGTCATGTGTAAGTCGGATATTAAAAAATATTACTATCATTATTATTCAGTCTTTATAGTCTAGACTAGTAGTTCTCAACCTTCCTAATGCCGCGACCCTTTAATACAGTTCCTCATGTTGTGACCCAACCATAAAATTATTTTCGTTGCTACTTCATAACTGTAATGTTGCTACTGTTATGAATCGTCATGTAAATATCTGATATGCAGGATGTATTTTCATTGTTACAAATTGAACATAATTAAAGCATAGTGATTAATCACAAAAACAATATGTAATTATGTATGTGTTTTCCCACGGTCTTAGGCGACCCCTGTGAAAGTGTCCTTCAGCCCCCAAAGGGGTCGCGACCCACAGGTTGAGAACCGCTGGTCTAGACTAATAATGAGGAAATGCTACTTCTTTTCGGTTCTAAGAAAGACTGTCTTGGGTGTGAGTTGTTCAGAAGGGGTGCTGTTAAATGGAGAAACAGGAAAAGGGATCTGTGTCCATCTATTTGTGACCCCCCCCGCACCCCCCCACCCGTGTTGCTCAGTGAACTGCCAGGGCATCTCAGCAAGCGGCCCAGCCTCGAAGCAGCAGGAGCTGATGGAAGCGATGATGAGCCGAAAGATGGCATTCTGCTGAGTAAATAAGAATCCAAAATAAAAGGGGTGGTGAGAGCTCGAGCATCCATGTGCAGATCCGCTCGTTTCCTCTGGGACGGCCAGAGTCCCTGCCCATTGATCTTTTCTGCCATAAATGATTCAATCAGCGGCCTATCCACGGCTGCTGGGGCGTTTAGGTAAACACTGGGTCCCAACAGCGCTAGTTTGGGTAGGAAATGCAACCTTGGAGTGCTGCTGGAAATTACCAGGTGGCCACAATTAATGCCTTTTTTCCAGTGCCGTATATAGCTCAGAACATGATTCATATTTGGTGGAAAAAATAGAACTTGTAAATCAGGATCAGAGATTACATAAACACTGCGTGGACCCGTTTCTCCTCCGAGGATGAGAATCTGAAGCGTTTCTGTGCCCGCAGTGAGCTTCGTCTGAGTGCGCGGATCACCTCAGATGCCTGGCCATCTCCTCCCTCCTCTTACTCACAAGAGGCCACCGCTTCCTCCTCCGTGGCCTTTGAACTTCCCTCTGTGCGCCCAGAGCACCGCTGGCTGGGGGAGCCGTGCGGAGGCCTCCTGAACCTGGTGGCTCCACACTCAGTGTCAGGGCTTCCGTGCTTTCCTGGTCAGTTTTTACTGTGTTGCTCATTCGGCAGGTGCTTGGTGGACACACTGTGTGCTGGCTCAAGGCACCGCAGCTGCAGTGAGAAGAGCCAAGCACCCTTCTCAGGACGAGTCGGTGAACATGTACCTCAGTAACCAAGGGGTAGCGAGGTAGTCAGCCCCTCAGGCTGGGACGTAGGGCCGGCTCCTTGGGGGTGGGAAGCTCGGTTTCACTGGGACTTGAAGTCACTGAGGATTTGGCCTGCAGAGATGGGGGGTGAGATGGAACTGCTGGATGCAGTTTCCTTCTCTTTCTTGTTCTAATGGATCAAAATGCACTGTCAGGAGAGAACCATGTGAACATTGCAAAGCAGCATGGGTTCATGAGGTCTTCCTCTTCTCCACTGCATATGCATTTAATAAGCTATTAGTTTGCAAACCTCAGGAGTGAATCTGATGGTAGAAATACTTGCCCAAGTAATAGGACATGCCTGAGTTATTTCTGGTGAGGAAGACATTATCATAGTCCCTGCAATTACAATAGTCAATGTAGTGGTGTGGGTGTTCCTACCCAGAGAGCAGAGTGGGGGTGTAGCTTTGAGTGTGCTTATGAATTTCTTTGACTCAACTGCCCTCACCCTTACAAATTAGGAAGGTCCTATTTAGCCCTGGGATGGTAAGCTAGCATCCCCTCTCTTAGTTGCCTCAACAGGTAGTGGATTCCTGAAGGGCAAGTTAAGATCTCTGACCACACAGGAAAGGGGAGTTCATTTGTTTTCATGCCCTGGGGTCCCATTTCTTGTGTATTTGCTAACCTTGGATTACATCAAGTTCTATGTTTCTTGTGTTCTGCTGGTGAGACTTACAGCAAAGTAGAAAATGCTCTGAGTTATTAAAAGCTATGCACTTTGAAGAAGTTACTTAACTTCATTGCAATTCAGTTAATATTTATGTATAATGCAACTATTAATTGCTGCTTTTCAAGGTTTTACAAGGGATAAATATACTATATAATAAAAGGGTAATATGCAAATCAATCAGAGGAATGACCAGTTGCTTTGATGTGCACTGACCACCAGGGGCAGACGCTCAATGGAGGAGCAGAAACCACAGGCATGGAAACATGGGACAGACTGATGAGTCTCAGAGGGAAGGGGGAGGGGGGAGGGCTGGAAGAGATAAACCAAAGATCTTATATGCATACTAGAGGCCCGGTGCACAAATCCGCGCGCTGGTGGGATCCCTCGGCCTGGCCTGTGCCCTCTCGCAATCCAGGACCCCTCGGGGCCTCTAGTTAGTATGTATTAGAGGAAGCTCAGGACAGTGGCAGGCATCTACAAGGTATTCCAGAAGTGGCTGGCACTTTCCTTCCTCCCCCCCCGCCGCCCCTCCCCCCCCGGTTCCTGTGGGCTGTGGGTGCTCCTGGCCACGGAGAGAGGCAGCCATCCATGCTTGGCGTTGCCTGAAGCTGCCCAGCCCTGCAGCAAGACCCACGGGAAACTGCCTGTGACTCCTTTCCCCTCGTCCTCGGCAGCTCACTCAGGAGGTGTCTGTGCTGATCCGTGTAGTGCACCATGTAAACACTTGATATCCGTTTCAGTGAGACTTTTCCTCGGGTGATCCATCGCATCTGGAAACTTATGAAAGGTTCATAAAAAGCAGTTTAGGAGATAAAAATCATTAAAATTGGCTTGTACTCGAAGTCCTGCGGATTGCAAAGTGGGTAAAAAGCTGCGAAGAAGAGACTTTAATTTAAACGAGCGTCAAATATGAAAATTCCATTATAGAATCTTGGCAAATAGCTTCCAACCAAAGTGAAAATTCAATCCATTTGGAGGGTTCACATTTACATGAAAATTACCTTTGATCCTTTCCCCCTCATACTCAATAACTCACCTTTTCCTGTTGCTACAGATCTTTTCATATGTATATGTCTTATCTTCCAATACTGCAGGCTTGCCTCCCTTTACGCGCATTGTTGCTTTATTGTGCTTCGCAGACACTGAGGTTTTTACAAACTAAAGGTCATGGCAGCCCTGAGTCGAACACTCCTCTCGGGGCCCTTTTCCGACAGCATCTCCCACTTCCTGTCTCTGCGTCACATTTTGGCAATTCTCGCTATATTTCAAATGTATCTCGACGTATTTCAACATATAGTTCAGTATTTTTCATTATTATAATGTTCTTAGTAATCAGTGACCTCTAATGTTGCTACTGTATGTGTTTGGGGTGCCAGCTCAATGTGCGAGCGTAATGGGTGAATGTTGTGTGTGTTCTCACTGTCCCACCCAATAGCTCTACACCACCGTCCCCGTCCTTCTCTCTCCTCGGCACCCCTATTCCCTGAGACACACTGTTGAAATCGGCCAGTTCATAAACCCACTGTGGCCTCTCAATGTTCAGGGGAAGGGAAGAGGCACAGGTCTCTCACGTTACATCAGAAACTAGGAAGGCCCGGCCGGCGTGGCTCAGTGGTTGAGCGTCAACCTATGAACCAGGTCACAGTTCAATTCCCGGTCAGGGCACATGACCAGGGTGTGGGCTCAGTCCCCAGTGTGGGGTGTGCAGGAGGCAGCCGATCAATAATTCTCTCATCATTGATGTTTCTATCTCTCTCTCCCTCTCCCTTCCTCTCTAAAGTCACTAAACACGCACACGCACACACACACACACGCACACACACACACACACCCCCCAACACCTAGACATGCTTAGGCTCAGTGAGGGCGGGACGTGGAAGCTGAGACAGGCCGAAAGCGAGGCGTCTTGTACGGGAGCCACACTGTGACGCAAAGGCAAGTCCTCGAAGGAAGCACAACTGCTGCTCTGGGAACCTGCCTGTCCCGTGCGGACATGGAACCCTTGGGCTCGGTGAGACGTGAGAATATCAGTGAAGCCCTGTGATTCCTGGTCCTTCTGTCCCACACCCTGGTCTTCTCCAGCCCCCACCCTGGTGACCTCTGCTGATTGCTGCTTTCTTTCCCCGGAAAATGCAGGGGCGGCGCAGAGAGAACATTCCTGATGGAAAAATCCATCTGTGATGCGAGGGTTTGCTCGGATGATGTCCAGGCGGGTTGTGTGGACAGGGCGGCAGCCCGGGTCTCACCGGGAGCGCCCTGCCCCACGCCTCTGGCTGCAGGTGGCACCCACCTCCCCGCACCGCGGACCGTCCGTGTCTCCAGATCCGCGCCAGGGGCCGTGTGGCGACCGTGTGCCGTGTGCCCAGGTGGCCGCTGGGACTCCTGGGCTCCTGGTAGAGGAGCGCAGAGGTGAGCTGAGCTGTAAGTTTCAGCGTCGGTTCATAGTGACTGGCTTGTTGGGGTGCAAACAGAAGCAGAGGGTGCCACTGGGGATCAACATTGATTCACAGAGTTCAAGTTCAAGCCTCTCGTGTCTCAATATTTCCACGATCACATTAGCACCTGCATGACTCACGGTACCTGCCTGCCTTATTCACGTGCGCGCCCGCCCGTGGGAGCGCAGGTCAGTGGGATCTGGACACGCCTGTCCCCCGGCGGTGACCACAGCCCTGCCCAGCTTCCCCCCGACCCCCCGCGGGAGGCTGTGCAGTCCCCAGGGGCAGGGTCCACACACCCGATGGTGGTGCCTCACGCCAATGGATTAATTAGGATCTTAGAGGCAGAGGTAAGGAAAGCGACTCTTCGTGTTATAATTTGAAGAATGAGTCAGGTAGTTAATTAACCTATCTGATGCCTCGAGGTAAATGAAAGCCTGAATCAGCTCACAATTAACAACGAAAATAACTCCCCTTTGAAAGGAGCCTCGTTAGGCTGAGACTGAGCGTTGGCACTCGGAGCTCCGGTCCATCCTCTCGCGTTCCCCGGGCAGGTGTCAGCCCCTGGCCCTGGCCCTGGGGAGTCGGAGGCCCCGCCTCCTGTCATTGCCCGCCTCCCGCTGGGCGGGGTGGATGCTCAAGGCTGGGAGGCGCTTCATGAATTCCCCGTAAATGAACTCTGTGCCTTCTTTATACTCGTGGTTTGCGATGAAAATCTCTAAAAAACACCAAAAAAAAGAAAAAAGAAAGAAAGACAGAAAAAGACATGGCCTTTAAGCCAACCAGCACTGTGCGCGTGGCCGTGGTGCGGGCTGGGGCGGCCGTGGCGCGGGCTGGGTTGTGTATGTCGCCTGAGTCCCCAGGCGGTTTAGGTGGTCGAGAGTCACCCATTGGTCAGGCCTCCGTGCCCAGCACAGTGCGTGCCCCCTGGGAGGGTGGGGTGAATGTCGGGAATCCAGGGGCTGAGAAAGGCAACCGCGTTTACTTGTTCACCGTAAACTCCGACGCGGGTGAAGTGTGCCCTGGGCCCGGTCGTCATTTGGGTGTGAAGTTGGGAGATTTGTATTTGGGTGATTTCCAGACCCTCTCCGCCCGCCTGGGTGTGCGCACCTGTGTCCGCAGGTGTGGCGACTTCCCACAGGGGAGCCAGCCCTCGGCCCAGCCGCTTCCCCCGCCTCCGGT
>NW_006298272.1:1697315-1697697 GCF_000327345.1 Myotis davidii | reverse complement strand
CTGTCCTGTGCCCACCTGTTGTCCTTCACGCGAACCCCCACCCCCTCGTGCCCACCCCTCCCTGAGTAATCTTAAAAAACACGTGACTCCCAGTCCCCCAGTATCTCCAGGGCGATGTGTAAATGTCTCTGTCTGGAATGTCAGAAATTTCATCTTTTCCCAGATGCTGTTTTTTCCCCTTTCTCCATCATCCACCCTTGCTGGGAGCCGGTCCATCCTTGCTGTTTCAAGGGACCTGGCATATATGGCATACTTTTCTTAATATGTTTGCTCACCTTCTTGGCACTATGTGTTTTAACCAAGGTCACCTCTCCGAGAAAGGTTGTTTCCCCAGTTAGAGATTTTCCCCTTAAGTTAGGGAGGGAATAAAACCCCTTCACTA
>NW_006298272.1:1681750-1691418 GCF_000327345.1 Myotis davidii | reverse complement strand
TGTCTCCGTGTCATTCCTTCTTCGCCGACTCCGTCCACACCTTTGGGGACCCGTGGACCTGCTGGGGTTGGACCCCAGCACACCCTCTTCCTCTGCCTTCTTCCCAGAGTCCCGTAGTCCTGGCCCCGCTGGGACGGGACGTGCTTCTCCCTCATCCGTGGCTGTTCCTCATCCTCTTCCCCATTCATCCTTCACAGCTGAGCTCCAACTCCCCTTCTGTGCAAATTCCGACGGATGTAGAGACAGGCACCTTCTCAGTTGTTTTGTGTTTTCCCCACTATTGTTAGGGTTTGCACCTACTAGTGTACTGATTGTATTCCTCACCGTGTGGCTGTCACCCGTAGATCTGCACCTTTACTATCCGGTAAAATGCTTCCCTAGCCTTTAGCCCCGAGACCAGTGCGTCCGGTACGTACTGTGCACTCCGTCGATGTGTCCCTTCCTGCCTCCTCACTGTTGTTCCTTCCGCTCTCTTCACCACGAGGCAGTCCGAACTCTTCTCTGGGGTACAGGTTGGAATCTGGCCTCCCCTCACCCCGGCTTTATCTGTATGGATTCAATGTCTATAAAAAGGAAGCATTGCTTACTGCCATTTGCATAGACAAGACATGAGAATAATTCATTTCAGAAATCTCCAGGATTCCAATGTTAAAATCGTGTGGCTGAGGGTGGCGCCTACTGGCCAGAGGTGGAAGTGCACCCCGGAGCTATTTTCCTAAACAGGAGGCCCATGGACACACCCTTCTGCTCCAGGAGGGAGCTGTGGGGACTGTGGGGTGAGGGTCCCCCAGGACGGCTCTGCAGCAGGGCCGCAGGTGCCGCATCACCCGCCTCCTGTGCTGTCGGCACGGCCACCTTCACAGGTGCAGGTGGGCCCGAGGCTCCCTCCTGCTCAGTTGACGTTTCCCTTCCTGGGACCCTGTTCAGTCCACGCGGGCAGCCAGGTCAGTCGGACCCTCTAACTGGTGCCTGTGAAGAGCTCCCCCACCCCGCGGTGCCGGCTGGGCTGGGCGCTTGCTATCAGGTGCACTAGCTGCGCCTCAAGACCGCCGTCACGTGCCACATCCTTGCTCCGATCACCCAATAAGCCGCGTGGAACGCAGCAGTGAGACCCCAGCTGTGGTCGCTGGCCGTGGAGGGTTTCAGTTCCATTCCCGTCACGAGGGACCCGGGAGAACTCGCCTGCCTGTCCAAATGCAGCGGAACCGGCCGGTGCTAAGCTCTTCCCACCTGGCGTTTTATCGTGTGAACCGAGCAGGTGCGGGTCCGCTCAGGCCTCTGCAGTCGGAGACGGTGAGCAAGAAGGGCCCAGCAGTTTCCTCCCTGAGGTCAGGACAGAACCTTCCGGAGCGAGGACCTGGGCCTGGAAGCACGAGAAGGGAGCTCAGAGCTGCCCACGACGCAGCAAACCTCCACTCCCCCCCTCCCCCGGTGCCCTGTCCACCGCGGGGTCCTACTCGCTGCTTCGTGGCCCGGTGCGCGGGTCCGCCCCTCACAGGGTGAGCCTGCCGGTGAGGGGTCCCTCTCGGCTCTGGTTCCCGGTCAGTGCAATGGCGATAGCGGTGGCGGCCGCTGGCGAAGGGAGAATGCGTGCGGTCATGGAGGCAGAACACGGCAGGGAAGGCTGGCACGTTCTCTGTGCTCAGGAAGCCTTACCTGTGGACACGGTTCTCTCCAGTGAAGCAGCAGGTCCTCCATAAAGTCTAGGAGGCTCCTGCAGCCCGACTGCCCCGTCAGCTCCCCGAGACCCAGTCCTCCCCACAGGATCCCCTCCCTGCGACCATCCCGTCATCCTGGGGCAGCGTCTCCCACCACGGGGTTTGGGGTTGATGCCTGAAACCACCCCGGCTGGAGCCCGTGGCTGAGCCCAGGAGCCTCACTGCCTGTGCCACCCCCCCTTGTCTGAGCTCCGAGCAGGGGCCGCGCGTGAGTCGAGCGTGAGCGGAGCCCTGGGTGGGCTGCTGATGGACTCACATCGAACGCAGGCACACACGCGGGGAACAAGCCAGGCGCAGAGCAGGGCGCCCCAGGTTTTGGGGGAGAGAAACAGCAGCTGCATTTGGTGACGGGGTGACACAGGAAGTAGCTCCTGGGGGGCCCCTTTCTTTCGGGAACGACTGGACCTGCAGAGGTTTGGGGCTCCTGTGGCTCATGTCTCGGGGCCTGGCCCTTCGGGGAGCTGTCTGCTGTGTAAGCAGCCTCGACGTCCCCTCAGTGCCCTGTCTGCTCTCTGCCTGTGGGCACAGGGGTGCCCTGTGAGGGGTGCACGGGAGGCAGTTGGTGTCAGCACAGCGCCTGCGACACCACCTCCCACAGACCAGCCGTAGGCCCAGGGCAGGAGCGGCCTCGGCCCCAGGTCTGTCCTGTTGACCGTTGCACTGACGCGTGCAGGACCCCAGTGCCCTCCTCCATCCCCCTGACAGTGAGGACGAAGGGGCCGCCACAGGGCCACGCAGACCTCGGTCCCAACCGTGAACGGTAGCCTCTTTGGGGAACGTTCCCTGGGCCTCCGTGACCCGTTTTCTTCTCTATGAGCGGAGTGTGATGGGATGTACAGGGTTTGACACACGGTGTGGGAGGGTGCACGCGGCGTGCTTGGCGTCGCCGTTGGCAGGCATCAGGAAGCGGCAGCTGCTCTCATTGTCACTGACAATGCGGACGCTGATTGGAGGGCCTTCGAGCCTGTGAGGATGCCAGTGATAATGGGAATGAAATCCGCGAGGCCGGCTCCCGGGCTGGGACCTGCTGCCCCCCCGTGCTGAGGCAGGAGGCCGCGCACTGGGCGCTGGCAGACTCCACGCCCTGTCCGCGAAGAGCTGCCGCTCAATGGAGATCGGGCAGGTGCTCTGGATTCAGGGCCAGACAGGGTGGAACAGCCCCGCCTCCGCTGGGCGTGCTTGCGGGGCGAGGGCCGGCTGGGCCCTCAATGCTGCCTGATGAGCCGCTCCTCTGCTCAGCCCCCCTCGCCCAGGAACAGTGAGTTCACCGGAAGGTCACCAGACTCCCTCCCAGGACCTTTGAGGATGTTTACTTTCCCAGAGTTCTGACGTGGTCTCCTGTCACCGTCACCAGCTGCCCCAGCGGGTGTGGGGAGGTCGGCTGGGGTCAGGGGGCAGGGGGCAGGAAGGAGCCGTGACCTCGCAGGTGCCTGGGGCCGAGTCTGAGGCAGGCAGGCCGGCAGGGGACGCCGTCAGAAGGGCGTTTCCTCTCACAAGCCCACGGGGAAGCAAGGCTGCACGGCCAGACACGGCAGGTTTGTGAAAGACCTAGAGCGAGTTGTTTTTATGCGTCTCTAACCCACATCGGGAGGCCTCTGCGTGGGGCCACGGCGGCCTTGCCCGCAGGATGGGATCAGGGGAAGCCCTCGCACGCCCTTGGCCAGTCCCTGGTCCCCAAGCAGAGAGCCCGCCTGCTCTGGGTGCCTTGGCCCAGCTGCACGTGTGCGAGCCTCCGGGCTGGGCTGCAGCTTCCGGCAGTGAAGTTGGTGACCCCGTCGTCCCTGCATCTCTGTCTCGTGAGCTTTAGCACAGGACTGCCCCCTGCAGATATTTAATACAGGCCGTTGATGAAATAAAGAGCAGGTTGTCATGTGAGGTTGATGGGTTGTAGCTAATGAGTGGACGTCCTATATAATAAAAGCCTAATATGCAAATTGACCAAATGGCAGAACAACAGGTGGAACGACCAGTCGCTATGACACACACTGACCACCAGGGGGAAGATGCTTAATGCAGGAGCTGCCCCCAGCCTGCAGGTCCCAGGCCAGCCAAGGCGGGTGCCAGCGGAGGCCCCCTGATCACCCCACAAGTCACCCCACTGATCAGCCCTGATCGCTGGCCAGGCCTAGGGATCCTACCTGTGCATGAATTTTGTGCACCGGGCCTCTAGTTGCAACATAAACCCTTAACTGAAAACAATGAGAATGACCATTGTGCCTGACAAAGTTCTCATCGGACGACATTGAGAAATCTGTTCAACGATGTAAAGGCGACGTTATGTTGGATTCAGGTCTCAATAGGCAAGATCAGTCATCCACCACAAAGGATGAAGCATCATTGAACTCCTAGTCCATCTCTCTGTTAGCTTCAAAAGTCATGGAGACGCTGCTATTAATCAACACCCTACCGTCACCTGAAGGAAATTAATGGTGCAGTTTTGGAGGCGTCGTGACTCCTGAGGCTGATGTTGCAGGCAGCTCCCCAGTTCCACAGTCATCTCCGTCCTCCACGACTGACGAGCCCGGGGCCCTGGGCCCACTCATTAACTCTCACGCCCGTGGGCCCGTGGCAGGTGTGCAGGGGATGCTGGTCACCCGGCCGAGCCTCGCGCTCTGCAGACATTCCCATCCGTGTTAGGGGACGGGAACCCAGGCACAGGGGTGTAGGTAACATACTACGGACAGCCGTGTTGCGATTGTCAGCCGTGTCACTGTGAATTCTGTGCCCCTGAGCTCTCCTACCCTGTGTTTGGCCGAGCCCATGCCACGTGCCCAGACGGTGCCCATGGCTCAGAGGCGGCAGCTCGGGGAGAGGTTTTGGAGGAAAGGTGCAGCGGGGTCTGGGGTGTCTCATTCCTCAGACGGGCAGGGAACGTCACCCTCAGCCCGGGGCCCGCAGGTGCTGGGTTGGACGCAAAGACGGGAGGAACTCCAGGGACAGAGCGCCGCTTCCTCTCCGATTTGACTGAGAGATGACGCGTCAGGTCCCCTGCCTCGGGGCCTGAACTTGCTCATATTCCACAGGTACCTGTAGGCAAAGCACCTATTCTTCCACGTGCAGGCTCACAGTTGGGCGTGCGCTGTCTTGCTTTCTTGTGCCTAAACGAAGACAGAACATCTGTGGGCATCATGGAAGTTAACAACGGTATAGAGCAGTGATGGTGAACCTTTTGAGCTCGGCGTGTCAGCATTTTGAAAAATCCTAACTTAACTCTGGTGCCATGTCACATAGAGAAATTTTTTGATATTTGCAACCATAGTAAAACAAAGACTTATATTTTTGCTATTTATTTTATATATTTAAATGCCATTTAACAAAGAAAAATCAACCAAAAAAATGAGTTGGCGTGTCACCTCTGACAACACGTGTCATAGGTTCGCCATCAGTGGTATAGAGGGCAGGAGGCCCAGTTCCCCCCATGACTCCAGCTTAGCGTGGCGGGTGTCTAGGGACTGTAGTGCTGGTGTTTGCTTGTTTGTTAATTAGTTACAATGGAACTTTATTTACTTATTTTTAAATTAAGATGTATTGGGGTGGCATTGGCCAACAGGAGCATACATGTTTCATGTGTGTATTTCTGAGTTACAAAACCTGTAAGACACTCAAACGCCCTCCATGCTCGTAGCCGGACGTCAGCCGCCTTATGGAGTAACCTGCCGTGTTGGAAAGCCAGCTTCACATAGTTTCGTCATAAAAGCTGAAGCATGTTTTATTCATACAACATGAACAAACAAACAATAATCCAGTAGGCTGTTTGCAAACCTGTCTTAAATATTTAATATACGTTTTATGGTACAAAGTTTAATATTGTGCGAGCGCTAAGATCCCGTGTTTCTATCCCCGACATTAAACCCAAAACACAGCATCCACCTCACTCCCTGGCTTTCAGTTGCTTGAGGGGAAGAGAAAGATCTTCGATGTCGGAGCTCAAGTCGGTGAAGAGTTTGAGTGGCTTTTGCCTGGAAGGAGCTGAGGGTTCAGGAGGCCTCACAGCAGCTCAGACTGCGGGCAGGAAGGGAAGGAGCCGTGGGGGACGCGCACTCACCCTGGAGCGAAACGCGCTCCCGGTGAAGCTGCCCCTGGAACAGACATGCCCGACGCGGTTTCTCGTAAATGAGGTGCAGACAATGGCGGTGCCTCCCGTTGCCCTGGCGGCGTCGCCTCCGAGACATTGCTGAGCAGGAGACGGGCGGGTTTCATGGGCAATTGAGGCCTTGATGGGCTGACGGCAGCTCCCAGGGTCCTGGGAGAAAAGTGTTAGATTGTTTGTGAATTTTCGGCTCATCGAGGAGCCCCTTATTTTTGTGGAGTGAAGAGACTTCTGCAAATTAAAGATAATTCCTTCTGTGGGGCCTGGCTACTCGCCCGCCAGTGGTGGGTCCGGACGAGGACAGGGGCCTTCCTGTGACTCAGACCTCCAGGCAGCGGACTCGCCGGGTGCCAGGCCCCAGGTTTGCTGTCTAACGAAGTAGGTTTCCCGAACGTGTATGTTAAACAGTTAACAGGTGGTTAGTTCCCTTGTTTTTACTTTGAAGACACGTCTTTGTAACTAAGATTCCGTGCACATGACGAGTGTGGTTTCCCAATGTAACTTCCTGTGTGTGTTGCTGTGACTGTAAGTGAATAATGGCAGGTCTGGTGTGTGTGTTCACCTGGCCGGCCACAGGCTCGTCACTCGCTGAGCGCTGATTCTGAGCGGCGACTCTTGGGGTTAATATGCAGAATATGGTTGTAGATACGTAATGTTTACTCACGTCCGCGAACTCACTGCAGCGTTTTCTCCAACATACGGCCTCTTTGTTAAAATTTGTTAAAAAATAACAGTGACTCAATAGCAGAAAATAACGTGTTCATTTAATTATAAGCAAATCTTGGTTAAAGGCATGTTAGAATTCACAGGGTGTTAATTTTCACATGTGACGAACGGACCAGAACTGTTGTCCCTTAGATCCGAAGCCCGTTACCTCAGGCCTCAGAACGGGGGGCTTCCTGACGGCCGGTCCTCCGGCTCTGAGCTCAGAGGGACGCGCCGTCCTCACGCGCCTGGACCCCGAGTGGCCGGCGAACCTCAGGCCGGGATGGACCGCGCTGCAGACTAAATGCAGAGAAGCGCTGCTCCTCCCAGGCCTGTGCATCGCGTGGCAGGCGAGCCTCTGCCGGGACAGCTGGTCTTGTCCGGGTCTTTGTGGTGGTCCCAGCAGGTGGGACTCTCCATTTCCGGAGACAGGGCGGCCCCGTAAATGGACTTGAGAAACGTCCCCCTGACTAGTCCACCAGGAAGGGGGACAGCACTGCGCGCGGGGACAAGAGCCCGCCCGGGAGCTGCGTGTCCTCCACTCACTGTCCTTGGGCACACAGACCAGCATCCGGCTCAGAGGGCCCATGACGAGCGCACGGGGTGAGCGCTCACATTCGGGGGGCATCCCACGCGCTCTCAGGCTTGTCCTCCTCGTGTGCACACTGACTCTGATAACATACATGTCATAGTGGGTGGGAGGGTTGGATGCGTGTAAACCCGGCGTGTCCGAACAGCAGAGCGAGCACCTGCCTTTAAAACAGAACTAACTGCCTCTCGGGTGTGAACTAAGGTCTAAGATACAGAGGGCGACACCGGGGGAGAGAGAATTACGGCAGGAAGGACGTGTATGTGGTGTCATCAGGAAGAATGAGTTCTGGAAAAACCTGATTGGCACACTCAGAGGCAATAACACTATTATTGGTACAAAATTAAATTATCCGTGGAAAGCCAACATGCAGGAAGTTGTGTATAGTTTAGATATTTCCTGGAAACCTTGGACAAAGGCTCCCAAGGACCCTTCTATGTTCCTATTGGTGCGTTGCCAAAAGCAAGCTTCACCTGACCCTTCCGCTGCCTTTTCCCTGAAAATGGTTTGCTAAGCCAGGAGCAGCCCGTTGCCCGCCAATCCCTGTCCATGCAAACAGGAAACACGTTGCTGAAGTTCTAGTCCGCGTATGCTGGCTGCTCCATTTTTTAAATCCTCCCGAACTCCTGTAGAAGATGCATTTTAAAAACTATCAGAGTGAACTGAGGGTGGCAGAAGCAACGGGCACACTTTGTGTCGTCACTACACAGATGCCTGCCATGTGAGGTCTGATCCGGCGAGTTTCAGTGGGGCCTGGGGTGTGGCTCAGCCGGTTCATAACTGGCTCTCGCGTCAGTGTTTGCTCTGATGAAAATGAGTCAGGCGCCCCCCCCCCCCACCTGGCGCAGCTGTAGTTGTCTTTTCGGTGCAGACCTCAAGGCAGAGGGAAGGTCCGGGGTGCGGTGTTCCACGTGGGGAAGGGGCGATGGACGCATCTGGCAGTGGGAATGTCACCCATGAACAGGAAGAGGGAGAGTGATTGTGGTGAGCACAGCGATGCCTCCGGAGCCCCTGCACTGAGCAGCACTTTTTATTTTACATCGTAGTTGTGCTCGCACTTCTTGAGACGCTTTGTTCAAAAGGATTCTGTAAAGAGCCCTGGGACAGGCGGGCAGATGGGGTCCCCTGCACTGTGTGGTCACAGACGCTGTGCTGCAGGGGCCGCGACTCAGGCGTTCTGACTGCGGCCGGCTGCTCGCTGTGCAGTAACACACGCTGTTTCACACACCCCGTGCACACGTCGGCGTGAGTGTCAGGAGGCGTCCTGTCCCTCAGTTCACGGAGATGCCCCCTGTGCTGGGATTTCACCGTAACTGATACGGCTCTTTCTCTGAGGAAATGGACTGCATCATTTCCTCCTGCAAAATACAAATTCCTTTCGGGTGGTGAACCTGCCTGTGTTTCTGAAAAGCAGGGGTTCCGGGAGACCCCGTGGGAATCGCCTTGCTTGCCGGGAGTGTCGACGGTGGCCTGGACTTTATTTGCGTATTGCGTCCCGGGCTCACTAATGCATGTGCAGTGTGCGTGGGAGGGGAGAGAACGTGTGTTATCTGAGCGGGTTGATTGCCTGGGATGAGGTTTTAAAATGAAATCTCCATGGAAACACGCAGGGAGCGCCCCCCGAGAGCTTTCTGGGGGCGGCCTGCACTCTGAGGAGTGAGCTGGGTCCTGATGGTGCTGAGCTCAGAAACGGGCCTGCAGGCTGACTGGGTGGAGCAGCACGTGCTCCCAGCCACCCCTGCTTCCCTCAGCTCAGTGGCATTTCTACATGGGAATGGGAGCTGACCCTCCACCTGATGGAGAGGTCTCCCCACCCCCTGGTTACCTGGGACAGAGAGATGTCACAGGACCCGGTTACCTGTGAGGACAGAGGGATGTCATATGACCTGGTTACCTGGGACAGAGGGATGTCACAGGACCTGGTTACCTGTGAGGACAGAGGTCACCTGGCTGGGGAGGCTTGTGTCGGGCCTGGGGCAGCCCAGCCCTGACGCTGCCAGGCCGTGTCTATGTTTTCACGCTGTGGGAGGCCCCCGGTGTGAGATGCAGACCATGGGCGTGCGCGAGGGACTCGTTCCCATGTCCCAGCATCAGGAGAGGGAGCCCCGGGAGGGAGGAGCCGGGAGATGAGACAGCACCTAGAGAAGAACGGAGCCAGGAAAGCAAGAGAGACGGGAATCCGCCCAGGTGCCCTGGAAATTCAGAACAGCCCAGGTTGCACACTAGCCCTTCACGCGTCTTCCCCGCTGCCTGACGGAGGCTGATGGCCATGTACTCGTGGCTCCTCCGTGGGCTCTGGGCGACCATGGGCAGGGGGCCGGGGGAGATAGTTACCGTTTCATCTGGCCGCGTCTGTATTTGCATCGCGATGTTTCTATATTCCTCTCAGGACACAGGCTTCGCTGGTCCCGCCATGGGGGTCGGGACTCTGTCTTCGCTTGGTGTGGCCAGACCACTGCCGATCCGTGTCCTTCCGGCCGCTGGGGAGGACGGAGGCCAAGACAGGGAGTGTGAAGGGGAGTCCGGTTCTCAGAGAAGGGGGGGGCATGCCCATCCCCCGCCTCCC
>NW_006298272.1:1677653-1681680 GCF_000327345.1 Myotis davidii | reverse complement strand
ATCCCCCATCCCCCATCCCCCATCCCGACTCGGCTCCCACAAGCCTCTCTGGTGGTTTTCCTGGGCCAAAGGCAGGAGGCCGTGGGAAGCTCCCACCACTCAGGCCTGTAGGTTGGGAACAGACGGCTCCGTCAGCCCGATTGCAATCAGACGGACATGCTGGTCAGTAAGGATCTTTCAGCCGCTCAGGGTGTGTTATATTCCGTCTGTGCTCTCGGTAACCCGTTCATTGTTTATAAGTCCGCTGTTTAGCCGGAAGTATGCATTTTAGCACCGCGGTCCACACACGGGGCAGCCCCCACTCAAAGTGCGCCACCTCCCCCCCCCCCAGCCCCCTGGGCATCTGCCTGCTCCTCTCCTCGCAGCTCCAGAGAGTCTCCTCCTCCAAGCAGACGCTCAGCCCCGTAGCATTGAACCTGGTGCCCAAGCAGCGGATGCCTCAGTGAGTGTATGCAAGGGGATCCCACAGAGACCCTGCTCCCCCCTCCCCCCGCCCACACTCACATACGGACCGAGGGGCCTGGAGAGGCCAGGGGAGGCCTGTGTTGGTTGGATGCCTGACATTCCAACCTGAAGAGGAGAAAATTTGAAGACAGAAACCAGGACACGTTCTTTTCATGCCACAGGGACCAAAACTTAGAAGTTCAGTGCGCCGGCCGGTGTGGCTCAGCGCTGAGTTGTCCCGTGTACCAGGAGGTCACGTTAGATTCCCAGTCAGGGCACATGGGTTGTGGGCTCCATCCCCAGTAGGGGGTGTGCAGGAGGCAGCCAATCAATGGTTCTCTCTCAGCATTGATGTTTCTATCCCTTTTCTCCTCTCCCTTCCTCTCCTGAAATCAATAGAAACATATTAAAATGTTTTAAAAAGTCTAACATAAAGAAAATCAAAGACCAGAATAACATAGGACAGTATATACCATATAATTATATGTTGGCCATAAATTTGGCAACAATATTCCTGGAAGTTAATAAGGAAATTTTATTTGCTCTACAAACCTGGCAAAATAAGTACATAAAGTGGAACAAATTTGGGAAACCTATGTCCATATCAAATAAATGGACACAACAAATAAACTCTCCACTCAGGCATGAGGTGTGTTTGATGTAATCCTATGTAATAAAAGCCTAATATGCTAAGTGTCCAGTCATTCCAGTCATCTGTTCAACCAATCAAAGCGTAATATGCTAATGATATGCTAAGGCCACTCAACCGCTTGCTATGACGTGCACTAACCACCAGGGGGCAGATGCTCCAAACAGTAGGTTACCTTGATGCGGGGGTCCGGCTGATTGGGACTGAACAAGATGGGTCAGACATGCCCTGGAGCTCAATCGGGACTGAGCAAGATGGACTGGACATGCCCTGGAGCCCTACCATGGTCCCTCCCTGGCTGACCAACCTCCTGCATCCCTCCCTGACCCTGATTGTGCACTGGTGGGGTCTGTGGGCCTTGCCTGCTCCCTCTCATAATCTGGGACCCCTCGGGGGTTGTTGGAGAGCCAGTTTCAGCCCAATCTCACAGGCCAGGCCAAGGGACCGCACTGGTGCACAAATTCGTGCACCGGGCCTCTAGTTGTTCTATAATATAACTTTTCCTTAATGAGTTTCACTTTTATTTTAAGATGTCGAATATCAGTGGGCATTGTCACCATCATTATTAGTATTTCTTCCATCAAGAAAGGAAAGCTGTCCTCATGGCGCAGACGTGCAGCCGTGCAATGGAGGGCAGTGCAGTCCGCGCGCCAGGATGCGTTTCAGGGTCATGGCAGCAGGTGCCATGGAGGCGGCCGTGTCCTCAGGCGTGGCCTCGTGCGTGTGTCTCCTACGCCGTCTATTTCTCACCAGCCGGGCGCGTGACTCGGGTCATTTCCCCACTTAGGGACCGTGGGCCCGAGGCCCCATCGTCACGTAGATGACAGGCTTCGGGCTCAGAGACCGAGTCCGCGAGCTGTCCCCTCACTAACAACCTGGGCCTTTCGGCCCACAGAGCGTCTGCCCGATTCCTGCCTGGAGGGGAGGCTCAGGCACCTGAATGCTTGGTGGGGAGAGGGGGGCTCAGGGCGAGGGACTGCGTTGTTGGAGATAAAGCGACAAAGCACAACGGAGACTTTACTGTCATATCAGACCAGGGCTGACCGCTGCACCGGCAGCTCCTCGCCCGCGTAGCGATGGTTTTTCTGTAAGCATGTATTTATTTATTTATCCGTAGCTTTGATCTTTTTCTAAAGATATTACCTTGTTTTTAAATATCATATTCCCCCCAAGCGTTAGCATGTGCCCTGATACAAGATTATTCAAGGAAACATGTATCCATATATATTTTATTCATATAAAGTTGATATGTAAATATGAACAACATGTATGTATGTGTATATATGGAATTACACATGGTATATACATGCATGTATAATCCCATATATTTATATCTGAACATACATAGTAAATGAGTGTTTTATATGGCAATCCATATGAAAAATATATCCATGCACATATTTCATTTTTTCCATGTATACACCTATGTGTGTGTATCCATGCAGACATGTAGTTGCATTCCCATGTACACATATGTGCGTGTACTTGTGCATGTATTTCATGGTATTTCCATGTGCACATGCGTGTATATGTGTGTATAAATATGGAGATCATGGCTAGTGGAAGTGAAAACATGAACAATAGTGTTAAAACTTAACCTTGCTGCTGAAAGTGAATCTAATTTTGTGTTCTCTGGGTTTTCTGGTTATCAGGATGTAGAGAAAAAACTCAATATTATGGGACATTTGTACTTTATTTAAAAAATGAATTACCAAAGGAAAAAATTAACATAGAATTTATTTAAATGCCATCATGATGTACCAGGCAATGTACAAAGCTATGGTTTTGTGGTTTAACTGTAGTCCATTTTGTAAAGCCATTAGCCGACTCCTAGAATAAATCAGGCTCACATGGAAACCTCGTTAGGAAGTGAGAATGATTTTCCGATCACTATCCGTTTAAACACACTTGGTCAGGAGTGTGCACGGTGCTGGGAGATATTATGAACTTGTAAATCTCATTTGTCACATAAGCTGTGCAACCCTGCGAATAGGTCCGAGCCCTTAGTCATGTGTTATGTAACGTCCTTGATTGCTTATGACACATTATTATTCAGATATGGACGAGGCCGGCCACGGAGTCGCTGCCTGGGTGCTATACGGTGAGCGACGCATACCATGTGGACGTGACGTTTAGCTTTCCAGCGCCGTGGTAATGGGAGAGCTGACAGGTGAGAGTATAGTGTTGGAGCAGACACTCTCTGTGGCTGATTGTTCTAATTTTCTTTGCCAACATTTCATCAAGTCATTAACTATTTTCAATTTTCACCGAATGATCCCACAGTCATAAGCTGTCTGCATTACCATATTATCCCTGATGACTTACTTCTAATCATATTGCGCGCACATATTTAGTGTGAGAGCCGAATTAGATTAATTTGCCTACAAACACGATGCAATTTAAGATATTGATTGCAGTAGCATTCTCTTTTCCCAAATCTGCCTTGTAATTCCATCAGTTTTGAGTATGTGAGTAAATTGTTTGGTTTGGTTTAGAAATTGTATTTTGACGTGAGGAAATTCACAACGTGGGACATTATACTTTTTTAAAAATACGTTTTTATTTATTTTTTTAAAAAAATCTTTACTGTTGAAAGTATTACGCATGTCCCCTTTCCCCCCATGTACCTCTCCCAGGCCCATCCCCGCCCCTGCCCCTAGCCCAGGCCTTCACCCCGCCCCCCCATTGTCTGTGTCCACTGGTTATGATTATTGCATACAAGTTCTTTGGTTGATATCAACCTCCTCTCCCCGCCTTCCCTATGTCTCTGGATCTGTTTTTGTTCATCAGTTTATGTTGTTCATTATATTCCACAAACGAGTGAGATCATGTGATATTTATCTTTCTCTGACTGGCTTACATCTCTTAGCATAATGCTCTCCAGTTCCCTCCATGCTGTTGCAAATGGTAAGAGTTCCTTCCTTTTTAGAGCAG
>NW_006298272.1:1669901-1677636 GCF_000327345.1 Myotis davidii | reverse complement strand
CTCCATATCCTCTCCAGCACTTGTCGTTTGTTGATTTGTTGATGATAGCCATTCTGACAGGTGTGAGATGATAACGCATTGTCGTTTTGGAGAGGCATGGAGAGATAGAAACATCAATGATCAGAGAGAAACACCATTGATCGGCTGCCTCCTGCACGCCCCCTACTGGGGATCACGCATGTGCCCTGACTGGGGATTGAACTGTGACCTCTTGGCTCCTGGGTCAATACTCAACCACTGAGCCACCGGCCGGGCAGGTCATGATAATTTTGAGATGAAAAGTGAACCATACCCACTGAGATAGAGCAGGGGCCTGGCATGTCGTATGTGACTGGCGTCGCCCCAGGGTGACCTGGACAAACCTTCAGTCACCTGGAAAAGTGGCATCTCCATCGTCCTCCGGGTGACACTCTCCTCACGGGGGCAGGAGGCAGGGATGCGGGTTCCCACGCAGATTCCATCTTCATTTTATGGCACGTTTTTCCTTTGCCTCTGAGGATGTGAGTTTAAAGAAAATAACAAACTCGCAAATGCCTAGGGGCCCCTGCACGTACCTGTGTGGAATGAGTCCTCATCTGCTGTCGCTAACCACGATTCTAGGTTGACATCACAGTCCGACAGAGATCAAGCATGTATGTGTGTGTGTGTATTTATGTATGTATTACAACACGTTTACGTGCTCATAGACCAGTATACCCACGGTATATACGTACATAGTAAAACTGCACAAACAAGCGGTAACTCTGTGTACGGGATCGTCAAACTGATGGGAGCTTTCCATTCCAGAGCCTCTGAGCCCCTGTCCCATCTGCGTTGTGCGGCAGTTCTTTGCCTTCACGTGGGCGTGCGTTGGCTGGTGGTAGACGGGAGTTTGGTATGCTGGACACCCAGGGCCACACGTGTTCCTTTCTGAGGCTCCCACGCTCCGTTCCGTGGTCACCAGCGGCCCAGTCCATCAACGTGGCTGTGGCCCATGTCCATCCCTCGTTCCTCTGCCCCACCCCCAGCCTCCTGAGTCCCACCCAGCCCCGCCCTGACTGCCTCCGGGGACTGGTCCCTTGTGGAAGGTGTCTCGCTGTTTGGTGGAATTTCACCTGAAAACTTAGGGTGATGGAGGCAGGGGACACATGCCCTCTCTCCCGCCTGCCCCAGTCTGAGGCATTCAGAAGGCCATTGGTGCCGAGTTAAAAAAAAAAAAAAAGGAAACCTGGCTGTCATGACTCCCCGGACATGTCCAGGAAATGCCTGGGCCGGCGTTCAGCTTCCTGACCCCCCTCTGTGGCCTCCCTGCTCCAGCCCCTTCCCCATCCATCTCCCCGATTCCTTGTGCGCACCCTTGGGGGTCTGGCCCCCCACGCCCTGCCCTCCAGCTGCGTGGGGTGGCCCTTTTCCCCTGCGAGAGTCTGTCCCACTTTCCCACATCCACCTCCATTGCCTGCAAGGCCGGGTGCAGAGCACCTGGAGGTCGTTCTGGGTCAGCAAGGCCGTCTCCTTGTCTCCGTCACAGCCCTGCCCTGCTCAGGAGCCAGTGCCCGGGACTGACATATTCTTTTTTAAAATATATTTTTATTGATGTCGGAGAGGAAGGGAGAGGGAGAGAAAGAGAGAAGCATCAACCATGAGGAGAATCATTGATCCGCTGCCTCCTGCACGCCCCCTACTGGGGATTGAGCCTGAAACCCGGGCATGTGCCCTGACTGGGAATTGACCCGTGACCTCCTGGTTTATAGGTTGACGCTCAGCCGCTGAACCACGCTTGCCGGCCATGACTTAGATACTCTTAAAACAAAATGATTAATATCCAGAATACGTGTCCTCATCTACCAGCTCCTCCAAGGAAAGACTTACCCCTGGCCTGCTCCCTGGGCTGGCCTCACCCTGGGCGGAAGGGCAGGAGGCTGGCTGTTGAGTCGAAGGATGAGCAGGTGGAAACCACATCCAGGTGGGCCGGCTCCCTGTTTGCCTTAGCCACACCCCTTCTCTGGCCCCACAGATGGCAAATCCCAGTGTTAGCACAGATGTCCACCTCCTTCTACAACGTCCCTTCACTCCTTTCCCGGCCCCAGGGCCTCAGCAGTTGTATCAATGCCAACACCCATCTTCCCTTGTTAGCGGCGGGCCACACACAGACCCGGCACAGGCCTGTGTCCACAGGGCTCGGTCCACGGGGACTGTCATGACACGCCCTGTGCTTCATTCACAAGGCAGAGAGGCCCGTGCCCAACAGCAGATGGATCGATCTGCAGCCAATTAAAGAGGATTGCAAATGCAGTTGCTCAAATGATGAAACCACAGCGTTCTGCCCTGCCACGCTCACCTCCATTGATTGGAAGGCCCGTATTGTGATGCCCTCCGACCCCGGGAGGTCCTGATGTGGGTGCCATTGATCAGCTCAGACCCATTGGGTCAGATCGAGGCCTCCCCGGGGAACAGGGCTGACTTGCCTGCCTGGCAGAGTCATGATGTAGAAGGAAATGTAAACCACCCCTACTTAATTGATACATTAAAAATAGAAAGTGATTATCTATGAAGTAGGAAGATCAATCAAGACCAGTAATATACAGATAAAATGACCTTGAAATTATCAATCTATTGAACAAAACATGGTTATGTGACTAAATATTTGTATCAGTTTCATATTGATTAATGATGGTTAAGGGTTCCAACACTATAATTTTGGAGGATCTTTATTCAATGAGCTGAAGTTAATACAGACAGACTTTGATATTTTAGGGTATTTTGTCACCAATAATTATGCTGGTACAAAACACTGAAAATATGTCGCAGGGCACGCCTGCAGGACCTGGTTACCTGCTGTGTTCACCGGGATGGGATGTGCCCGACCTCCTGGGGGTGCCTGGCAGCTGGTAGCACTTCATGACTATTTACTAAAGGAATACAATAAGGCCTCATCATCTGCACACAGAGGCCTTCTATAAAACTGAGTATTTGAAACACAGAGTAAGTCTAATTTCCTGCAATTTTCAGGAAACGCGTGACATATTCTAGGAATTAGGCTGCAGCTGCCATTCATGTCATTCAAATGCTGTTTGAATGATTTTCTGAAGGCGATTGCCCTGGGAGCTTTCTGTCAGGCCCGCGTGGCCTGTGGTGGACGGGCTGGGCAGTGGTTGGGTGCAGTCATACAGGCATCACTGAGTGTGTCATCACCTTGTGATCGTAAACATCTAAGACACCAGAGAAGGGGGGATCGATCGCGCGCCTCACAGACACCTGCCCGCGCTGTGGCTGGTCAGGGTGAGCCTGGCCCGGACGGGAAGCTGCTCTCTGTTCGGGAGACGTTCTCGCGCCTGATGGAACTCAGTGCCGGCCTGGACCTTTCCAGACCGCGGGTGGCTCCTCCCGGCATAGGTCCCCACGGGCTGCGTGTCAGGGTCATCTTGGCCATGTTCGTCCTGAGTCACCGAGGCTTCTCCCATCTGCTCACAGGGCGCCTTTCTCTCCTGCGAGGAGCCATGGAAGGTCTGAGAGCGGGAGACCCGCTCAGAGGCTGGGCGGGCGCTCGCAGGACCTGGACTGGGTCCGGCCCGTCCCTCGGGAGCCGGGGAAGAGCGAACGCCGTCACATTATGATGAGAACCAAGAGCAGGTCAGAGAGCCCCTGGCGCTTACTTTCAGACACTCCCTGTGAGCAGGAAACCGGAGGAGCAGGCGCGTCTGTAGGCCATCGATTAAACGTTTGTTTTCAGAAAGCGTGGCGGCAGGTTTACCCACTTCTGGTTTTTATTTTAAGAATCCGAGCGAGTTTTACTTCGCTTCCAAACCCGGCTCCGTGCGAAGGGCCTTTGTTTAGGGGGAAGGCTTCCCGTGCAGCCCAGGCGTGTGCCCGGCCGGTTTCTTCGTGAGGCTCTTCCCACGACCACGCTCGCAGCTCTCCTCCCGCCGGTGCTCCCGTCAGCGACTGTGCGTCCGCGTGCCAGTGAGTCCGAGGGAAGTAAACGTCGCTTTAAAAACCGTTTTCTCAACCGTGTAAGTCACACATCAGTACCGAGGTCTGCTAGCGAGATCTTAAAGCAGGTCCCGTCTCTCCCGCTGGAGCCCGCGGCTGCTGTGAGTTTGGCAGGTGCAGAGACAAGGCTGTTGGGGAGGAGTGCGCTGGCTTGGGGTTGTGTCCAGGAAGGTTTGATGTGCTGTCTTCTGACATGAGCAGCCCTGTCCGCTGCTCAGGGGTCCGAAGAGCCTGGGGGAGCCCGTCGATGGCGGAGCTGCCCTGCAGAAGGGGGTGGGGGGATGGGGTGGAAATGTGTCTTCTCCCCCAAGAATCCACGAGAGCAGACACTGTGGCCTTTATCCCGGCTCCTTTAGGGAGAAAGGCTGTTTCTGAAATAGCGTCGCCCTTTCTGTTCACGTTACGGCTTATTTCCCTGAGGGCCTGGGTGTGCGGAGTAATTAGGCCCTTTCTCTGTTGGTCTGCGGGGTGCCCAGGAGCGTGGGAGTCCTGTCACAGGGCCCAGAAGCCCCTCGTCTTCAATGGGAGGCAGCAAGGATCCCAAAGAGAGAAAGGAAACCCCCTCACCCCCAACTCAGAGATGATCATGTGTGAAAGGTCGACTGGGCTGTGGCAGCGTCCGGCTCAGACACGCGGGCGGGGGCCGAGGGCAGGGGGTTTACTCATGTGCACACGTGGGCGCCCACTGAGCCCTTCCTCCCCCTGGCAGAAAGCCACAGGCCCCGTCCCATCACTAACAGGCCGTCCAGCTGTGCACGGATTGTCGGCGATGTCAGTGTCGAAATCGTGCGAGTGAGCCCTGGCTGGTGGCTCAGTGGTTAGGGCGTCGGCCCTGGGACTGGAGGGTCCCGGGTTCAATTCTGATCGAGGACAGGTCCCTCTGTTGCAGGTTCCCCAACCCAGATTGGGGTGCGTGCTGGAGGCAACCACCCCATGTGTCTCCCGTGTCCGTGTGTCTGTCTTTCTCCCCTCCCGCCCACTCGCTCTGGAAAATGAACGCCCGGCTCTGCGGTGACTGAAAGCACCTGCTGTCGCTGTGGCTGAGCCGACGCCCCGTGAGCCAGAGCCCGAGGGCCGTGCCCCGGCCAGACACGTCGGGGCGGAGGCACCTGGCTCTGTGGGAAGGGAGGTTTTCGGGGAGGAGTCAGCGCATCCGTGTGTACTGCCGGTAGAACGTGTACTGGAGAGGTGTGTTTGGACACGGCTATAGTGTGAGGCCTGTTATTCTTTAAGAAACACCCAGGAAAACAGTAGCCATGGGCTCTAACACTTAACACATGAAAATGCTGACGACTGGTCGCCACAGAGTGGTCACAGGGATGTGAAGACCGCAGAGGACGTATGTCCAGTGATACTGTGGTCACTGTGTGCGGTGCCAGGCGGGCCCCAGAGTCATGGGGGCGGCCACTGTGTAGGCACAGGACTCTCTAACCCAGCCGTGGGCGAGCTACGGCCTGCGGGCCGGATCCAGCCCGTTTGAAATGAATAAAACTATTGAAAAAAAAGACCGTACCCTTTTATGTAATGATGTTTACTTTGAATTTATATTAGTTCACACAAACACTCCATCCATGCTTTTGTTCCAGCCCTCCGGTCCAGTTTAAGAACCCATTGTGGCCCTCGAGTCAAAAAGTTTGCCCACCCCTGCTCTAACCCCATCCTGTGCACCTGAAACTAATGCAGCGTCATATCCAATGTCAACTGTAAATAAACATTAAAAAGGCTGACAGGACAGCAACGCACGTGGCATTATTAACCGAGTGAATTAGCAGCATGTACAAGTTGGGAGGTTTCCTCAGGGCGTGGGGGATCAGGTTTGCGTCTGGAAAGACCGAGCCTGGCTGTTGGGTGGGAGGAGGCAAGAGGAGGAAGGCCCTGGCCGGGGAGGCTCAGGTGGTGGGAATCATCCGGGCACCGAGAGGGGGCAGGTTGGTTCCTGGTCAGGGCACCTGCCTGGGCTGCAGGCTCCATCCCCAGCAGAGGCTGTGCAGGGGCAGCCAATGGGTGTTTCACGTTACATCAATGTTTCTCTCATTCCCTCTTCCTTCCTCTCTCTCTAAACATCAATTTAAAAAAGGGATGAAACAGGAGGTCTCATTAGGAAGTCCAGGGGGGAAATGCCGCAGATGCATCACCCTGCATCCTGCCTCTGTCTACACAGGTGCTTGACCTGCACATGTGTGCATGTGTGTGCCTGTGTCTGTGAATGCGTGCATGTGTGTGCCTGTGTCTCTGTGTGTGCATGCATGCATGTGTGCTTATGTATATGTGAATGCATGCATGTGCATGCCTGTGTGTCTGTGCCTGTGTGTCTGTGTATGCATGCATGTGTGCGTGTATGTGTGTGTGTGTGTGTGTGCAACTCTGTGTCCAAATTTTCCTTATTTTGGGGACATCATCCTAGTGGACTGAGACCCACCATGATGGCTCCATTTGCCCTAGCTGACCTCTGTGAGGAGCCTGGTAAAGCCACATGCTCAGGAGCTAGGGTTGCGACTTCTACATGTCGTTTTGGGGGGCACAGTTCAACACATAAGGAGTCAATGAGATGGAGGATGATACATGGGTGAGAATGATCCCGTTACCAGGAATCAGTGGACGGATGGTGCACGGGAGAGGAGCAATAGGAAAGGAGATGCATGTAGCTGGTAGAAGGAGCTTTGTGTGAGGGGCTAGCTCTTCAGCACACTGCCTGCTCAGCCTGGGTGAGGTTTGGGGGTTCATGTGATGCTCCCCTCGGCGCCAGGGCTGGGGTTCCCCGGGAGGCTGTTGAAGTGCTGCTTGATCAGTGGTGATGCCCTGGAAGCTCTCCGTCTGGTGCATAAGAGGATTGACATGCGCTCCATCCACTGAGCCAACCCTGCTGCGGCCAAAGGCCAACTTTCTAACTTCCTCCTCCTCCCTCCCCTTTCCTCCCTTGTCTTCCCTCCCCCTCCCTCCCTTCTTCCCTCCTCCTTCCCCCCTCTTTCCCATCTCTCCCTCTCCCTCTCCCTCCCTCCCTCCCTCCTCCTTCCCCCCTCTTTCCCATCTCTCCCTCTCCCTCTCCCTCCCTCCCTCCCTCCTCCTTCCCCCCTCTTCCCCATCTCTCCTTCCCCCCCTCCGTCCCTCCCTCCCTCCTTCCCTCCCCATCCATTTTTCTGTTGATAACACAAAATAAGTCAGGAATTCCTTCTTACATTTTTAAAAAAATCACATTTATGCTGAAAGAAGTACATGATTGGCAATTTATTGAGTAAATGCACAAAAAATAGTGATATGCCTTCTTAGAATATTTTAAAGTCGATTGAGGTTAGACTCCAGCAATTTTCAGCTGGTGTGGCCGCAAGAATTTTTCTAACACATGCAACCCCTGACGAGTCAGAGACACTGACCCTGTTCCCTTAGATTGTCAAAGAAGACAATGACAACGGCCAACACAACAACATAACTATATCATGAATCAAAAGTATATCTATTTTTTACAGTTCTGCAAAACTATATTTTCTGGTGAGCCACAGAATTTTAGTCAAGAGTTTCTGTGTGCCACGAGGTGAAAAAGGTTGAAACTAGCTGTTCCAGTCTGTTGGTTTTTAATCTCTGGATACCTCACAGAATGGCTTTCCCTTGTTCACTGCTTTTGTCCTGTTGGTTTTCAAATGTGGATGGTTGGAGGCCCCATAGCCAACGAGTTGTATTTTCTTGTTTTAAAGATATATCTATATCTATATCTATATCTATATCTATATCTATATCTATATCTATATCTATATCTATATCTATATCTATA
>NW_006298272.1:1665098-1669228 GCF_000327345.1 Myotis davidii | reverse complement strand
TATCTCTCTCTTTAAATATTTTTTATTGAAGGGAGAGGAAGAGAGAGATAGAAACATCCATGATGAGAGAGAATCCCGGATCACCTGCCTCCTGCTCGCCCCACACTGGGGATTGAGCCTGCAACCAGGGCCTGTGCCCTGACCGGGAATCGAACCATGACCTCCTGGGTCATAGGTCAACACTCAACCACTGAGCCACGCCAGCCGGGCCGACAAGTATTTTCACTCAGCCAGCTAAGCCTGGCCTGAATTTAGTGGAAACTCACTCATTACTGATGTCCATTCAGAATCCAGGCTGTAATGGAAACAGTTTTCCATCATTATAGGCATAAGATTAACTGTTGAACAAAACACCGAGCACCCATGCAATCAAACCCCCTCCCCCGTACCCTTTATCACATGTCAGGGCTGTAGCTCTCCTTACATGAGGACGGCGGAGTCTCTGGCCGAGATCCAGGGCCTTTGACATACGGAGCACTCACTGCAGATGCGTGTTGAGTGGATGAGAGGCTGAGGCTGAGCTGGTGACTCTGCAGGCAGGTGACGCCTTGCTCTTGGGGGGTGGGGGGAGCCCGGAGCTGGGATGTGCCACCAGGAGGCCAGCCCACAGGAGACCAGGCCCTGGAGGGGCAGAGCTCTTCAGCCCTGGGTGGCTCCCCTCACTCAGCGCATCAGTCACTAGAACAGGCATCAGTGGGAGAAAGAGCCTATCTCACTGAAGGTGAGTTTCATTTCTCATTTTGAACTAAAGGAAGTGCCATTGGAAACATGGGTCTTCTCAGTTATTCAAATGCAGAAGGGCCAGTAGAAAGCAGTGCTTTAGTTTGTTGTGTTTTATTTTTTAATTGATTTTGGAAAGGGGGGGGGGAGAGAGAGAGAGAGAGAGAGAGTATCTCGCCCACCTGTGCACGCATTGGTTGAGAGAGAGAGAGAGAGAGAGAGAGAGTGAGAGAGAGAGAGAGAGAGGTTATCCCGCCCACCTGTGCACTCATTGGTTGATTCTTGGATGTGTTGACTGGGGATTGAACCTATGACCATGGTGATGGGCTGAGCTTCCAGGGCCAGATATGCTCTCTTTTGTGAAAAGAAGGACTGAGGTGGAATGAGTCCAACTTGTTCCTGATGAGTTTGGTCTAGTGAGTGTCAGGGTCAGATTTCAACGCTGGGCTGCCAGGCCCATGAACAACACCCCTTCTTAGAAGAGAGACAAGAGCTAGTGTGTTGAATATTTAATAACATATTGAATGGACAATTAGTACTCCGTAGGGAATGCCACCGAATGGATGTTGCAAAGGTCGTTTCCGTCAATGCTTCACTGTCCGCTAGGCACTGCCTCCCATCAGTCTGTGGGGAGCGTGTGGAGGCGGCTGTTATCCATCACTCCAGACCCAAAGTCGGGAATGATCTTCACCTTGGAACCGGCCACGGTCTCCAGAATGTGTGTAACAATGAGCGGTATCAGCGACTCGTCCATGTTCCGGTAGGAAATCATCCCGCACATGCCCTTTAAGTGAAGGCATGCACACGCACCTGTCCGTGAGCTGTGACTGTCCTGTGTGCAGACGTCACAGGCCCTTCTCGTTGGCCGGGAGCTTCCTGGAGGGAACCGAGGGACATCTGGTGGCCTCGGAGCTCGCTCTGCCGACAGCAGGCTCCGGAAATAGAACGCAGCGCGTCAGCGGCATTCAGGTCGCTGGATCCTTCCTGGTTGGTGCCAGGCATTTGCAGCACGTGCAGCTGGCATCGTGTCTGCATCCGGAAGGACATGGGACATGTTCCCAGAGCCAAGTCGGTTCCAGCCCCCTCTCCTTGCAACGCCACGGACACGCCTGTGTCGGGAAGTGGGGACCACCAGGGCCTCGCGGGTGTTCAGACACCCACACGCCTCTTGGCAAGAAAAGGTCAGAAGTGAGGAGAGTCGTTCCCAGAGCGATGAGGCGTTGACGGCTCACAGCAGTGACCGCGTCGCGGGGCCCTGCGAGGGACCCCGTGGGCACCGTGGGTTCGAAGCGCTGGGCGGATGTGGTTGCCCCAGAGCAGGGACAGTGGAGTCCCAGGGGCCGGGCTGCTGGGGGGCCTGGGGAGCAGCGCCCGGAGCGATGGCGTGAGACCCAGCAGGCGTGAGGTCCCGCCGCGGCACCGTCATGTGCGTTTCTCTGATGGTGCGTGAAGGCGAGTCTCGCTCACAGACTTCCTGGCTCATTTACCGCCCCTTTCCGGAATGGGCCGCCCCATCCGCTTATCATCTGCCGTTTTTATGGCTGCAATTTTCATCTCTTTTCTTATTGATCTGCGCGGCCCTATCATATGGGAACCTTATTAAAGCGCATCTTCCACGTTTTAAATTGGTCGGGATCCTGGGGGTGAAAGCAGAGGTTCAAGTGGCTGATGGGAGGGAGCGTGATGGATGCTGAGCAGCACTGTCAGTCCCCCTGGGGGCAGGCAGCCCTAGAAGGAGGGAGGGCAGGCTGCAGGGGTGAGTGCCCCAGCCACACAGAGGGCCAGGGGCTGGGGTGGGAGCCCGAAGGCACTGAGACACACAGGGCTCGGCGACACCCCCCGTGGCCCAACAGGGAAGGGGCTGGGCTGTGGATTGCCTGGGTCCTTCCCTGCCCCCCCCCACCCCCAGCCTGGTTCTCCTGCCCCACCTGGGAATCCTCTGGAAACCAGGGGCGCAGGGCGGAGTGGGGAGCCCTGGGAGGGGCAGTGGCAGGTGGGGAGTGAGCAGAGTGGATGGGGAGGGCAGACCAAGGTTTCCCAGTGCCAGCACCAGGAGGGTTTTCTTGTCTGAGCTGCTTCGTCCTTAGTTTTGTTCCCGGCACCAGGATACGCAGATGTTACGTGCCATGGTCGGTGGTCTCCATGAAGAATCTTTCGCTCCCAGCTTCTCGTTTGGACGTTTCACTGATGAGGTCTTTATCCGCATGATCCACAGAAATATTAATATACTAGTGGCCCAGTGCACGAAATTCATGGATGGGGGGTGTCCCTCAGCCCGGCCTGCGCCCTCTCCAATTTGGGACCCCTTGGGGGATGTCCGACTGCCGGTTTAGGCCTGATCCCACAGGGCATCCCTCTCACAACCTAGGACCACTGGTTCTTAACCGCTCACCTGTCTGCCTACCTGATTGCACCTAACCACTCTGCCTGCTGGCCTACTCACCCCCAACTACCCCTCCACCCCGCCAGCCTGATCGCCCCCAACTGCCTTCCCCTCGTGGTCTGATCACCCCTAACCGCCTCTGCCTCAGCCCCGCCACCATGGCTTTGTCCAGAAGGATGTCCGGAAGGTCTCCCAGAAGGCCTCCCAGTCTAATTAGCATATTACCCTTTTGTTAGTATAGATGGAAGTTTCTAGTACTTTCAAAGATGCTCTTTTTCCAGAAAGTTCTTTTGGAGTCCACCTTAACTGGTGTATGTTCCCCGAAGTGTAGCCAGTTTTTAGACTCACTGTGTAGTCAACGTCCCCGTCTCCACAGGCTCACGGGTGCCCTTTTGGCTGTCCCCTCAGCCCCGCCCACACCTGGGCAGGTACCGACTTGTCCGTGAAAATTCCGACTGACCTGTGTTTGGTTCTATATGTTTTAAAACTGGTTTTACATATGTGGGCATAAAATCTCTTTTTCTTTTATAAAATTCTCCCTTTAAAAATAGAAAAAAATATATGGCAATGCACTCTGAGACCAGACGGGATCACTGGGAGTGTGTGGGCTCACATGGAAAACAGCCTCCTGGCAGCCCTGCACCCTCATTTCCCCCGACCTTTCATGCACTCCCGCATCACCGCACATCCGGGGCCGTGTCTGGCTAGTTTTTAGGCCCTAATTCCCTATTGGGAAGGGGAGGGGAGAGAGAGGAGGAAAGAAATTAAAAAAGAAAGCAATTGCCCAGCCAGTGGGTCGATGGCTCCGTGGTTGAGCATCGACCATGTAACAAGAGGTCATGGTCCGATTCCTGGTCAGCTCACAGGCCTGGGTTGCTGCAGGCTTAATCCCCAGTGTGTGTGTGTGTGTGGGGGGGGGGGGGGGGGTGCAGGAGTCAATGGATCCATGTTTCTATCTCTCTCGCCCTCTACCTTCCTCTCTCTCTCTAAAATCACTACAAGCATATTTTTAAAAAGAAAGAAAGAT
>NW_006298272.1:1662982-1664995 GCF_000327345.1 Myotis davidii | reverse complement strand
TCTCTCTCTCTCAAATCAATAAAATCATATTTTTTTCAAAAAGAAAGAAAGAGGAAGGGAGGGAGGATAGAAGGGAGGGGAGGAATGGGGCTCCCTTAGGAAGGACAGAGAAAAAGATCTGCAAATATTAAGTGAAAACACACTTGATCTCGGCTGAGATGGATGGCCCCTCGTTGTCTAGTGAGGGCAGGATCCAGGAGTTACCTGAGGCCTCCCGGGGAAACCTATAAGAAGAACAAACCAGCAAACAGAGAAACTCCCTAAGCCACTGGGAAAGCGAGAGAAGTCACTCCTGCTCAATGCGACCACAGAATAGAATAACGTAACGGACAGGTTGAAGGTGTATCTCTTAGGAACTTTTTCCAGGTCAAGGGAGAGGAGATCCCGCCCAGTTCGAGTGGATCTTAGCAGCGGATCACAGCACCCTCCCCGGCTTCCTCTCTCTCACGTCCGGCAGGAGGGCTGCCAGGTGAGCAGAAGGGAGCTTTACCGACAGGTGCGCCCTTTCCCGCGGCCCCCACCCAGCCCCCCTTCCCTCCAGGAGACCAGTTCCATGTGCGGTGCTGTGCTGATGGCGGGAGGTGCTGACGGTGAGGCCACTGGGCCTCAGGTTGGGGTCATGCTGGACCCACAGGTGGGACAGGGCGCCGCGCCCCGGACTGTCATGAGCCTAAGAAGGAAACCACTTTCGAGGAGCAGCAGTAGCGTAGACACGGCTCCGACTCGTCCTTCTAGGAATCGGGTTTTACCTAAAACGCCTTCACTCATCAGGTATATGCCTCTGCTGAGACATTTATGTGGCCGTGTCCAATTCAAGCTGCACACTGACCCTCAAATTCAAGCTTTAAAACTCCCAAAGCTCGGATGTTCCTCGTGGGCCCGTCCCCGTGCACTGACCGATCGGTCGGTGTGGGTGTGGTCCACGCAGGGATCGGTTTAGTTCACTGACAGGGGAGCTGCGACAGGAAGGGGTGCCCTCGAGCCTCTCGCTGTGAGCGGAGCACAGCGCTGGGCACATCGTGACGATCAGAGCAGCTCCTGGGGGATCGCCCCGCGCTGCTGCCTGTTTCTGCTGAGCCTGCCGCTGGGAGATGCCCGCGGTCTCGTGCGGGCCTCACGGACCTGAGGGAGCGAGATGCGTGCTGCCGGGAAACGTCGCCGCGTCCAGGATCCAGGCCTGCTTCCTGGGCGGGGAAGAGCCTGAACACATTTCAAGAAGAAGAAAAAAATAGAAGCCCCATGTCCTGCTCTAAAAGCCGTCTCCTGTTTGGAAGAAAACCAGATAGGACAGGATTTTTAGAGAACACATTCCAGATGGGATTCAGACTCAGATCAGAGCGGCCCGAGCATCATGATGGCACTGACGCTAAAGCCGCTGCGGTTTCAGTGGCCTCTAAGTGCGACTGTCTTCTCTGAAAGGAAAAACAAACGCCCTCCCAGCCCCCCGTGCCTTGCTCATAGCCCAGAAGGCAAGACGAGGTGTCCCCCTTCCAGCCTCGGTGGGGACGGGGAGGCCTCGGGCAGCACATCGGAATATCCATGAGCCTCCTTAGCCAACGCCTCTGCTGCACACACCACCCTACCCAAAGCTTGGCAGCCAAACTCGTGTGTTTTTAGAAATAATGGGATTCCAGGAGTGTTTTCATTTTAACACAAAGGAAGATGAAACAGCGTCTAGGTGGGCATTGCTTAGCTCCTGGTGAATGGGGTGGGGTCATGTTTAAAAGCAAGGTGGTCTCCCGGCCCGTGTTCCCAAGTGGTTAGAGTGTTAGCCCGAGCACCAAAGGGTGTGGATTTGATTCCTGATCAAGGGCACTTACCTGGGTTACGGGTTCGTAAATGGTGTTCCAACAGTTCCTGCCAAACAGGCCCTCACTCTGTAGGCACTGCCAAGCCTGAGTGTGTGTTGCTCACCTATAGCCTCTCAGGGGGGAGGGGGACCTGCTGACCTATAGCATCTCAGGGGGGAGGTGGACCTGCTGACCTATAGCATCTCAGGGAGGAGGTGGACCT
>NW_006298272.1:1648596-1662131 GCF_000327345.1 Myotis davidii | reverse complement strand
CGGGGAGGTGGACCTGCTCACCTATAGCATCTCAGGGGGGAGGGGGACCTGCTCACCTATAGCATCTCAGGGGGGAGGTGGACCTGCTGATTAGCAATGACATGTTGTTAACTTTGTGCATGAAAAGCTCTGCGTTTGATTGGCTTAATGGCCACTCGTGTCAATGCCTGAGGGCCCACCCCTGTAGTCAGAGCAAATGAGCAGCTTCCAGGTGGCCACCCATGTGGGCCTCACACTCAAGCCAATTCCTTCTCACCTGAAGTCCTTGTTCTCCTTCAAAAGAGAAAAAAATAATCAGATTTTAAAGCATCTTTTGTTGGTAAAAATCCACGTATGGTTCTTTGTCCTTTTTCTGGAATCAAAATACGTATATCCTCACACTTGTTGGGGGGTGTGCTCATTGAACAAAGGGCTTATGTGTTTCTAGGTTCAGCTGGTGGACCGTGTGGGATGCACGGAGGCAGGGACCCGGTCGCCAGGATGAGCCAGCAATCATGTAGTCAGAGTCCCTGCACTTTCATTTTTCGTTTGAAATTAACTAGAGAGAAGGATGAGATCCCCATCTGCAAGAGCATGAGTCACAGAAGAGCTCCCTGTGCAAAACAGTAAAAATAGCCGCACGCGCGCATTTTAGCATCGACAGGAGCACGAGAGGTAGGTGTTTCTCAGCTCGCGGGTGCAAAGTGAGGCAGCTGAGAATATGCGGATGGTGTAATTATAGACAGAAACCTCCAGTTCCAGTCCTCGGACGAGATTTCTCTAAACCAGGAGTGTTCACAGTGCTGCGGGCCGGGCGGAGGGGACTCTGGGAAGCCGTGGCCTCCTTGGTGCCGCTGTGGTGCGGAGGGTTCGTGGCTCCACTGAGGGACGCGGGAGCCCAGTGCGGAGGCGAGAGTGGGCACGCTGGACTCCCGGGACCAGAGTTGCCTTTGCCATCGTTTGTACGTTTTCTTAAAAAGCTGGTGTTTTTTTTTTTTTTATTGGTAATTTGTTTTTATTAAGAATTTACTTTTAGTCTGGCCAGCGTGGCTCAGTGGCTGAGCGTCAACCTATGAACCAGGAGGTCACAGTTCAATTTCTGGTCAGGGCACAGGCCCGGGTCGTGGGCTCAGTCCCCAGTGTGGGGCGTGCAGGAGGCAGCCGATCCATGATTCTCTCTCATCATGAATGTTTCTCTCTCTCTCTCCCCACTCCCTTCCTCCCTGAAATCAATAAAAATGTGTTAAAGAAAAGACAGGGCATGGTGGTCAGTTGTGCAGTGAGTCTAGGCCTCCAGTAAACGTTCGCGAGCTGTAGTTCACAGGTGCCTCGTTGGGGGTGGACACGTCGCGGGAGGTGGACACACGCAGGCCCAGTGCGGCCTCAGCGCCAATGGCTTTTGCATCCTTGTTGCCAACACAGAGGAGAAACAGTTTTCTGATTAAAACGCAAGCGCTGCCCTGACCGGTTTGGCTCAGTGGACGGAGTGTCGGCCTGCGGACTGGAGGGTCCCGGGTTCGATTCTGGTCAGGGGCATGTGCCTTGGGTGCGGGCACATCCCCAGTAGGGGGTGTGCAAGAGGCAGCTGATCAATGTTTCTCTCTCATCGATGTTTCTAACTCTCTATCCCTCCCCCTTCCTCTCTGTAAAAAAAATCAATAAAATATATTTAAAAATAAATAAATAAAACGTAAGCGCTCCCTGCACACCTGCGTGGAGGACGCAGTCTATTTACTTTCTTATTGAAAATAAAGAGCAAAGCACTAGCAGAGGGGCGTGTGGGGGAAGCCATATCCCCGAGCTGTTGGGGTGAAGTTGGCGGATGCGTCCGCCTTCCTGCCTGGAACCCCGGGTCCGCGCTGCCCAGACTCCGGCGTCACAAACCCCAAGGAGCAGGGTTATTTGTGTTTGCTCTCTGCTTGTCCACACTCACGTCTGGGCGTTCCCAGTGATGGGTGCGGGGCAGAGACTATTTATGAACCTCTTGCCCTGCTCCTGGGATGCCCACAGGCTGCAGGCCGCGCCCCACGTCGCCCGTGTTCCCCCCAAAATGAACCTGAGGCCCCGGGTTCTGACTTGACCCTGGAGCGGTGTGCCCGTGCTCTGTGTGCCCGGCGCAGGGGAAAGAATACTGTCCATGCGCCCTGCCTGCACCTTTGGGGAGCGCTGTCTTTCGTCTTGAGTCGGGGAGGTACCCTGAGCTCCTTGGGCGGCCGCACGGACTTTTTAGGGAATAACAGCCATGGACCCTGGAACCATCGCAAAGGCGACGCCCCGAAGTCCACTGTGCGTGGAAGGGAGGCGAGTGTTGTGGGACCCGGGATCTGGGCGCTCGGGGGTGAAGATATTAAGGAGCCGATGGGAGTGTGTCGGCCACCCCTGGGGGAGGGGTCGGTGACCGCCTGGGAAGGTTCTGGAAGTCTAGAGGGCTAACACGGTTTGGGAAATCACAAGCCCTTGACAGCAACCTTGTCTGCGCGCCTCGGGCCAGCCCTTGGGGTGTTGGTTGGGAATGGCGCCCGGGAAGGGTGTCTGCACCCACCATACCCGCGTGCAGATGCGCTCTGAGCAGGGAGAGCAGCCTTCTGGTGCTTAAAGCTCACAGGAAACCCGTTTCTTCAAATAGCGTGACACTTACGGGCCTTGTTTTTTCTCATGTGCATCTGGACTTTGTAGCAGCCCCTGCTACCCTGGGGTTGTCCATCATACCATCACCTCTGCCACAGACGTGGCTCAGATAGAGGGCCCAGGATCCCCGAGAGTCCCGGGGGGGGGGGACGCCCAGCCCGCAGCCATGTGAGGCCCCCGATCATGTGGCCTGGCCCAGCCAAGGCACTCACATGCATTAATCAGCGCCGGGCCCGGCGAGCGGGCTCACATTAGGGGGATAAATGTGCGCGGCCTGAGGAGGATGCTCTGAATCTCCCTGTGGCCCTTGGCAGGAGAGAGGTCCGCACCCGCCCGAGGCCACAGCGAGCCTTTCCTCCACAGGAGGTGTGGCCGGCCGGTCTAGACCACTCCAAGCGGTTCCGGTGGTGCTGCCACTGGAGGTTCTGGGACCCAGACGGGCCCGGTTCCCCCGAAAGCCCCTGGTCAGTCCTGGTGCAGAGCTGCCTGCACCCGGGCACAGCCGCCGGAGTTCCTGCGGAAAGCGTCCCTGAAGTGAGATGCTGGTTTGCTGGGCGCCTGCCCCCTGCGCCCGTGGGTTCCGGTCCTCACAGGGCGTAGACGGGACTCCAGGGATCCCGCAGAAACTCCAGGTGTTCCCGGGCTCCAGGGGCGCCAAGAGGCATCCATCAAATGGAACTAAAACACACACACAACAACAGCAATAGAATCGGGGTTTTTAGCAAAATAATCAGAAGGCTGAAGTCTTGGAGGCCAGACACAGTGCGGTCGGATGGCTCTGGGCTTTGTATGCAAAAGCAGCCGCCACCCAGCATGTCAGGCCTCGATCCAGGCGCTTCCGTCAGACGGCAACTTCGAACATTAGTTCCCATCAGCGATTTCAACAGCGTGAGGGTCACTCATAATAACTGGCTGATATTCACTGCATTTAAAAATGTTTTATGTTTTGTTCTATTTAAAGAAAGGAGAGCGGGGGAGGGAGAGAGAGAAATACTGAGCGAACATTGAGCGGCTGCCTCCTGCATGCCCCCCTCCCCCACAGACACCCCTCCCCACCCCAGGATCGAGCTCACTGGGAACGGAATGGGACTGGCAGCCTTTGGAGCATGGGATGATGCCCAACCACCTGAGCCCCGGCCAGGCTCATCCGGTACAGCCCTGTGTGCATTTACAGGTAGTTATGGCGTCCCTGGCAAAGCACCAGTACCCCCATGGTGGCGGCCGCTGGGGGCTCGGCCATTCCCGATTGGCAGCCACACCACTACCTGCTCTTTGCCGCTGACTCCATTCAGGAAGGCCTTGGAATGCAGGTCGTTTTCTCCTTCAAGAGGCATTTATGGAAACGCCTGCTCCGTGGCCACGGACCCGGCTTTCTCCAGCCCCTGGCTCTCCCGGTGCCTCTCCGTCTCCGCGTGCAGGCCGGTCCCTGACTGTCCCCCAGCCTGAGCTGGGTCCTTCCGCCCACAGTCCGAGGTCTGACGGCTCCTTTCCAGGACCATCACGTCCTTAGAGTCTCAGGGCTTGAGGCACCCAGGTTCCTCATGGGGTTGCCTGGCTCCCTCCTCCCCGTCCCTGTTGAATGCTGGTATTGGCTAGAACTGTGTTTGCCAACCAGAGTGGCTGTCCCCCCCCCCCCCCCCGGCCTTCCTGTGCCTCTGTTACTCATTCTGTGCTGCCTTAGAGGAAAGGGATATTGTCCACCAAATTCTTAGGACTTCTGGTGGATTCCCAACACCCACTCTACAAGGGGGTGGACAGAATAGGGACGGTGTGGTGTCTCCTAGGAGGGAACCTGCGTGTCCCTTGGGTCACGTCACACCCCACCTTCCTTCAGAACCTGTCCTCTTATACTGTCTCAAGGAAACTTGAGAAAAATTAGAGTATTATCTAAAGTGTTCTTTTAATTAACACTGATTAGCTAGCTGTGAAATTGCATCTGGTGTCTGTGCGTGTTTCTATCATTCATAAAGCGATTCCCATCTGAAATTCTTGATTCTCCAGGCAGCGACCTCTGGGGCCCTGCAGTCACACCCACGTGTGTGTCTGCTTCATGCCCTCCTGCTGCATGATTTTATTTCGAACTAAATGCAGGAAGAAAATGGAGATGAGCAGCAGGTAGTGGTGTGACCTGTGGAAGCACTTTAGACCCTTGGCTTCTTGTTCTGTCATTCATGACATTCAGAAACGCCAAACACACTGTCGTCAGTAACATCTTTGTTTAAAATTGCAGTGACTCCTTCATCTCCGTTCTGGGGCATGAGACCTTATTCCCCTCGAGACTTTATATTTGTGTGGATTTAACCTCCCTGTTTTCCTCTGGCTTCTCTCCACGTTCTCTCTTTCCTGACTCAGTTACGTGTCCCCACGTTGGAGAAGCAGTGGAATTCCAGCGCGTGAAGAGCATAACGGGCGCACGATGGCAGGGTTTCCCTGGGCTGACAGTGTCTGCTCATACGGTTTTAATTCTTCCTCCTGCTCGTTCTCGTAGATTAAGACATCTCACGGACCTTGATGTATACACTCACTTAACTCCCAGCCTTATAGTTTATATTTGTTCTGTATTTCTTATGTCTATCTCCCTGGGGGAAGGCATTTTTGAATCATTTTAAGTTATTTGCTATCTGCAAATACATCTCCAACCTGTCGCCCTAAATGGCATTGTTTGATTCCTGTTACTAACGTGATTAACTTCTACTTCTTTTCGCATGAGCCCGAGCTGAGTGATGTTACGGCTTTCCGCTCTCGCCCCCTGGCTTCCTTGCCGAGCTGTTTGAGCGCTTCCCTCCGAGACCCGGTTACTGTAACTCACCCAGAAAACCAGCGCCCCAGCGGCCATGTGACTTCTCCTGACAAATGCTCAGTGTTTGAGAGGAAAACAGCTCCTATTGGGCGGCTCCGCGGAGGCGGGCAGCAGGCTTTTCTCACAGCCATAGATGCCGTCAGGATCCTTGTTGTTGTGTATGTTCGGAATGTGTTGAGTTTCTGTATTGGGACTCCTGGCATCGCTGCAGGTTAACGGTACTAATTCCATCATGAATATTGTGGCGTCGGCATGTAGAGGAGAGGCTGATGCCCACATGCGAGGGTGCGTACACACCATGCGCTAGGGAGGGCTGTGACATAGCCGTTCGGTGCTGGTGCAGTGAGCGCGAAGCCACCGGCAGGAAGGCTCATCAATGCCCCCTTGGTTCCCGCTGGTGTGGGCGACAAAGGGCTTCAGTGTGAACGCAGAAACGACTTGCTTTCCGTGGAATCAAGAACACGGTACGGAAGCGGCCCCACAAGCGTCTCTATCTGGGAACAGAGGGCGTCTGTGCGGCCGCCCAGCCCCCCGCGGGGCCGGCATCAGGGAGCCACTGTTCCCCGGACAACGGGAGGCTGTGGGGATGCGGGCGGCCACGGACTCCCTGGGACCCAAACACATCGGTTCGCTCTGAGGCAGAGCTTCCCATGATCGCTTCGCGGACAGTGCGGTGCGGGTTTCTCAGCCGCCAGCCAGCGCTGGTGATGCTGAAGCATGCACCTCTGAACACTAAACGTTTTCTATGCTCACAGTGTGTGTGTGTGTGTGGGGGGGGGGCAGGGGGGAGTTTTTTTAAGGAAAAATAAAAACACAACACATTTTTTTTTACTTTATCTACTGTCAAATGTGGAATTATAATCCGGCCTTCATTGAATGAGTCCCAACTAGCCATGTGTCAAATCTACAGACTCGCTTCGGAAACAGTGTTACCCCAACTCACGGAATGTTGGCACCCACACCAGGGAGGCTGGCATCCTTCCCAGGGGACCCCGCAGCCCATAGCAGAGACCTGATAAGACCTGAGAGCCCCCCGTGCCCCAACTCCGACACCCAAACACGTTCGATTCGGGGACAACGTCTTCATAGACACTTTTTTGTTTTAATGGTTTCTTTCCTGCTCCTGCACATCCTGTGTCTTTACATGTTCTCTATTATGAAAATAAGTAGTAAGGAAAGTTTTCAATATTCAAACGTTCTTTAAGGTTTCGCAATGCACTTTCTTCAGTGATGTGTGTGCTGGTGGCAATAGTCCCTAAGCCGCGTGGACAGAGTTTGCACATTTAGTGAGATCCCTGCTCTGCCCGGGTTCCTGATGGAGTTCAATATTGATTGTAATCAAAATAGCTCGTCATGTCCCCAAATATCTTCAGTAATGTTCACATCTTGGAAGCAGCCTGGCCAGGGTGGCTCAGGGGTTGAGCATTGACCTATGAACCAGGAGGTGAGGGTTCAATTCCCGGTCGGGGCACAGGCCCAGGTTGCAGGCTCGATCCCCGATCAGTGATTCTGCCTCATCGTGGATGTTCTATCTCCCTCTCCCTTCCTCTCTGAGGCTTCAGGTGAAAAATAAATAAATCTGCCAGTTTGTAGGTTGTATGGTGTAAGGTTTTAAATAAATGGAGAATAAACATACTTAGTAAGTCGTTTTGAGATTAAAGTATTTTTGTTGTGTTTCTATCTCCCTCTCCCTTCCTCTCTGAGGCTGCAGGTGAAAAATAAGTAAATCTGCCAGTTTGTAGGTTGTATGGTGTAAGGTTTTAAATAAATGGAGAATAAACATACTTAGTAAGTCGTTTTGAGATTAAAGTATTTTTGTTGATATTTGTGTTAAGATATTGAGTCAGTAACAGTTATTGCCAAGGAGGGACAGTACTCCAGACCTGGCGGATATTAAATGAAAAATATCTGGAAAAATTGACATAATTTAATCAAAAAAGAATATTACTTTTTTCTTTAGAGGCCATTGTATATGTGAAATTTCTTTATTCGTTTTTATTTAATTTATGTCATATTTATTTTTCATTGTTAAAATTAAATACGAATACTTCAGCCCCAGCTGGTTTGGCTCAGGTTCGATTCCCGTCAAGGGCACATGCCCAGGTTGTGGGTTCGATGCCCAGTAGGGGACGTGCAGGAGGCAACTGATCAATTATTCTCTCTTATCATTGATGTTTCTATCTCTTTCTCTCTCCTTCTTCCTTCCTCTCTGAAATCAATACAAAAAATATAGATACTGCATTTTCTTTATTAAAAATATCATATGTAACCTTAAATATGGGTGAATATGCCACACAATTAAAAATCTGTTTTGGGATTTTAGCAGGAATTAAATCATGAAGTACATGTGCTAGGGCAGTGTGGTTCCTGGTGTCTCTCCACAGAACAGTTCAGTTATGAGGACTTCTTGTGTTTTCTGTTGTTGATTATTTAATTTTTTGTTTTGTTTTGTTTTTCTTAATCCTCTCCCAAGGATTTTTTTTTTTTTTTTTTTTGCTATTGATTTCTAGACAGAGTGGAAGGGAGGGGAGGAGAGAGAGACATCCATGTGAGAGAGATCATTAAAACATGGTCCTGCACACATCCCTCCTGGATCCGGGGATAGAACCTGCTGCCCAGGCACATGTCCTTGACTGGGAATTGAACCCACAACCCTTCAGTGCATGGACCGTCACTCTAACCACTGAGCAACACCCGTCAGGGCAGGACTTCTAGTCTTTTTAACCATCGTTTCAAATGATTGAACATGCTATCCTGGCACCTGTTATGCATGTGCTGTACATGTCTGTGGGAGACATATGCACAAATGATATGCTGTCCTCACGCCACTGTCACCCAGGTCAGAAGGAAATAGGTGTTAGTTATAACATTGTTAAAGTTAATAGGACCACTGGTGTCGCTCAGTGGTTGACCGTTAACCCATAAACCTGGAGGTCAAGGCTTGATTCCCAGTCAGGGCACCTGCCCAGTTGAGGCCTCGATCCCATGTGGCGTGTGCAGGAGGAAGCCGATCCATGATTCTCTCATCATTGATGTTTCTCTCTCTCCCTCTCCCTTCCTCTCTCTGAAATAAATAAGTATATATATATATTAGAAAACACAACGGTGGTCGCTGTTTAAGGAAATACACTCAGATTCCAAGAACATGAGGAGGTGGAGTCAGGGAATCCCACGCACGGGGAGAGGTGCTCGGGTGTAACTGTTCATCTCGCTCACGTGCTGGGTGGGGGGCGGGCGCCAGACTTCCACTGGGCTCAGCTCTTCCTTTGGGATGATGCGCAGCGTCCTCAGGGCCCGCGCGTCCGCGCTCTGTCCCTCACTGCGCACATGTCCCGAGGGTCCTGGGCTTCCCTTGGGCTGGGAAGCGCCTGGCAGCAAACTGGGCCTTCTGCGTGAACCAGGGATGCCCGCTCCCTGCGGCTCCCGTACGGCTCCTCGGTGAGACTGCTCGTTTCAAATCACACTTGGATTCCGACTTTGCAGAGAAATCCACGTGTCCCTGTGACAGGCAGGGAGTTTCCCACAACATAGTTCAAACTTGGTATTCTTCTTTTCTTTCTTTAAAAACTATATGTATTTCAGAGAAGAAGGGAGAGGGACAGAGAGAGAAACATCAATGTGGAAAGAGAATCCTTAATTGGCCGCCCCGCACTAGGGATCGAGCTGCACCCGGGCATGTGCCCTGACCGAGAATTGAACTGTGACCTCCTGGTTTCTAATGACGCTCAACCACTGAGCCGTACCGGCCAGGCCAGGCTTGGTATTCACCTGAATCAACTCGCCTGTCACCAGCTAGACTAGGGCTTTGTGCAGGGGTCCTGTGGCCGGGGTGGTTGGGTGAGAGGGTGGCTGTGCAGGGCGTCTTCTCTTCGGCCCTGGCCGTGCCTCCAGCTCTCGGCATGATCGTAGCCTGAGCAGCAGATGCCGGGCGTCCGTCTGCTCCCTGTGAGGTGTGGTCCCCGAGGAAGTCTGAGGAGCCTGCCCCACGCACCAGTCGGCCTGTGTTCACCGGGCAGATGCCGTCTGAGAGCCGTCCAGTGTACAATGTGCAGAGTTGGGCCCGTCCATCTTCCTGGTGCTGAGTCCTGAGAGAGGCATCGATCAACAAGATAAATACCAACTGGACGTCCAGTCCCTGCCGCTAAGTGCCGTAGGTCACTGGGGAGCTGATGTGCGAGGGGAGATGTCAGCCAAGTCAGCAGGCAGGTGGGGACGGTGTGGGGACAGAAGCGCCTGCAGGGGCCAGGCCCTGTCCCGGGGGTGCAGGGACCCCGCCCTGTGCCAGGTCCATTGGGTGCCTGCTCCCAAGCCCGATGGTCTGGGCCAGCAGGAGGGGGTGGTGTTTGCCAGGCACGGAATGCTCCGCCAATGGAGCACACGGTCCTATTGGGGTTCTGGGAACCTCTGACTCCAGAAGGAATGAGCAGATGTATGGAGGAAGGAACATGCTCCCCACAGGTGCCGTTGAGGGGCTCCTGAGGGCTTTCGTGGGGAGCGTGGCAGCGTGGCCTGGAGTGGAGCAGGGAGCGTGGAGAGGGGAGCAGGAAGTGAATGGGCAAGCGGACGGAGTTGGCGGGTGCTGAGACGGGGGTGGACAGGCCCGAGAGGCCGTCAGGGGCAGAAAGGACCCAGGAGTCTCCCTCTGCACAAAGCGAGGGGCGTTCCCGTGCACGCTGGGTTTCTGGAGTAAATAACATGTTTTTAAAATCGCACTGAACACATCATGGGAAACCTTGACGTTGAGTGAAGAAGCGGAAGCTGAGAGGCAGATATTCTTTAAGAGAACAAGTGGGTTACAAGGAGACGTCCTTGTTCATGTGGACGTTGGCCGTGACCGTGACGCTGTTCCTGCCGCCGCTGGAAGCAGCCCTGGGGCAGCACCCCCCTGGGTATCCTGGGGGAGGGCAGACTCTGCGCTGCTCCCCCGTCTGTGGGCCGAGACTCCGATGCGAATCGATGGTCATGGTCGGACAGCTCTGTCCTCCCATCGACCTTCCTGGGCCCGTTGCCTCTCAGCCAGTGAGTGACGGTCACACGCCTTCTCAGCTTCTGCAGATTCACGGTGTCACTTGGCCACAGTGGTTGACAGTGAAACCACTCTTTGACTATATTTAGAAATACAATATTCTAGGTGGTCCCATGTAACTGTCCAGTATTAATTCATAGACATTGGTGTTTCATAAAGGAGCTTCTAGAGTATTCTAGAAAGTAACTCTGCATACAGTGGACCCCAAGATGCTGTGTGATAAATTTCAGTTTAGTTGTCCTGTATGCAGAAGCCCTTCCCTTAATACAGCGGTTCTCAACCTGTGGGTCGCGACCCCTTTGGGGGCCAAATGACCCTTTCACAGGGGTCGCCTAAGACCATCGGAAAACACATATATAATTACAGATTGTCTTTGTGATTAATCACTATGCTTTCATTATGTTCAATGTGTAACAATGAAATTGGGGGTCACAACAACGTGAGGAACTGTATTAAAGGGTCGCGGCATTAGGAAGGTTGAGAACCGCTGGCTTAATAGAAATGCCCGCTGTTCACTGTCTCCACGGTCGCTAGCAAGCATGTCGCCGACTAGTCCCAGCGATGAAGCGTCCCCCAGGCCCAGCGCAGGGCACTGGACGTGTGGAAGCCACCCTCCCCGCCCTCTAAGCACGTTACCGGCATCATTTGCTTCGTCTTCTCCGACAGCCCCTGCGGCGTGTGATGCTGTTACCCGCCTCCGAACACGCTGGAATCCTGAGGCGAGGGGAACGGCCAAGGGCACAGAACAACCCAGGCTATTCAGCGTTTGGCCTCCGGGCGCCTGAACATACACGTGCACTGGCTCTGTTCATAGCCTCACGCGCGGGGTCTGCCATATGCATTCCCCACAGGAAATAATAACGTAGCCACAAATGAACCCATGTACGTAATTTCCAGGTAAGAGATGGGGAATCAGAAAGCTGTCATTGTGGCTAGAATGGGGGGGGGGGTCACAAAATCAGGGGCAGAGCCCATCCCTTCGCTCCCCGCCCTTCCCGGTGAATAAGGACTGTGCACACCTGCTGGTCTGTCAGCCTCTCGCTGACCACGGGCTGAGGCCAGACAGCGAGTCCTGTCGGCGCGCCCAGGACGCAGGCGGAGGGCCGCCCTGGGCAGCCACAGCCCCCCTCCCCGCAGGATGGGGGCTTCCCGGCACACACACCAGACTCCACGCTGAGAAGAGCAGACAAACCGAGCAAAGAGAACGGCCGTTTTCCTCTGTGTTCCAACAACCGTGGGCGAGGCCCCGCGCCGGGCAGGGCAGTGGCTGGAACTGCGCCTGCTCCTCGCCCTTGTTCTTCTTCATCACCTGCGTGTGCACTTAGACATGCGCATTCACATAGAGACTTGAGGAGGGCATTTCTCTTAAAATCTAAGCCATGTGAGCGTGGAAGAGTTACACCGTTTATTCAGAGTCCACTTGTCTCATTTGTAACGTGAAGAATTTACTCCCATGTACCCAGTGCCTGGAGACAGCCACACAGAGTTGGCCCTTAGACATCTGTTGGATGAATGATGCTGCACTAAAGTCTTTTTAATGATCACTGTGTGGTTCTGTTTCATAAAAAGCAACACTATTTAAGCAGTAGAATATTTCTGGAGAATGTGTTTATGAATAGAATAGCCCTCTCAGGAATAATAAAGAAAAGAAGAATGGTGAAGGCATTCCTTTCTAACATACAGCTCTTGGCGTTCTCCAAGCCGTTTTAGCTTCACATCCCACCAGAGCAACTGACGGACACGGAGCCCACACCTCGGCCGTGGGGCCCTCACGGTCCGTCGGATGCTTGTTCTGCAAGAGTCACTGTGAAACGGAGTAAACACTGTTCATCAGAAACATGGAGATAAGGACTCATGGCTGGAGTCTGCGCACGGTTAATGAGTAGTAACCGTACTGAGGCACGTTGTTACAGGAATTGGCATCCAGTGTCTGTACGAATGAACTAGGTAGCCGCAGGTAAATGTCCGAGATGGGTACTCTGACCTGCTACTGCTCTTTCTAGTCCTGGCCAACACCTGTCTGTTGCTAGGCAACCAGGGAGCACCAGTGGACACCGCATCCGGCCGACAGGACCAACACGGCATCATCCTACATTTTAACGAAACCGAATCGGGTGTCAAATATTGAATTGTCTTCAGGAAAAATGTCTCTTTGAAGCTGTTTTTCAGATAGCTTCAAAATATTAAGATAATGATGGACACATGTTTTTATACATTGCTTAGCATTCATTCAAATATACATTAAATGTTTTACTTTAAATACTATTAAATATTTCAAGAAATAGAATTTGAGAGCTTGATTTTTTAAAACTGTCTTTGCATTTGATCACATAACATGTTTTTATTTTTAATTTTTTCATCTTTATTGTTGAAAGTATTACATATGCCCCTTCCTTCCCCCATGGATCCCCTCTAGCCCGCCCCCGTCCCCCTCAGGCCCTCACCACCCTGTGTCCGTGGGTCATGCATAGACGCAGAAACCGTCTTTGATTGGTTACCTCCCACCCTCCCTGCCTTCGTGTTTTTATTTAAAGCAACAACACCAAAAATGTTAAGTTGTCGGTATGAATCTGTGTTACCTGAAGGTCTATCAAATTTGTTTGGGGCTGAAGAGCAAGCGGCCCAATTTCTAAGCTCCCGGGGGAAGTCTACAGGTGTTTAGCTCACCTGGCTGCTGTGGCTCCGTAGTTTGAACACTGATCTATGAACCAGGAGGTCACAGTTTAATTCCTGGTCAGGGAACATGCCCAGGTTGCAGGCTGGATCCCCAGTAGGGGGCGTGCAGGAGGCAGTTGATCCATGATTCTCTCTCATCATTGATGTTTTTCTCTCTCTCTTCCTCTCTTCCCTCTTTGAAATCAATAAAAATATTTTAAAAACACAGGTGGCTAGCTGGATATTCAACTAGCTGTCCCTGAACTCTGCCGTCTGCCTCCATGACGGAAACAGATGAGCATTCACAGCCCGATGGGGCGCCCCGTGCTTGGCGCCCGGCTCGCTGGGCACGCCCTGCCCCTGTACAGCTGTTCGGAAGCGCCTCTCTCGGCTCCCCACTCTCCCTCGTGTTCTTTTTGTTCTCGCCTGCTCATTTGGTTGATCTTA
>NW_006298272.1:1635783-1648495 GCF_000327345.1 Myotis davidii | reverse complement strand
GATATTATAATTTTGAACACAGTAGGTATCCAGCGAACACCACTGAACTGCACTGAACTGTGCTAAATTGAATTATGCATTGCAACTCTGCATAGTCAATTATCTTGAAAAAATGATCTCCAGCGATTCATCACCCGCCAGTCTGATGGCGTCTTCTTTCAATTTCATGGAAAACAATGAGCTTAAGACGAACTGACTCTCAGGAGGCTCTGCTCCCCCGAAATTAGAGCCATTTATCATCTGAGCCCTTTGCTTGGCACGTCGACAGCCATCACCGTGTGACTCAAGAGAGGTGGGCAGCGTGTCATTTTTTTTTGCAAAATGGAAGAAGTTAAAAACAAGATAACGAACAAAAGTATGAGATAAACATTATGGGGCTGTCTCGGGCAAATTGAGTTTAGAATAAGCATGTGCAGAAGGCCACGGAAATGACTCTCTAAGTTCTCCTCCTCTCTGTGCTGGGAGGTCTTCAGGGGGCCCAGGCACCGGGCTCTCTCATGGCCGGGGTGGGGCTGTGCCATCCGAGGAGGAAATGTAGGGCGAGATGTGGGTTTTTGGAGCTCACCTGCTGTGAGGGGAGCAGCACTGGGTGCCCATTAATCACATGCTACGCCGCCCGTTACCGAATGAATAGAAAAGAGATGGTTGGCGAGGGAAATTCGGAAAATAAATTGGAGAATGGTTTTAGAAATAGGGTTCCAAATGGGCTTTCCAAGGGGCAGAGCGGGAATCGGCTCGGAGGCGAGGACACAGGCTGAGCTGCGGCCGGCGAGCGTGGCCGGCGAGTGGGCAGAGAGAATTGTTGATCCGATGGAAGGAGAAGGCCTGTCTACTGGAAAGAGAAGCCTTAGCCCAGCGGTTCTCAACCTTCTGGCCCTTTAAAGACAGCTCCTCATGTTGTGACCCAACCATAAAATTATTTTCGTTGCTACTTCATCACTGTAATGTTGCTACTGTTATGAATCGTAATGTAAATGTCTGATATGCAGGGTGGTCATTCGACTGCCAAAGGGGTCGCGACCCACAGGTTGAGAACCGCTGCCTTAGAGGAAGCCAGATGGTGGCTGGTGATGGCGGCCCAGGGGCACAGAGAGACAGGAGTGACATGGGCACACCTCCCCTTGTGCTGAGAAACCTCCACTTGAGTGAGCGCATCTCCACTTGAGATAATTAGTTTCCATCCGTTTAACACCCGGGTGGGGAAGGAGGGCGAACCGGAGGCCGATGGAGCCGTGTGAGTGATGAGGGCGCCGGTGTGGACGGGGCTTCCCCAGGGGCCTCCGTCACAATAGGATCATTTATGGGGCGCATCGCTGGGTCAAGGGCTGCCCAGTAACCCCTCTGAGGACATCCCGGCTTTCAGGTTATTTTTGTTTTAAAGCTGAGAAGACGAAGGCTCTCGGCCTGTGTGGGTTGCGGGGCCAGCGGGCGCGATGCCCGGCACAGCCGAGCTCAGGCAGCGGTGGGCAGTGCCTTCCTTCCACACCAGGGCCCCCTGCAGGAAGGGCCGTGCTCGGCAGCTCTCGGGTGTGGGTAGAAGAGTCGCAATGAAAAGGTCTCCTTCGCATGACAACCTGGACCCAGATGTTTCATAACACGGATCCTCGTGAGGAGTCACTGCCTCCGCTGCGGGGAGAAACGCCATTTCGGGTCTGTTTCTGTTGCCGACAGGACTGGCAGGTGGACGGGAAGACCGTGCTGCGGCCTTGGCCTCCCCTCGTCTGCATCCAAGGACAAATGTGGGGGTTTCCGAGGGTGGATTCGCAGGGGCAGCTGGGGGTTTGGGCAGCCGGTTGGGAGGGGAGAGAAGATGGACTTCGTGGGCCGCGTCCGTTTGTGTGCTGATGACCTGACGGGCGCTGCCATTGGAACCTAGCGGTGCCCAGTGCCTGCCATGTTAGAGCCTTCTCCTGGCTGGGGAGGAGGACCTGCTGTTACCCACATGGAGCTTTGGGGGGGGCTTGGCGAGAGGGCTCCCCGCCTTCCTCTCCCTGCAGGGCGCGGTCGGCAGCACCGCCCAGCGTGGCTGTGGCCTGTGCTTTTCTCTCTGTGGATTTAGTTACTGATGGGTCCTCACCGGGGTCTGAGCTCTGGTTATTGGAAAGGGCACCTGCTGTCATCGTTTGCTCCATCGAGCACGGATTTATTTTTAAAATCCTGACAACAGTGCCTTGCGCATCCTGGGGAATATTGCCACTTCCCGTGGGGACCCTCCCCCGGCTCCTCCCACCCAGAGAGGCGGGCCCCCTGCGGTGCCCACACAGAGGCAATTCAGAGCAGAGGCCGCAGGAGGGAAATTGTTTCAGGGCCTGAGTTACAGGAGCGACGACACCATCAGGACACACATCCCACTGAGGTTCTCCCCATCTCTCTCTGTGAACACGTCCTGGTGGAGTGGAGGGTCCAGTGGACGCATGGGTTTAGGCGTGTGCCTGAAGGGACTGAGAATTAAAGAAGAGAAAACAAACAAAAAAACAATAGAAGCTGAGAAACATGGACCTTCAGGCCTCTTGCCACCACTGAGGCCTGACACCCCCAGGAGCTCAGGGGTGCCCCGCGGTGGGAACAGGGAGACACCCCCATCCAGGGCAGAGCCCTCCCCGAGCGCAGAGAACAGGAGTTTCAGAGGCTATTTTTAGGGAGCAGCTTGGCTGGCTCCCAGCCTGCGCCGGGCACTTAATTTGAAAAATGCCTGCTCCCTGGAATGCTAATTGTCTTTCCAACTTGATACTCTAAAGAACACAGAGGAGAACGTAGACGTACCTTCCATTTACTCGGGTGCAGTCTCCCTAGAGAGTGAGATGGGAACAGGTGAGGACGTCACCAATCCCGGCTGCTCCTCCGGGCCCTGGCGCTCACCTCTGGGTTTCGGAATCTGTGGACGTCCATCTGCTGTGTCCTCCAAAGAGGGAAGCCTGCCCACCCGACGCCCACGGCAACAAAGGCCTCCCTCGAACCCGTGCGCGAGGCCAGCGCTTGCTGATGTCTGTCCGGTGCCTCTCGGAGGCAGGGCCGCACCGCCCGAGCTCCTGACCTCGCAGCGCTGTTTCCCAGAAGCAGGAGAGGCCACAGGACCTGTGACAGCGTCTGGCTCCCGCGGAGACGGGAAGAGGATGACTTCACGGGGCCGACATGCAGCGTGGGGGCCCTCCCAGGGGGGCTGCTGGTTAGAGATGGAAGGGAACACGTAGACGCCGCTTTTCTCCGCGTGTCCAGCGTGTCTAACATTTGACCCCCGTAAATCGCCCCAGGAACATGATGGCTTTCAGAGCCCAGTGCTGTGGCGACAGCGGGTCTCCTGCCTCGCGTGTGAGTGCGTGTGTGTGCGTGTGTGTGCGCGAGTGTGTGTGCATGAGCGTGTGTGGGTGAGTGTGCGTGTGTGTGTGCGCGTGTGTGTGCGTGTGCGTGTGTGTGCGTGTGTGTGTGCATGTGTGTGCGTGTGTGAGTCTGTGCATGAGCGTGTGTGGGTGAGTGTGTGTGTGTGCGAGTGTGTGTGTCTGTGCGCGTGTGTGTGAATGTATGCGTCTGTGCGTGTGTGCGTGAGCGTGTGTGTGCGCGTGTGTATGTGTGCACGCGCGCACGTGTGTGTGTGTGTGTGTGTGTGTGTGTGTGTGTGTGTTCTCCTCAGGGAAGGCCCTCCAGTGGGAAGGAAAGCGCACTCCTCCAATAGCATCGATTCAGTGCTTCTGGTAAATGAGCATCTATGACACACGGTTGCATGGGAACTCCTCAGCTAGTATTGCATCTCGTGCTTTCTATGTCATTAATAACATATGTATATACTTCCATCGGAATTCCCTTGCAAGACGCGTATCATGCACCTCCCAAGGACCATTCATCTTTTCAATGCCGTCGGTTAAAAAGGAGTCAGAAAGTAGAGAAGTGAGTTATTTGGAAAGTGAACAAGTGGTGAGAGAACGTATCTTCGTCCCCGTGGTACCTGCCGCACAGGAAATGACTGGCCTGGTGCCGTGACCACCAGTAAGTGCTGGAAAGGGGAGGGGGCCTCTAACCCCCTTATGATGACGCTGCCCTGCAGATGGGGCCACATTTCCCTCTCAGGTGACGGAATGAGGTCTGGACACCACAACGGGAAGGACTCTGGACAGAAGAGGAAACCGGGGGGTGAAAGGGGGTGAAAGGAGCAGGAGGGAAAGCAAGGCGCATTTTATGTGGATTTTGAACCCGCAACCTTGGTGTGTCGGGAAGACACTCTTAACCAACTGAGCTACCGGCCAGGCCCCAGATCAACATTTTAAAAATGGAAGTTGCTGACTTAGTACGTGGTGAATTGAAGGGATTAAGTCTGGGCTGCTACGCTGAAATGCTCGATGGTGGTGCGTTCTGAGAACGTGACTTTCCCTCTGCCCGGGTCACCGGCACCGTCCTGGGGAAGGGCCCGGCTGTGGGGGGCAGAGAGGGAGTGAGGACCGAGTAGCCGGCGGCCGACCCGTCGCAGTGAGGGGCGATTCGGGGATTTCCATTCTCAAAGGCTTAACTGTGTTCCCACGGCCGCCTGCCAGCTCTTCTGACCCGCTGATGTGTGACCCATTCGCTCCGTCCAGGATGCTGGTAACGGTGCTCAGCATTTAAGGGGCTTTTATCTTTAATCCCAGATTGGATTGCACTTCAGGGGGAACTAAGACCAACCCGGATTATTCCACAGTGAAGTGTGTAAACTGTTCCCCAGCATGTCCTCCGCAGACGGGGACATTAACCCATTCCTGAGTGAAACGGATTCAGGGGTTCAGTCTTCTAATCCGGGGCTGCGATGGAGCCCCTCTCTGTATTAACGCGTGGCTCCGAGCGTGTCTGCGTGGCCGTGGATTCCGGAAGCAAAGCTGAGGGAGCACGCCCGGTCCAGGCTCAGAGCTGGTGGCCTGGGGCCGAGGCAAAGGCTCCTTCATGTCAGCGGCTCGTTACTTGTCTTTTCCTGCAGCCCCTGCGCTTGATCCTGCTTTTTATTCGCCAGTTTAAGTGAAATACGGCCTCTGTTAGCGTAAAAGCATTCAGACCTGTGAAGCACGTTTGTGTTTATTTGTCGGCAATTGCCGGGAAGCAGTGTCTCACGGACTGGGATAGCGCTCTGGAGAATGGCGGGTTTTTACCTTGTTTTTATAAATTACCGTCCAAGGGGGGCCGTAAGTGGTTTACATGAACTCCATTGGTGATAGATTAGGGAGGCGGGAGAAAGCAAAGTGGGGAAACCTCTGGGTTGGATAAAAAGTAGAATGATAGACACGCACTTCTTTTACATAGGTGGAAATGTCATAGGTTCGCCATCACTGCACTAGTAGGTGCATAGTTAACAGTGAACAGTTAACATGGTAACACTTACAGTGAGGGAGTTAGTGGTGTCTGTCTTGGTCTATTTGTTGTGCCCTGAGGAGCCCTGGAAAGTGGAAGTTGAAGTTCCCCTTCCTGAACCCACAGCTGGTTATCTTAGATGCAGGAAGACAACAGGCTCAGAAAGATCGAAGTTGGTCTTTGTCAGGGAAGGTGCTGGCCTAGGACAGGACTACCCATTATTATAAACGGCTTTCAGTTAAGTTTTTAGTCTCAGGCCATCCTTTGTGGTTACGTTAGGTCTTTGAATTTGCACGGCCACCACACGGGCCTCCCCTGAGCTGGTCAGGTCAGCAGTGGCCTTTTTTTCCATCCACACATCTTATATGGTCTTGATTTATAGATCTAAAGTTTTGTTTTCTCGTGTGCTCATACCACTTTTTATTTAAATTTATTTTAACTGGAGTTGATATACAATATTATGGTATTTTCAGGTGTATGCGGCCTAGTGACTCCACATACATGCCTGTCACCCAGCGCGTCTGGTAACCACCTGCCGCCGTGCGCGGTTACTGCTCGGATGTGGACGGCATCCTCTGTGCTGTACGTTACACCCTCGTGACTTATTTCGTAGCTGGAAGTTCGCATTCCTTAATCCCCTTCCCTATTAGGCCAACCTCTCTCCTCCCCTCTGGCCACCACCCGTTTGTTCTCTGTATCGTTGACTCTGTTTTATTTTATTCGTTTACTTTGTTCTTAAGTGAAATCATAGGATATTTGTCCTTCTCTGTCCAACTTATTTCGCTTAACCCAGTACCCTCTAGGTTCATCCACGTTGTCACAAATGACCAGATTCTACTTTGATGGCTGAGTCGTATTCCACTGCACACATGTGCCACCACTTTCTTATCCACTCATCTGCTGATGGGTGTCCTTTCCATATCGTGACTATTGTAGATTTCCGGGGCTGGCCAGCAGCCCCTGGGCGGCGGATGAGCAGGTCACTCTGACACGGTGTGACTGTGGGGAGAGGACACGGTGTGACTGTGAGGAGAGGACACGCTGTGACTGTGGGGAGAGGACACGGTGTGACTGTGGGGAGAGGACACGGTGTGACTGTGGGGAGAGGACACGGTGTGACTGTGAGGAGAGGACACAGTGTGACTGTGGGGAGAGGACACGGTGTGACTGTGGGGAGAGGGCTAAGGGACGGCCCAGCCCAAGGGGCCCGGCAGCCTCGATCGCCCGCCTCCTTAGGCTTTTATTAGAATTTTTATCTTCAGGTGCAACCGGTAGGGTGAGTCATCGTGGGAGGACTCGTGTGTTCACATTGTCCTCTGGGCAGGGCATCCAGGGCTTAAGATTAAGGATCCCAGTGAACACCCAGGGTCTGCACGGGAACAGACTTACTGGAAAGGTCGAGGAGTAATTAGGGCGCCGCCCTCAACGCTCCCCTAGAGGCTGTCCCTGAACGCTGGCAAAGCCCCGGTTTTGTCCGATCCAAAGAAAACTAATTCCTATGCACGTGCATTTCCAGCTAAGACAACGCGCTCTCCGTTCTTGTGTAGAAAGTGACTTCTATATACTAGACAATACATGCTTTTATATGCTTTTAAACAAAACATTTTTATTGATTTCAGAGAGGAAAAGAGAGAGAGGGAGGGAGAGAAACATCAATGATGAGAGAGAATCATGGATCGGCTGCCTCCTGTACACCCCACAATGGGGTCAAGCCTGAAACCGGGCCTGTGCCCTGACCGGGAATCCAACCGTGACCTCCTGGTACGTAGGTCGATGCTCAACCCCTGAGCCACGCCGGCCGGGCTGCTTCTCTGCTTTTTAAGTTGTTCTGCTGACGGATCTTTTTGTTCCTTTATTCCCATTACAGCAAAGGCAACCTGGGGTCCTGTCTGTTAGCCAAGGTGACTCAGTGGACCAATGTGGAGGAGGCGGTGGGGCTTAGTGGGGCTCTGTCTCCTGGGCCGTGAAGAAGGGGTTCAGCCATACCTGCCACCAGGGTGGGGCCCGCCTGAGCTCTGTGTGTCTGATCTCGCTCCGAAGAGTGGTAGGGAAGCCGGATAAGCGGACTCAGTGATAGAAAGTACCAACAGAGCCAGTCCAGGGCGTGGCGAGTAGAAGGCGGGACATATGGCCAGTGCAGCAAGAAGCAGCTGGCGTGTCACTGATCATTTCTTCCTGAGAGCAACAGCAAATCCTTGTGTGTCATGACAGGAGCCACCTGCCCACGCCAGGAGCCGGGCGCTCACAGATGAGGCTTGGCTGCCGTCGGGAGCCGGGGATTAGCCCGGGACTCAGTCTTTTAAACGGTGTTGATGTGCGTGGCTCCGAACCCTGGCGTCTCCTTCATCGTCGGCGAGCGGGACGGTGGGTGGGAAACAGCATGTGATACAGTGCGTACAACACAGAAAGCTGAGCCCAGCCGGCATGGCTCCGTGGTTGAGCATCCACCTATGAACCAGGAGGTTCCAGTTTGAGTCCTGGTCAGGGCACATGCCCCGGTTGCAGGCTCGATCCCCAGTGGGGGCCGTGCAGGAGGCAGCAATTGATGTTTCTCAGCCAGGTTTCCATCTCTCTCTCCTCCCTTTCCCTCTCTCTCAAAAATCAATAAAAAATTATTTATTAAAAGTAAATAAATAGCTGCCTGTGAAGGGCAGCGCAGTGCTAACTCTGATAGAAATATCTGGTGAGAACCACAGTGTTCGGGGACTGAGCAGTGACAGAGAGTCTGGGGGTCCCTGTAGCCTCATGTGTCACCCCGCGTTGGTGTAGACTGACCTGCTGGGAGCTGACCATGGGGGACAGTCCCCTGCTTCCCTGCTTGATGTCCCCAGTATCCACACCACCCCTTCACACACTTTCCTTATTTATGTTGGGAATTGTCTATCTCCCTCAAGGAGACCTTATTCTAAAATATTAACCTGCATGTACTGTACTCCGTGCACAATCCTGAATGAATGACCTCATGAATGAATGAGGGAATGAGCAGAGTGTGTCATATTCCGATTTTAAAAAGCAGGGCATGTTCCATGTTTTCGGTTCTATTCATGAGGGAGGTATGTCCCAATGTAGCACTATTGTGATATATATATATATTTCAGAGAAGAAGCGAGAGGGAGTCATTGATCGGCTGGATCGAGCCAGCAACCTAGGCATGTGCTTTTGCCCAGAATCGAACCCAGGACCCTTCAGTCGACAGGCCGATGCTCTATCCACTGAGCCAAACTGGCTAGGGCAGCATAAATATGTTTTCTCTTTTCATTCCTAGAACCTAAGAAATAGCAGCTTTATTTAAATACGTGAACATTCAAATGAGCAAGTAAAAGCGGAAATGGGCTGTTAAGCAATGTGAAAATGGGTAAGGGCTCTGTGCAGTTCACACCCAGCGGTGAATGGTGCCCCCAGCTCCCTGCAGCTGTGCGCACTCTCACCCAGAGTGTCTGTTCTCCTTTAATGCTCATTAAAGCTACGTGCTGCTTACCATTCATTTTTACCAAAATCGCCGTTAGAAAGAAAAGGAGTAAAATCCATTAGGCCGCACAGACTTTCAGAAAGCCTTCATTGTTCTTCCAGACCAAAAAAAAAAAAAAAAAAAAAGGGATTCTGTGTAGGAGCCGCCAAGTGCTGAGGAAATTAAATATATATGACTTTTATGGGCCTGTCACATTAACACTTGATTGGTTAGAAGTTATGTGCATAGTTAAATCTGATTTTAAAAGTATGCGTTAACGTTTCATATGGAAATTCTATGTCTGTATTAAGATTTGAGTCACAAAATATTGGCTGTGTTTGCATAAAAAAAGAGTTATCAGAGCCTCAGTTCTGTTTAATAATAGTTTACTACAAAGTGCTGATGTTTGAAATAATCATCTGCCTTTAAATTTGTCTAATTTGAAGTAGTTGAAGGAGAGTTTTTTTCTAATTTGAATTTTAATTTTAATACGGGCTGAACCATTAAAATTACATTTTTAAAATTTGGTTCAATTTGAATGCTTGTGAGTATGAAATATATATTGGGAAAATATATTTTCTTAAATAAACTATATACCTTTTTAATTCCTAGAAGTTAATCAATGAAGGCATTCTGCAAGATCTCATTGAATAACAATCCTGCGTTCAGGTACTAACTGGCACAATGATTATCGTTAAAATGTGACCTGGGAAAAGTGTTCCGCGAGGCGATTTCTGACAAGGTCCAAACGTTCATTCTTGTGAAAACTGGAAATCACAGTGTTCTTAGAAATGTTTCTGTCGGAAGTGGAGTCCTTTTGCTGCCACGGCCACGGGGTGACTGCCGTGGTCTGTGTCTGTAAGTCACGGAACTAGCTGCTCTGATAAGAGATGGCACAGTTACATACAGTTATCACAGGGAAAGTCTAGACCAGTGGTTCTCAACCTGTGGGTCGCGACCCCTTTGGCGGTCTAACGACCCTTTCACAGGGGTCGCCGAAGACCATCGGAAAACACATCTATAATCACATATTGTTTTTGTGATTAATCACCAAGCTTTCATTGTGTTCAATTTGTAACAGTGAAAATACATCCTGCATTTCCGATATTTACGTGACGATTCATAACAGTAGCATAATTACAGTTACGAAGTAGCAACGAAAATAATTTTATGGTTGGGGTCCCCACAGCATGAGGAGCTGTGTTAAAGGGTCGCGGCGTTAGGAAGGTGGAGAACCGCTGGTCTATACGCAGGAACTACAGACCCCCACTCACACGGCACTTGAGATGTGTTGTCCTGTGGACCAGGCACAGAACTGCGAGCTGGTGTGGCGTCGTTTGGAACTAAACTGAACTGTCTGAGGGACAACCTTAAATATATGAAAAGGTGGTGAGTGAAAAGCGGGATCCGGCCGGCGTGACTCAGCGGTTGAGCGTGGACCCCTGAGCCAGGAGGTCAAGGTTCAATTCCTGGTCAGGGCACAGGCCCCGGCTGTGCTCAGTCCCCAACAGGGGGCATGCAGGAGGCAGCCGATAGATGGTTCTCTCTCATCATGGATGTTTCTCTCTCCCCCCCCCCCCTTCTTCTCTGAAATCAATTAAACAGATTTTAAAAAAGAAAGAAAAGTTGTAACCTAAAAATAAACGAAAATTTAAGAAGTGGGAGTAACTTATTTGTAATGCAGCAGAGAAATGAAGATGACCAGGCGAGGGGGATGGAGGAGGACAGTGAAGTCCTGAGAAGGGCTTTCTGGGCGGGTGCTGTGGGTGCCCCCACACCCTGCGGTTGTGACCTCAGGCAGGCCTGGCATGAGCCTCGTCCGAAATGCTCTGTACAGAGACCCGGGCACCGGCCACATTGGGCATCATCCTGTGTCACCCACTGACGGTGCCCTGCCCCACGCTCTGGCATTGCACCCTCATGACAGAACCCTGGCCGGGTGGCGCCGTAGGCGGGCATCATCCCTGGGGTGGGAGGTTGCTGGTTGGATTCCGGGTCAGGGCACCTGCCTTGGGTGAGGCTAGATCCCCAGAAGGGGCGTGCAGGAGGCAGCCGATCCATGTTTTGTTCTTACTGGTACACGGATGTTTCTCCTCCCTCTCCTTCTACCTTCCCCTCTCTCTCTCTCTCTAAAAACAAAACAAAACAATCTTTTCAAAAAAGTATCTAAAGAGCCCCATTGGGAAAACGAGGCTTTGCTGGAGGCCGTGGGCTTCAAAGCGTCCTTCTCAAGCCTGTGGTCACCCTGTGGGATCAGGCAGTGGGCGTGGCGGGGTCGGCGGTGGGGGGCCTCGGGCGGCCCTGCTGTGGGACCCAGGCGGGTGTGATGCTCACGGCCCAGCTGCAGATGGAGAGGCCCAGGAAAGCCCGTCACACAGCAGGAGCTGGGAGGTCAGAGGGGAGCTTTGACTCATGGCAGCTGCACTCACAGGTGATTGGTGTTCACAGCTGATGACCATGCACACCCCTCCCAACACACGGCTGTCGGGGAGGCCCCGCGTCAGCTAACAGCGTCTGGCAGGAGGTTACGAGTTCCCGATGTTTCTCCTCCCAGTGGGTCAGGTGGGAGCACGCTGGACTCTGGCCATTCTTCAGACACACTCACTCACATACTCACACACACATACACATACACACACTCACACATACACACACAGATACACTCATTCAAACACTCAGACACACACATTCACACACACACTCACATACACATACACACACATACACTGACACACAAACACACTCACACTCAGACACACACATTCACACACACTCACACATACACACAAACACACACAAACACTCACACATACATACACTGACACACACACAAACACACTCAGGCACACATTTACACACACACACAGACTCACACTCACACACACACACACTCACACACACATTCTTGATTTGGAGACACCGTTTCCTGGTTCTGTGTTCCCCTTCCCACGTCTCTGGAGCTTGTCTCACTGGCTCACCTACTCCCTGTCGGTCCACTTCTCAGACTGTAACAGAGATGGACCTGGGACGTTTCCTTCACTGGCATGTGGGTCTTTTTCAAATTCCTCAGACATTAAAAAAAATTACTTCTAAGCATGTTTTCTACCACACTTGTTGTGTTTCTCCTCATTTGGATATAAAATACCAGGTACAGTTTTCAACCTTCCATCCTTTAAGAATAACAAGATGCTGTTGACACCTGGTCACTTATCGAAGTTACTTTGTGGGATGAGCAGCGATTGGTTCACAAGATCACACAGTCGTGTAGAATGGAAACGGTTGTGACCAGAGGGACATTGCGAGCTTCTGAATTGCAGCGCGCATCCTCATTACGCTGCGACGACAGTGAAATTCCACAGCGATGCCCCGTCTGCGTCCACGTAGCGGGAGGTGAGTGGATCGTGTGTGTCACTGGGGCTTTCTACTCCAGCTGCCTTCTGCCAGTGACACAGGCCCACGCACGTGGAGAGCCACATCCCCCTGGTGGGGCGGCCTCTCCGGGAAGAGGGGTGAGCGGACGTGAGGAGGGGCGTTTTTATTCCTTGACTCTCACTCGGGAATGATGAGTTATTAGGCCGGGCACGCAGTTCCCGGTTCCAGTAAGTCATTTTCTGTGCTTATTTGTGTAAGAAATAGCGATAAATGAGGATATGCGTAGTCCATACTAAGAACTTTATCGTGTTCACTTCAAACGTCGTGTATGACATGAGGTGCTTGTCAAGCAGAAAAGAATGAAAAAGCTGATGTGTTGGGGTAGGAAGTTGATTCAAGTGTGATGACCTGTCCAGGGGCCTCCAGCAGAGGGCGCTGCGCCTGTGTCGCCAGTGTGCCTAGAAGAGATGTGATTCTGGTTCTGCATTGGTTCTGGTCTCTCTCTGGGTAGTTAGAGAGCGCCTCATGGTCGCCATGGACACATCTCCACTCCCTCCCCTCCCTGGGGCTCCTTCTTCAATCTGG
>NW_006298272.1:1613131-1617382 GCF_000327345.1 Myotis davidii | reverse complement strand
CTGTGGGCGTGGCAAGGGGGAAAGGGCAGGGAGAACCGGCCGTGATTTGTGAAATTCTGTCTTATGGACCGGACTGGATGCAGGGGAGGAGCGAGCGTGTGCGTGGATAGGACGTAAGTGGAACCTGGGTGGCAGCACGGAGCGAGGGGAGGGGCAGCTGGGTTTTGTCTCCGAGCTGAAGCCCTTAGAACAGCACGTGAGGGCCTCGGGCGGCCCTGCTGTGGGACCCAGGCGGGTGTGATGCTCACGGCCCAGCTGCAGATGGAGAGGCCCAGGAAAGCCCGTCACACAGCAGGAGCTGGGAGGTCAGAGGGGAGCTTTGACTCATGGCAGCTGCACTCACAGGTGATTGGTGTTCACAGCTGATGACCATGCACACCCCTCCCAACACACGGCTGTCGGGGAGGCCCCGCGTCAGCTAACAGCGTCTGGCAGGAGGTTACGAGTTCCCGATGTTTCTCCTCCCAGTGGGTCAGGTGGGAGCACGCTGGACTCTGGCCATTCTTCAGACACACTCACTCACATACTCCACGCACACACACGCACACACTCACACACACGCGCACACACACTCACACTCACACAATCACACACACTCACACACACTCACACATACACACAAACACACACAAACACTCACACATACATACACTGACACACACACAAACACACTCAGGCACACATTTACACACACACACAGACTCACACTCACACACACACACACTCACACACACATTCTTGATTTGGAGACACCGTTTCCTGGTTCTGTGTTCCCCTTCCCACGTCTCTGGAGCTTGTCTCACTGGCTCACCTACTCCCTGTCGGTCCACTTCTCAGACTGTAACAGAGATGGACCTGGGACGTTTCCTTCACTGGCATGTGGGTCTTTTTCAAATTCCTCAGACATTAAAAAAAATTACTTCTAAGCATGTTTTCTACCACACTTGTTGTGTTTCTCCTCATTTGGATATAAAATACCAGGTACAGTTTTCAACCTTCCATCCTTTAAGAATAACAAGATGCTGTTGACACCTGGTCACTTATCGAAGTTACTTTGTGGGATGAGCAGCGATTGGTTCACAAGATCACACAGTCGTGTAGAATGGAAACGGTTGTGACCAGAGGGACATTGCGAGCTTCTGAATTGCAGCGCGCATCCTCATTACGCTGCGACGACAGTGAAATTCCACAGCGATGCCCCGTCTGCGCCCACGTAGCGGGAGGTGAGTGGATCGTGTGTGTCACTGGGGCTTTCTACTCCAGCTGCCTTCTGCCAGTGACACAGGCCCACGCACGTGGAGAGCCACATCCCCCTGGTGGGGCGGCCTCTCCGGGAAGAGGGGTGAGCGGACGTGAGGAGGGGCGTTTTTATTCCTTGACTCTCACTCGGGAATGATGAGTTATTAGGCCGGGCACGCAGTTCCCGGTTCCAGTAAGTCATTTTCTGTGCTTATTTGTGTAAGAAATAGCGATAAATGAGGATATGCGTAGTCCATACTAAGAACTTTATCGTGTTCACTTCAAACGTCGTGTATGACATGAGGTGCTTGTCAAGCAGAAAAGAATGAAAAAGCTGATGTGTTGGGGTAGGAAGTTGATTCAAGTGTGATGACCTGTCCAGGGGCCTCCAGCAGAGGGCGCTGCGCCTGTGTCGCCAGTGTGCCTAGAAGAGATGTGATTCTGGTTCTGCATTGGTTCTGGTCTCTCTCTGGGTAGTTAGAGAGCGCCTCATGGTCGCCATGGACACATCTCCACTCCCTCCCCTCCCTGGGGCTCCTTCTTCCATCTGAGACGCTAATGAAAAGGAGCTGATGTATCGCTTCCCCACCGCCATCTTGCACACAACTGGAAACAGAAAGCAGACCCCTGCCATCCACTGTCCTGCTCTCCTCCCAGCACCCCTGGCCTGTGTCCCAGGACTCACCGCGCTCAGACACGGAGGGGCCCACGCCCCGCAGACGGGGCCGCTCAGGTTCCTCCTGAGCCTGCGTTTCTGTGGCGGCTGGAAACAGCTGTCTGATCGCTCCATCCCCACACGCGGTGATGGCCGAGAGGGGATCTCCCCTTTCAAAGCCAAGCTCCCTCCGGCGTTGGAACATTTTAAATGACTAAAGTGCCCTTTGCTATGGAATACATGGAAACGACAAAGGGCGCCAGGTACGGTAATGGGAGTCCAGGCAGCCGTTCCAGTCCCTGAACTGGGGGCACATCCATGACAGGAAGAAGGAATGCTGGTCCCAAGGGGGAGCATGATGGGGTGACCGCACCCAGAACGAGAGGCACAGGGGAGGCCAATTCTAGCTGCACCCGGAGGCGGGACCGGTCCTCCATGCGGGTGATGCTGAACGCAGAGCCCTGCTCCAAGCCATGGGGTGCGTTTCTCCTACAAACACATCAAAGCCAGGTGACCGGGAGCTGGTGCAGCAGGCACAGACCTCAGGTGGGTCCCCTGCCATAGAGCATCTGTAGTCATCTTCCTTCCAGTCCAGACAAGACCGGAAACCAAGAGTAAAACGCCAAAGCTCTCTGAGCGACTGGACTTGTCACCACCACGTGCCAGGCCCGAGCCCTGCTCAGCTCAGAGCATCCGACGTGGGAGCCCGAGTCACTCTCAGGAAGCTTCGCTCACGGTCCATTTCCCACCACAGCCCGTAGGTCTCCAGGTGTGGAATTGGGCATAGAAATTAGGGAAATCGGTGATTGCCCCACCCACTCACTTCCTTTATTCTACCTCCCCCCCTCCCCCGTTTTTTATTGGTTTGAGAAAAAGAGGGCGGGGGGGGGGTGGGGAGAGAGAGAGAAGAAAGACACGTTGACCGGTTGCTTCCCCTGCACCCCAGGCCTGGGATGGAGCCCTAAGTCCTCTGGTGCCCGGATGATGCTCCCGTCAGCCAGCCCACCCGGCCAGGCCCGTCCTATATTCTGGGTCCTGGAGTTCTTGGAACCGCCCCACCTGACTCCACTGCCGCTATCCTCAAGGTTACCATTGATTTTAGATACATTTTCATCGCCCAGGGCTTTGCGGTGCAGCCTCAACTATTTCTGTTGGGCGTAGTGTGTCTTTTGATTAATGAAATGTCTCCCAAATTGCTCTGAGTTTCCTCCAAAGGAGCTGTTCTCCTCCGTCTCTCTCCTCCCCACCCCGTCTTCCCTGCACGGTGGCCGCACTCGGCGTTCTGGGAAGCCGTCCAAGTAATTTCCGAGGCCCGGGAAGGGGAGAAGAAAGGGTGATAAAGATGTCGTCCCCTTGTCCCTGCTCCTTGCTCCCCGTGAGCGCTGCTGAGACATGAGTGTGGTGGCCGCTCCGTCCGGAAGCAGGCAGCTGGGCATCTGGATGTGACGGGCACTGTGACCCGCCCTGTCGGGCACGCCCGGAACACAGTGGCTTCAAACGCTGGGCGTCTAAGCCTCGCCGGAGTCGCCGATGGACGACGAGGTGGATGACGGTTCGGACTTGGGAGAGTGGATTCCTGCCTAAGAGGAGCTCGTGTTCTCAGGGCGACTGCTTGGGGGGAGCCTTGCCCCATTAGCTGCCATCCATTCCCTGTTCCAGTTACTCATGACCCCCCCCCCCCAAATCTTGTAGGAAGTCATGTGTGAGCACAGCTTTTTAAAATATTTGTATTGGGTATATTGATTTCAGAGAGAAAGGGAGGAGATGGGGAGAGAGAAAAACATCAACGGTGAGAGAGAATCATGGATGGGCTGCCTCCTGCACACCCCACACTGGGGATCAAGCCTGAAACCCCGACATGTGCCCTGACCTGGAATCGAACCGTGGCCTCCTGGTTCATAGGTTGATGCTCAGCCACGGAGCCACGCCGGTCGGCCCGGCAGAGCACAGCCTTCAATAGCCACTGGCACCTGAACGCCCCTGGCCAGTCTCCGTGTTTAGAGAGACGTGCACGAAGCGTTTGTGTTCCCACCTTGATCGCCGACTCGAGGGTTAAGGTGGTTTATTTTCCCTCTAATATCAAAGTTTGCAGGATGGATCATTCGCAATAGCTTTACCCCATGGGGGGCTTCCCAGTGGAATGCACAGGCCCCGGGGCGGCCTCCGCCGTCCTCGGCTCCGCTCTCTCCTGCTGCGACCCTGGGCAGAAGCAGTCAGTCCTGCTTCCCGTGTTCATTCCCTCCCACCCTCTCCCCACCCCACTCCAACCGGGAAACCGCCTTCCGTGGCCCCCGGGGACCACGTTCCCGAGTAACGATCCTGCCCTGTGCCATCTCCTTTCCTTCCACTGGTTCTGA
>NW_006298272.1:1608575-1613049 GCF_000327345.1 Myotis davidii | reverse complement strand
CTGGAATTCCTCCTTCAACAGCGTGGCCATTTGTCCTCTGGGGCCCCTGGCTCTTGTCCTGCCGCGTCGCCACTCTGAGTCCTCACCGCCGAGTCCTCCTGTCTGTCCAGGTTCCCCGGCGGAGTGGCCGCGGGCTGTAGACTCACCTCTTCTCCATCTCCATTCGCTCCTAGAGGGCGGCTACCTGGTTCCTTACCCAGGTCTACTGGTTCCACGGTCACCACTCGCTGGTCGCCCTCACCCTTGAACTCTAGCTGCCCATTGAGCCTCCACATGGGGTCAGGCAGGCCCCACGTTACCCTCAGACCTCACCCGCTGCAGGCCCCTTCCCGCGCTCCCCCTGCAGTGACCCGGCTCCCCTTCTTTCCTGGACCCCCGCCCACCCAGCCCTTTCTCTCCAGGCGGTTCCAACGGAAGGAGTTTGACTCTTTTCTAGCGGCCGGCGAACGTCCAGGGTTCTGTCCAGTGGACACTTGGGAGTCCTCACTGAGCACGGATTGAATCCGCCACGAGCAGAACCGTGTAAAACCGCAAAGCCAGGGTCTCTTACCTCGGACAGAGACTTAACTCAGGCCTAGTTAGGGTTTTCTAAACTGGACGGGCCTGGAACCTTGATGTGGAGTTGGGAGGGCGGACGTGAATGGTTAAAGGGATAGATAGTAGATATGAAGGCCGGTAGGATGGCGTTCATTATCGGCTATACATACGGCAGGAGGAATGAGCGCTGTATGTGAATCTTCGATCCCATTACAAGATCCCTGATGTGGCATCGAGTAGAAGGCTCTCTTCTGATGAGGGATCATGGTTAGCGCCTCAGGGACCTGCAGTCCTCTTGATCCGGGCGATAAATACGCTGACACACACTTTGGACGTTGCCTTTAAAACCGCCCCATACGTCGGTGTTGATTTCTGACCTGCGGTTCCCAGCCTGCAAGGTTCCTCCTGTTGTTGCAGCTGCCGAGGCCGATCTGTGGCTGTGAGATGATCGTCATTCTCATTAAAAAGTCACGGAATGGTTTCTGAAGCTGCATCCTTCTTCTGTTTTATTTTTCCCGCGAGGAGGTATGTTAGGAAAATGCCAAATGGTGGCGTCTCACTCCTGTGAGAGGTTTTCTTTCCCGTTCAATGTCCCACAAAATGACTCACTGTGCTCCTGGGGGCCCCGAGGCAGCGGGCGCGGGTGAGCAGGAGGCCCTCTGTCCTCGGAGGCTGCTGGTCAATCGCACCCCGAGGCAGCCCCCCGGCTCCCTGGGATAGTGGGCGTGTGCCTGGCCAGGAGGAACCATGCTGCCCTCCTCCCTTTGACCCTTTGTCTGGGAAGATGGGGTCCCCTTTGACCCCCTCCAGGGCTGTGGGGGGCCGCCTCTGTGGACTCCTCACACTCAGGTGTTAGGTTCTTAGAGGAATTACCACAATCCTTTGGATGATTTTCAAATATGTCCATTTTCTGGGCATTTTCACTAGAATTAGAAAAAGGTGTGGTGCAGCCCTGGCTGGTGTGGCTCCGTGGCATCGGCCTGCGGACGGAGGGTCCCGGGTTCGATTCCCAGTCAGGGCACAGGCCTGGGTTGTGGGCTCCATTCCCAGGGTGGGGCGTGCAGGAGGCAGCCGATCCATGATTCTCTCTCATTGTTGATGTTTCTCTCTCTCTCTCCCTCTCCCTTCGTCTCTGAAATCAATAAAAAAATACATATTTTTTAAAGGTGTGGTGAAAGTGGACACAAATATTTGACCTTTAGCTAAGCAAACGGCTAAATCAATACTTATTTGCTTTTAAAAGTTTTTTTTCATGAACTGTCTAATATTAAGCATTCATATTGGTTTTATATCCTACAGGCAGTTACATCCAAATTGAGAAAGTCATGCTCCGAAAGGAATTTTTGTGATGAGAAGCGGTTTCTTTGCTTCTCTTTATCCCACTCTGTGATTCTGGCAGCAGTTAAGAATAGCATTCAAACCATTTTATCAGAAAAAGAAAAGACTGAAGAGAAGGGGTCCTGTCTGGAGAGCCGCCGGCTCTGCCCACGGGGCCGGTCTCGCTCGGGGATGTTGTGTTTGGGTCCCCGTGGCCAGCGAGGAGGGGTGAGGGCAGGCAGGGACATTGCCCGAGAGGCCCGTAATGCGGGCCTGCAGCCCCTCTCGCCGGCCGCGGGTCCCTCAGGAGCCGTGTCATGGATCCCGTCCCCACTAACGCGCTCGGTAGGTTCTAATGGTGTTGGTGTCCGTGTCCCAGGGGAGGCTGGCAGGTCCCTGGCGGGAAGGAGATCAATGTTGTTGGGCCAGAAACCACCCCCCGAGTCCCCCCGACACCGGCGATGCCTCAGGAAGGAGGCAGGACCCGCACTCGCGGCTGACAGCCCGGAGCTGGGGCTGCGAGCTCAGCTGAGCGCAGAGCGAGAACGCGGGCCTGTGCAGACAGGGCGGCCCAGTGGTTCTCTCTCTCCCCGTGGCTGCGAGTCCTGAAGGCGGACAGGGCGGCAGGAGCCGTGGGTGTGAGGAGGCGGAGGAAGGAGTGTCCTGGAATGTTCCAGGCCTGTAGTTGAAGTCGGTGTCATTTTCCTGACCGAGGGCTGTTGCTGCTGTCGCTATTCTGTGAAATGAGCCAGTTCATCACATTTAAATCAAGAAGGTTTCTTCCCAGGGCGGACAGTGAGGGGACACCGAGACTCTCCTCACCTTCCCGGCGGGCGTGCGCACCAGGCTGGGCTGCTCCTGGAAGGAGGGCACCTGTTCCTTGTGGTTTCGGGGCGACCCACCTGTCAGGGCGCTGCCCGTCTAACCAGTCCCCAGGGAAGCAGGGCTGGCCTCTCGGGAAGGAGGACAAAGGGGTCCCCCTGTGTTTAGAGGAGGGGCATGGTTTTGACTCAGTCTGCAGGCTGCTTTTCTTCAGATGCGACTAAAATCTGTGTCTATTAAATACACTCAGTGATCTTCTTCCCTCAGAATAATGTATATATTTCAAAATGGTCCGAAATCCAGGTAAATTACACTAGTCAGAGATACATTGGTTTCCATTGGATCACAGTTCAGTATGTGATATTCCTGCCCCGAAGCAACTGCATAAAAATAGAATGTTTCTCTTCATCTCAACCGCCCACACTTTTTATTACATAAGGATGACACCAGATGCAGCTATGTCTTCACTCAACATGGTGAGCACGACACAGGCGCGGAGCTACATGGGCGGTGAAAACACCGGCCTACGTGTGAGCTGTTACACGTCTGGGGACAAACCATACAGAGGTCAGTGCAGCTGGCCAGGTTGTGCTCGGAGACAACCATTCCAGTTGCATCGAGACTTTCCAAGCCCGTCTCATACCCCCGGCCCACCCCATGCTGATCGGAGAAGGTGCTTATAGCACAGCTCAGAGACCGAACTATGAACTCGAACTCTCTCTGCATAGAGCGAGTCTTCCTGGCACGCAGGCAGGCAGGCTATCGGGATGGGGACCGGGCTCCTGGACATTCACGCACTGGGTCCCGGCCACGCAATGGCACCAAAACCTCGCTCCCTGTGGGCTCGGGGTGTTTCTCTGCTCTCCCATAATGCCCTGCTCGTGTTTAACACAATCCCAAGTCACAAAATATTGGCCGAGATGATTTTTCAAAAACTGCAGTTTATAAACACAAAGATTTAGACGATTCTTTTGATGTTAAACTTCGGGTAAGAGATTATAGCTGCTAGTTTTGCATTTAGTTTGATGCCTCATATTTTCTTTAAGAGAATAGATTTACCACGTTATTCTGGTGAAATATACTTTTTTTTTAAAGAAACAGGCCTGTTTTCTATGACATTCGTGAAAAGAAAGCCCTTCGGATCGTCCAAAAACTTTATATTCCATTTATATGCTAATTACTAAAACACGACAGGGGGCTGAGCTCCCTTTTAAATATATGTGTGTGCCTGCCTTTGAGGACCCGGGAGATGAGAACCCCGAACCCTGCACTAAGGGGTGGGATTTACATTATAAAAATTTTCCCATTTCATAAGAAGGCTCGCCCCAGGAATTCTTCCTTTAAAAGGTTTAATGATCCATAAGTAAGCACTTAAATTCAGTAAGAATGGCTCATTATTTTCCAGGTAAAATATGGGAGAGAAACAGTTCGAGTGGAGGCGTGAGTAGCTGCAGCAGCTGGGGAAGCCCATCACACGGGGCTCTACACTGTCCTTTTCCCTGCCCCGGACGCCTGTCCATGAGGCAGAATTTCACTTACACAAGTGAAAGGCAAGCGTCAAGGTCTGGAAGGCAAATGGCAATGCATCCTTTCCAAGCCCCAAGTGCACTGAGTGCTGGAAGGAGTGTGACGCCCCCTGGCTTTTAACAGCATGGAAGCGAGTGACTTTATCTGGGAAATACAACATAAACGGAAAGTGGGCTTTTGAATGTGATAGGAAAAGGAGGCAAACTTTTCTTTACCTTTCCCATCTAAAAGCAAACTCACCCATCCAGGTACGAACCAGGCCCGGCCCTGC
>NW_006298272.1:1589011-1608473 GCF_000327345.1 Myotis davidii | reverse complement strand
GGGGTGGGGGGGGTGAGGGCATGAACGAGGGGTAGGGGATAATGTGGGGATAAGGACACATGTGTAATATCTTAATCAATAAAAAATATATTAAAAAAATAAAAGCAAACTCACCCCAGATTGCTAGGGTAACTTGGAAACGTTTTAATAATTCTTGAAAATCATGACAGAAGTTGGCTGTCAGCCTTTTTGTTTGCTTGATTGTGGAAAGACACATTTACTTACATTTGAAGAAAATGAAATACCCAGTTTCAGAAGAAATGAAACAATAAATGCATGAACCTTATAAGAATACTTTTAGTTAATTGGGGGGAAAAAAAAAACATGAGGAAGAGGGCGGGAAGAGGGAGATGACAGAGCTAGAGAGAAAGAGAGAGAGACACACAAGGAGAGAGAAAGTATTATCACAAAGTTAACGTTTTTATTAAAATTCATTGATTCATTCCCTCAGTCATGGCAGTAGCATGCACAAATTGCCAGGTTTTAGATTTTAAAATGTGTGTTGTGTGGTCTCCTTCCCACCCCTCAGCCTTCTGCACCTGCCAGGCCTCCCTCCTGCCCCTGCAGGGAACTAACACCAGTTCTCACTCATCCCTCAGCCCTCTTGGTGCAGAAACAAACGGCTTGCTAAAAAACGTTCGAGATCGCCCTCTCTTTCCATAAATGATAACATAGGGCAAGCGTTCTCTTTACCATGTTTTCTCGGAATATCTTGTTTGGGAAGCATTTTAATTATCGATATTAGTGAACATTCCGGCACTTTTAGAAAGTTGTATAGTTTCCAAAAAGCGTCTCTTCCTTCATTGATGTCTTGGTGTCTCTAGGGAGGGTTCTAAAGGTGCGGAAATTCGCGCTTGCACATTTCTCGTTAAGTTTATCGCCTCCTATTTTAAGTTTTTATAGCGATTGTAAATGGGCTCTTTTTCCATGAAATCTTCTAACTGGTTGTTGATTTTTATGTAAAAGCTAAAATTTTTTCATAATAACGTGGTACCTGTTATCTTGTTAATTTTTTCTTAGTTTGTAGTAGCTATTTTTAAAATGGATTTTATTTGCCTTTTCGGTATATAATCATATCATAAGCAAGTAGAGCTATATGTTTCTCATTTTCATGGCTGACAAATTTGGTTTGCTTTCTTATCTAGTTGCCTGACTACTGATCCCTGTAAAACAGTGAGGCGGAGGCATTAGCAGGACTTGCCTAATGCCCTTTTTATTTTTTTATTTTTTCCTAATGCCCTTTTTAGCAGCGACACCTTGAAGATCTCACTGTATAACATGAGATGGGGTTTGGAGGTGAAGGAGGTATTTTTATCATGGAAAATGTGTGTCAGTCTGTGAATACCTGGGTGAATGCCAGCAAAAATAATTGTGGAGTTCTGATAATGTAAAAAGTAAACCCATCCCTCTGCCCGTAAGTCGATGGGTTTGTAAACTTGCTGTTTCACATCCTTTTTCTCGTACTATGTTTGTGTCACTATGGAGTGGACCTATTTGTTATTCATAATTGAGGAACAAGGCGTTGGATGGGCGTGGACCCACCGAGCGATTCCTGGATGGGTGAGACCTGGGGTAGCCAGGGTGGGTGAGACCTGGAGTAGCCAGGGTGGGTGAGACCTGGTGTAGCCAGGGTGGGTGAGACCTGGTGTAGCCAGGTTGGGTGAGACCTGGTGTAGCCAGGTTGGGTGAGACCTGGGGTAGCCAGGGTGGATGAGACCTGGAATGCCAGGGTGGGTGAGACCTGGGGGATCCTGGATGGGTGAGACCTGGGGGAGCCAGGGTGGGTGAGACCTGGAGTAGCCAGGGTGGGAACCCTAATCAGAGTTCGCTGGGCGTTCAAGGCCAGTTTGCCACACGCATGTGCAAGGCAGTGACGCGGCAGTTTCACTGCACGCACTGGGCAGGCGCCTCTCTGTACCCAGATCCGGACGCCCCTGTGGGCAAGAAGCCGCCTTGTCTGTGTTGGTGTGTGACCGACCAGCCGTGCAGGTGCTCGGGGGCTGCTGAGAGGAGCTGCCTTGTCTGATGGCTCCTCCTGGCTGTGCTGCTTCATGTGTATTCCGGTCTCTCCCCCCACGCCTGTGACCACTGCTGCCGGCTCATACCCAGCGTCCACGGGGTCCAGTTCCCGGCCGGGGCCTGAGCCCGACAGCCAATCTCCCGGTCGGATGGTTTCCATAAGTTGAAGACCCGCTCTCTGCAGACTGACTGCTTCCTCCCAGGATGGCCGCCCTGTGGGACTCAGGTCACCCAGCGCCATGAGTCACACAGACCTGTGTGCCGGCCTCCCCACCCGCCCTGTCCCTTCACCATCATGTGGTCTCCCCGGCCCCGCCCCACACAGGTGTGTAGGTACGCGTTCCTGGCACGTTCTCGGTCTTGTCAGTGGTGGACCATCTCCCACTCTGTGCCTCTCCTCCGTCTCTGCCTCCACCTCCCACTCTGTGCCTCTCCTCCGTCTCTGCCGCAGCTTCCAAATACCTCATCGCAAACATGTTTTCCCGGAAGGCGCGTCCCCGTGTGTTGATGGAAATCGCACGTGGAGGCAGGGAGGTGAAAGAGTGGGTTTTCTTTGCCTCGTTGATGTGTGTGTGACGTTCACAATTAGACAAAAACCCTGTCTCCTGCCTCATGCCCATACACCCGAAGTCTGCCTTTTCCCCGAGTTAGAATTATTTAAATGAAGTTTTTGACCCCTGGAATCTCATTTTTATAACCTAGATGCCAGCTCTTCTCCCGCGTTCCTGGAGAACGAATTCCAGTCTGCACGCAGGCAGGATCTGGTTGCTTCACAAATGTTGGGTTGCTAAGAGATTTCTGAAAATGGCACAGAAAATAGCAAGGCACTGACTTTTTTCCCTTATTTATTCAGACCTCATTTTTTTAGTTAATTCTCCTAAAATGACAGAATTAACTCCTCTTGAGTGGAGCTCTAATTATGCAGCCTTCTCCTGAATTTAAAGTAACCGCTTTCCGCAGATCTCGGTGGCTTCGGAGACAGGCTCACCCTCCCGCGGGCGGTGGCTGTAGGCACATAGACGGTGATCCCTTAGACCCGAGCGCCTGTGCTGCCAGAGAACCACCCTTCTCGGTCCCTGGTGGGCGTGGGGTTCGGGGGCATCTCTGGAAGGAGCGCTTCCAGAGGCCCCGCGGGAGGAGGGGATGTGGCAAAGGCTTTGCTTTCTGGGTGTTGCTTTCCTGGTGTTCGCAGTCCCGCTCCCCTGGGCCCTGTCCCGGAAAAAGTGCGGCTGCGGCTGCGGAGCCTGAAGCTCCGGGCAGCTGGTCCCGGAGCCTCAGGCTGGACTCAGTCCATCGGCCCCTGTGTGGGCCCCGTGTACTGGGAGCCGCGTGGGGAGGGCAGGGGGCGTCCCTGCACCAGGAGAGCCAGGAGCCCGTGGGCAAGAGAGACAAGTGCTGGAGGGAGAACGCCTCTTGTCAGGGATTTAAACGCTTTAGACCAGCAGTTCTCAACCTTCCTGATGCCGCAACCCTTTAACACAGCTCCTCATGTTGTGGTGACCCCCAACCATAAAATTATTTTCGTTGCTACTTCATAAGTGTCATGTTGCTGCTGTTATGAATCGTCACATAAATATCTGATATGCAGGATGTATTTTCATTGTTACAGATTGAACATAATTAAAGCATAGTGATTAATCACAAAATAATATGTAATTATAAATGTGTTTTCCGATGGTCTTAGGCGACCCCTGTGAAAGGGTCATTTGATCTCCAAAGGGGTCGCGACCCACAGGTTGAGAACCGCTGCTTTAGACTTTGTGCCCTGGCAGTGGCCATGCCTCCTCTGGCCACTGACTGGCTCCCGGGGTGACTGACAGGTGAGGCTTTTCCCACATCACCAGCCCTTGCTGGGCACCCTCTCAGCTGCCTTTGTCCAGCCCCCCTCCCCCATCGCTCTGCGGGGAGTGGACGTGAAGGGTTAAGTGCAGCTTCCCGGCAAAGCCGTGTCCATGGCGCCCTCCGTTACTAGTCTCCCCTTCACTGCTTTCCGGCGGTTAACAGCCAGGCGATGAACGGCGTCACTTGGACTTGGAATTTTCGGTTCTCTTTTGATTCCATGTATTCTCTCATCCTGGCACAGCTTTTCCTGACACGCGTGTGCGTGTCTTCATGGCATGTACTTGCGTGCCTCTTCGTGTCCCCACCCCGACGTGGGCTGTGTAAGAACGACAGGTGTCCTTTCAAAGCCCCTCGGAACCCGACTGTAGCGGATGTTGGTCTGCTGACACTTTATGAGAGAAACCCGTCTGGGTCTGACGGGTCTGAGATCGCAGTTCTGCTGCCTGCGGGTGAGCCTCCCTGTGAGCTGGCTGAGGAAGGGGACCGTAGCAGGACATTGAACTAGTCAGGCGACTCCAAAGAACCTGTTTGCAGCTCCTTTCGACTCCCTCCTCCTCCTCCTCCTCCTCCTCCTCCTCCTCCTCCTCCTCCTCCTCCTCCTCCTCCTCCTCCTCTTCTTCTTCTTCTTCTTCTTTCTTCTTCCAGAATGTTCCGGGTCCAGGCCCGCCCGTGGGAGGCCTGAAGCATTTAGCAACACTGCCTTCTCCGCTTGGTGAGGCTGGGGATGGACGTCAGGGATAGTGTTGAAGAGGAAGGGCTGCGACATTCACTCGGGTGTGTCTGTGTGTTGCTGGCTCCTGGGAGGTGACTGAGCCACTCTCAGCCCAGCGAAGGCGAGGGGGTTTGCCACGGGACCCCGCACTCCTGGCGCCCTCAAGAGCTCACGTCCAAGCCCTACGTCCACCTCCACCTTTGGCTTCTGTTCAATGTGTGGGAAAAGGGGGGCAAAAGGGGGCGTGGCCACGGGAACAAATGCGTTAACAGAATGATTTTCAAAAGACCTTTCTCAGAGGACCCTCCTCTGGAGCTGCCTCAGAAGCCATGTGGGCAGTGGGGGAGGGGGTGCCCCCAGAGCGCAGGGACCTGACCCTGGTTTTGTCTAGAGACGTCCCACTTTTTTATTTTTTCGTGAGAATTTTGCATGCCCCAAACTACTGTATAACAGCAAGATCGGAAGCTTGTCCGGACAAGATGGTTTGTCCGTCTCCCAGTTCCCTTCAGACCAACTGAGACCAGCCTGGCCGCCTGGCATTGTCTCTGTGCTGTACTTTGAGTAATTGGCTAATAAGTCTGAAACTAATTTGGACTAAAGTGTTAATGGCTGATAATGATTTAACGTGTTTTCCCACCCAGGGAACACATTTGCATTTTAATGGAGGTCTTGCTGGCAATTTTCTTAACTCAAGTGAATGACTTTAACGGTGGGCTTTTGGGGGGCAGCAGGGACCGATTGTGGCAGAACTGTGTCCCCGACATCACACCATGCGGTCCAGGCAGCCAGTGTCACTGCACCGGTGCCTCCGGGCTCACTCTGTGGGAACTGTTACTCTTTTTGGAGACTAGCATGTAGGTCAAGTGCGGTTTTTGAGAATTGCATGGTCTCCTCTGGTATACGTCGGTGTAATGAACCTACATCCAGGTTAAACCTCTTCCAAATACACACTTTAGGGGTGATAGTCGTCTGTGCACCTCAACACGGGACAGAGGCCAACAGAACTGAAAGAGAGAGAAACAAGACAAACGGAATATTACAACTTACAGTGGAGGAAAGGGTCGCTTACCAGCCCTCAGAGCTCTGACATTTCACTCACTGCTGTTAGAGAAGGCAGTTCTGTGTCCACTTCTCAGAAATCAATCATTCCTCGTTCCTAATGCCCTGCTGTTCCAAAGCTGGCTCCTGCTGCCCACTGTGCTCCCTTCTTCACTCGTGGGGCAGATTTCCCCGTGAGCAACCGGCCGCTTCTGATTGGACATGGAAACAGAATGAATTAACACTCACTTCTGAGCGAGAGCTGGTGTCTGTGTGAGCCTTCCTCTGGGTCCTCACGGGGAGGTCATGATGGCAGATCCTCTGTGAGCGTTCTCTTAGACCCGTGGTCAGCAAACTGCGGCTCTTTGGCCCCTTGAGTGTGGCTCTTCCTAAGCCTTAGGAGTCCCCTCATTAAGTGAATAACAATGTACCGACCTATATAGTTTAAGTTTAAAAAATTTGGCTCTCAGAAGAAATTTCAATCGTTGTCCTGTTGATATTTGGCTCTGTTGACTAATGAGTTTGCCAACCACTGTCTTAGACCCGTGAACGCTGGGAGACTGGGTGGGAGTCACCGCCGGAAAGCAATGCTCCCGGCACTCGGGCACCCGCGGCCCGCGTGGGCCTCAGCGACGTTGAATAACGAGGTGGTGCTGGAAGCCGTGAGTGGAGGGCAAGGACGGTGGGTTCACAGGCAGTTGAGCCCAAAGAAATGAAATGGAAGAGGCTCAGGGGCCCGTGTCACCCACGTCGGCCATTACCAGGCCCGGCAGGTGGGCTCCGGGAGGCAGTCATCTCCTCTTCATGGCCCTTCATGTGCATTTGGTATCGTTCCTCATGGGAACAGGTCCTCTAGGCGCCTCCCTGAGGTACATCATCTAAGTCAGCGGCTGGAGGTGGCGTGTCCCTGGAATGAGATGGATTTGCTCAGCACCGAGCCCCCGGCAGGCCCTCATGACCCTCTGCTGCCATCTGTGGCCTCCTCACCCCCTTGTGCCCAGTCATAGTTGTTGGCACAGAACATCCCCCCCGCGGCCAAGGTGCTTTTGTAGCTGCTTGCATCCTGTCCTGGGGGTGAGGTGAGGGTGGGTGAAGAAATTTCTAGGAGAATTCTTTCAGAATGGTTCTAGGCTCAAAGCCTGTACAGAATTTAAAAAGGAAAAGAAAAAAAAAAAAAACAACATACCACCGCCAGGAGTCATAGGTGCATTAGCGCTCTTCCCACAATGAGCATAGTTTGTAATATTTCTCATCTCACATTTAGGACGAGCTTTGTTCTGTTCCCGCTTTTCTGCTCTTGGTTGAAAAACGAGCACATTTTTCTCTTGTACCTATTTTAGAATGGTTGTCCCAGAATAGCTTCTCTTGAAGTCAATTTTGCTTTGCAAAAATGAAAAGTACTATTCATATCTCTTTTTAAAATATATTTTATTGAATTTTTACAGAGAGGAAGGGAGAAGGATAGAGAGTTAGAAACATCGATGAGAGAGAAACATCGACCAGCTGCCTCCTGCACACTCCCTACTGGGGACGTGCCTGCAACCGAGGTACATGCCCTTGGCCCTTCAATCCACAGGCTGACACTCTATCCACTGAGCCAAACCGGTTAGAGCTATTCATATCATTTTTAACAAATGCAGCGAACCCCAAATCCTTTTACCTTAGAGTCAATGCGAGTAAAACCTCCTGCACCGTGGCTACAGCTTCTTGGGGACAGTCAACACCGAGGTGTCCTCTGGCCTCAGTTTGTAGGATAAATGGAAAATGACTTAAATGCAAATGACTTTATGAGTGGAGTCATTCCTGCAGTCTGATTCATAGTGAGATGTGCATCTTTTCCTTCATGTTTGACTTCTGGGACGTGGCTAACAAAAGAGTCGTGTGGCAAACACTGAACAGAATTTTTTTCCATTTTCCAAAGACGTCTCTTATAATAACACGGATTGGTGCACTGGTGGGGTCCTTCAGCCTGGCCTGCACCCCTCGCCATCCGGCACCCCTTGGGGGATGCAGTAGTACGCGAAGCGGCCGGTGGCCAGGGAGGAGCCAAGCCCGGACTGGGCTCCACACAGCTCCCACTCATCCTGGCCCTGCCGGCTTCCACCACTTGGTAGCACTGCCCTGGAGGCAGGAGAGGCTTGCACCGCCGCAGCTGCGCTCGCCAGCCATGAGCTCGGCATCTGGCGCCCGTCGGTCAGCTGAGCGGCGCTTCTGCTGTAGGAGTGCATTGACCACCACGGAGCATCTCCGGCACTGAGCATCTGCCCTCTGGTGGTCAGTGCACATCATAGCAACCGGTCAACCAGTCTTTCCATTGTTTGGTCGGTTAGGCTTTTATACATACACACACACACACACACACGCACACACACACACATATATGAAATTGTTTTCTGAAACACCATGCCAATGTTCTCCTGAGTTTTATTTTAATTTACATTCTTTATTGTTCAAAGTGTTACATATGTCTCCTTTCCCCCGTGGACCTCGGTGGTTAAGGAGCGCCAATGCCTGAGGCCCACTTCCCATCAAAGCAGATGTTGTTCAGGCTCACGCCCCACACCGTGGGGCCAGGCGGGGCTGCCGTGTGAGGACACGGGCCGTTTCATGGGAATAAACCGTATTTTAGCCGTTTTACCTTTACCTAGTGCCTCCCCTTGATGTGCCCTGGCACTCTCAGGGGATGTATTTAGAAATTTCTCATTTTCGCCTCCATGCCTTCTGACATGTTTTCAAAAATTACTTTCTACCTCATGATCTTCCTGGGATGCATGTTCTGGGCTTTTCTCAAAATTCTCCAGATCCCTACATGTCCAGTCAGTGTGGTTGCCTCTGCAACTCTCCAGTGGCGTTTATGTAATTAGCCACGTTCTTATCACTAGGATTCCTCCGTGAACCTGGCACTTTCTTCGAAGGCTTTGTTTCTTCTCACGGTTGCCAGCCTTTCAAGGCTTGGGCAATGCGAGTATATTTATTTTCAATTTTGTTCAGATTTCGTCTTGAGTCCGTGCTTTAGTCTGCGGCCTGGGAGGACGGTGTCTTTATTTCCCCAGCTGCTACCTCCCAGCCTGGCCTTTCCTCTTTCGGGTGGTCAGGGCACTGGCTGGGGCGCCCCTGCCCTGGGGGCCTGGCTGTGTGACCCACACTCACTTTAGCCCTTGGCATAGGGAACGTCCCCCCAGCTCAGGGAAATGTTTATCTCTGCTGGGTCTCCAGGAGCTCATTGCTCCCTGTGTGTCCGACTCACTGCCCCCTGCATGAGTGTCTTCCTTAGTCCTGGAACCTCCACGCCGTCCTGTGAACCTTCACTTCCAGCCGGGGTGGCTCAGTGGTTGAGCACCGATCTAGGAACCAGGAGGTCAGGGTTCGAGTCCCGGTCGGGGCACAGGCACAGGTTGCCGGCTTCGTCCCCAGTGGAGGGCGAGCAGGAGGCAGCGATCCATGACTCTCTCTCATCATTGATGTTTCTCTCTCTCCCTCTCCCTCTCCCTTCCTCTCTGTCATCAATACCAATATTTTAAAATAAACGAGGACTTAACGCTCTTACCGCCTGGGATTGCGGTGAGACCTGAAGTCAGACCGCAGGGGCACCCTTTCAGGGGTCTGGCTCCCCGAGTGGAAGCTGTTGTTCGGGGACGATGCTGACCCAGGTCCCTCGGCTGCTGGTGCTTCGTGTCTGACCCGTGTTCACAGAGCTGCTGGCCTCTGTCCGTTCAGACCTGACCATGTGACATCCTCAGTGTCAAGGCCAGTTCCTCTGCAGCGGTCCCGAGCCCCGCCTCCCCGAGCCCTGGGTTCTGCCCCCTGAGCCCTCCTGACCCTGCTTGCTTGGTCCCTGCAGGCGCCCACCCGGGGCCCTGCCTCACTCCCACGGCCGCTGTGGGCTCCCGGGCACTGCACGGGGCACTTGCTGGATGCTGGCAGCGGCGCATGTGGCAGCAGACGTGCTAAATGCCATCCATCGGCTTAAACCTGTTCTCTCCGGCTCCGTCCAGTGCAGGGTGGACCCCACATGGGGAGGGCTCTCACACGGAAAGGACTTGTTGACTCCGTGTGTTCCAGAGGCAGGTGGGTGGAAAGGGAAGGGAAAGTAGCAAGAGAGTCGTTGTAACTGCAGGGTGTTGTGAAGCCGTCAGTGACCACCATCCACACACCCAGAGCTAGGTGGGCCGGTCTGAAGAAACGAATGAGACTCAGTAGCGATGGGTAGGCCCCGGCAGAGGTTGATAGGGGATCCCTGTGGGCACGGGAGGCACCCCTCGCCTGGTTCCTAGTCTCCCACTGAGCCAGGAGCCTGCAGGTTCCAAGCGCACCCAGATTCTCACTGCTGCAATGAGTGCTCCGATTCAGGGTTCGTGTTGGCAGTAGTTGGGTGTGGGGGCTTGGAGAGCACATTCAGAAAAGTATTCCTTCATTCGATGAGTGATCGCTGGTTGCCTGCTGAATTCAGGTGGATAGGAACTGACTGCTGGATGGGCTAGAGCTAGACAGTGAGAAAACAATCCGCGTCCCAGGCGTGCCTGGAGAGAACACAGGGTTACGGAAGGAAAGTGTTTACATTGCCTGTGAGGCACGACCAGCGCGCTAACCCGCACAGTGGATGGACAGTAAAGCTCTGTGAGGGCGGGGGGGAGAGGGGGCAGTGGGGTGGGGGTGACGAAATAGCAGCGAGGACTGGAACTCCAGGCAAATGGTCAGGTCACTTCTTATCCTAACACCTTCTTGTATCCACATCCAGTCGGGCTGAGTGGGGCTACATTGAGGTTTCTTAGGCAATCTTTTAAATCAAGGCTGTGGGAAAGCTAAGCTACCTGTTCCTCATCCTTACTATTCACTTCTATAAATATACTAGAGGCCCAGTGCATGAAATCTGTACACTTTGGGGGTGGTCCCTCAGCCCGGATTGTGAGACGGCGCAGGCCAGGCCGAGGGACCCCACTGGTGCATGATCGGGGCCGGGGAGGGATGCAGGAAGTTGGTCAGCCGAGGATGGACTGTGAGAGGGCTTCTGGGTGTGCCCAGCCCATCTCCCTCAGTTCCGATTGGCCGGACCCCAGCAACAAGCTAACCTGGTCAGAGCATCTGTCCCCTGGTGGTCAGTGCACGTCATAGCAACTGGTCAACTGGCTGACTGTCTGCCCCCTGGTGGTCAGTACACATCATAGCAAGCAGTTGAGCGGCCTTAGCATATCATTAGCATATTATGCTTTGATTGGTTGAATGGCTGGCCAGACAGTTGGATACTTAGCATATTAGGCTTTTATTATATAGGATAGAAACCCCTAGTCTGAACTGACTAAAATACTTCCTGAATATCAAGCATCGTTCACTGAGTATACTTTATTCCTAATTCATGTCCAAATGGATAGAGAGAGGTGTCGATTTTAATAACGGTGATGAACTGCAGTCCTTTAAGGAATTATAACCCACATGCTGCTGCCTGCAGGAAGCCTTTTCACACCCAGGCTGTAAGGGACTGTAGGCCCAGGGGCACGGTTCACGTCCCTCCCCTCTCCTCCTGCCCCCCAGACCTGTGCGTCCTTAAGAAGAGAGTGTGGGGCAGGGTGTGCTTAACATACCCCACTGCTCCACAGGTGATGGGAACACACACCCTTTCACTGTTCTCCCCACACCCTCCCCGCACTGCGCCAGCACTCAGGAACCGTGGGCTCACACCACGCAGGCAAGGGCATCGAGCTCTCCGTTTTGCAGAGAAATGTTGAATCTCATTCAATGGTTGTGTACACGTTTCTCGTGTGTTTTATTTTTCCTGCCAGATTTGTCATCTAATTGATATCACTTATTCTGGCACAGCCCGCAGATGCGCATTATACATGGTATGCAGTGATTCAGACCATCACCATGTGTGACCATCAGAAATAGAAATATCACCAGATTTTCCCCCAGAATTTCAAATGCCAGTCCATTTTGGGAAACACATATTTTCACAGCATATTTTGAAATCCTGGGGGCAATTTCTCATTTTAAAATATTTTTGAAACTATACAATCCACGATGAGAACATGTCATTAGTTTTCAAGATACTTTCTACCGACGATAATACACCTGTTTTAATGCTGCCTCCGTTGAACGTATGACAATGAAAGAGGGTATGATGGATCCCTAACATATTGTACACCTTGCCCCCATCATTGTTTTTTTCTGGAAATGATGCCCTTTCGTTTCTCAGAATGGACAGGAAGTCCCGCATTAAGGGAGTCCAAGTATCGGCCTCCGGAAGAGGCCGCGTTGATGGTGATTAGCAGTGTTTCCTGGAAAGGCTTCCTCGTGATGCTAAGCGTGCTGTTGACTAGGAGGGGAGCCCATTCTGTGACGGGCAGGGTGTCCTCGTGCTAAACCGACCAGGTACGTCGTCAGTCAGGGACGAACGTCCTGTGATGCTTTAAGCCCCGGAATATTCCTATTTCTCGTGTCACTAAAGTGAAGTGACTTCACTGGAGAAGGCTGGTCGGCCGGCCCCGTCACCTCCCATTCGGCTGAATCTCTGTGGGCCCCACGTGGCTGCGGGTTCGTGGCGGTCCCCACTTTCCTGGGGAACTTTCTCCGATGCCCTAGTTCCCGTGATGCCCCGTTAGCCACCTGCCATTGTGCCATTTCCGTCCGTCGTTAAGATGGAATAAATGTATTTGAAATTTTAAAGGTGCCTGTTTCATGGTGTCCTCTGACGAAAATGTCAAGACTTCAGGTCCGTGTGAAAAGGCGGCCAAATAATCATTCCGTTGGTCAAGTCAGATTGCAGACGTTGGCCCGACTCTGCTGACTGCATGCCTGGTTCACAGGCATGCATACTTCTGCTAATTGCAGACCCCTGGATTTAGCATGTGCTCTGTTTCTGGAATTCTCCACCATCACATAGATAACGTTTTCCAAGGAGTGTCAGACAAAAGATCCTAATGTATTAACCCATACAAATCTAAAAATCAAAGAGTCTGGCATTTCCTCAAATTCTGAGACCATCTTGTCTCTTTAATCACTTAAGATTCTGAGTGTGCTAGCAACACTCCTCTGTGTAGTCTGTGCCGCAGGAGAGAAAGTGGGCAGTAGCCGCTTTAATTTTCACGTAGCTTTTTACTTTAATTAGGCTGTAATTACTGAATAGCCCTCTCCAGGAGGGGCCAGGGCATCTCTGTCAGTGTTTATGATTTCCTGGTGCCCTGGAAAGGGTGACAGGCCTGGACTGGGACCCAGCGAAGGGGACGTGTGATGCGTGGACCAGTGACTGCCCTGCAGGGTGCGCCTCAGTTACGCGCATGGCTGTCAGCATGTCGCTGTGGAAGGAAACCCTGAAATGGAGCCAGGGACCGCGGGCTGTCCTCTGAACCCGTTACTTTTGTTCATTTATTTTTAATTTGTTTCCTTTACGTTTGATGTGATGATGAGACCCAGGTCCTGAAGGGGGCAGGTGACGATGTTTGTAGTGAGTCCTTGATTGGAGGTTTCCCTTTCAATCTGCCTAATGGTCTTAATCATCCTCATAGACCTACTAGGGCCCAGTGCATGGAGTTTGTGTATGGGGTGGGGGGTCCCCTCAGCCCAGCCTGCACCCTCTCCAATCCGGGACTCCACGGGGGATGTCCAACTGCAGGCCCAATCCCTGGGCCTAAACTGGCAGTTGGACATCCCTCTCACAACCCAGGACCACTGGCTCCTAATAGCTCACCTGCCTGCTGGCCTGATTGCCCCTAACCACCTCTGCCAACTGGCCTGATCACCCCTTAACTGCTTTCCTCCAGCCTGATTGCCCCTAACTGCTCTCCCCTGCCGGCCTGATTGTCCCTAACCACCTCTGCCTCAGCCCCGCCACCATGGCTTTGTCCAGAAGGATGCCCGGAAGGTTGTCCAGAAGATGTCTGGTCTAATTAGCATATTACCCTTTTATTAGTATAGATGACGACTAGTAAGGAAGGCGCCGTAAGAGGCCCCAGTGGGATTCCATAGAGCAGTCCCCGTGTTGTCAGCTGGAAGCCTCTAGCAGGTTAACAGGAGACAAATGTGAGATAGAGGAACGCGCAGCAGAGACGCTCCCTGGGGTCTCATGGGGCCGGGAAGCCAGGGGAAGGTATTTGTCAAGGAAAAGATGGCTTTGTTTTGTTGCATCCGACCTGTTGTACCCCTTATATCTTATTTATTTATTTATTTATTTGTTTCCTGAACTACAAAGGATCTGATGGAATGTGTCCTTCAGCTTTTCAAAAACTATACCGTACCATGAATATTCATAATAATGCAGATGGCGCTTTCAACATTGTCCAAGAATGTGTCTGGGAGACATCTCAGCAAGCAAAGCTGTGGACCAGCCCTTTGCTGCTGTCATTTATATGCAGTAAGACATGCTTCCTCGCTTCTGATGAAATATGCAGACACGTTAAAACTGGCACTGTGGCTCTTCAAAGTTATTCCCAATGCCCAAATGCGCTTTCCTTCATATCCAAAGTGGAGAAGCCGGTAAATTGTGTTTCTGTTGATGCTGCCATCCTCCGGTTATTGTGTGTAAATCCCCCAATAGTTAGGCCTGAGGAGACCCCATATTCATCCCCAAATCCCAAGATTCAGAGCCTGCTATGTATGTTTGCTGAACCCAGGAATCACGAGATTAATAAATTATCTCGCGTTTAGAGCAAGTTTATCAATACCCGTTCAGTGCATTCATGCGCTGCTTACAAGGGGATTGTTTTGGGGACACCAGGATGTTGTACTCATGTGATCAGAGGATTTAGTTCTGCCCTTCCCACGGGTCATTGGAATCGAGTGAGGAAATGGCTGTTTTCTTGAAAAATTGGAATGTGAGTGCTGGAATGGCCACCACTTTGGGGTGTGCTGTGGAGCGCTGTCATAAGCTAAATAGTGTCTATCAGACTTTATTTCCCAACTAACACCCGTGGGACACTAGGCCGCTGGTGCTGCGGAGAGAACCAATGGGAGGGAGCGCCAAGGCCCGGCTCCACCCCCGGCTCCGTGATTGACAGGCTGTGCGAGGTGGTAGGTGGCATTTGAAAAGAGCTGTAGGGATCTCCTGTGAAAGGAACCACGTAAACAGGAAGCATTGTTGCTGGGAACAGTCCCCATGGGCGTCGCAGTCAACATGGCATTCAGGTGAATGGAATGGAGGGAAAGCTCGTGTTTTGACGGTTGCTTAGCTGGAGACCATCCCACTAAGAACCATTTTAGAGGGTCTCCCTCGGTCTTTTATGAAATTCAGTCTCGCGGGCTTGTTGTCACAGTGTGCACGCTCCTCCCTGTGGGCACAGGGGGCAGGGATCGCCCCTCCCTGGCCTGGCACCGTGGGCGCATGGCACTGGGCCAGGCCCAGCATCACGTCCAGTCTGTGTCCACGCTGAGCTCCTCAGCCCGAGTCCAGCCTTTTCATCCCCGTGGAGGTGGGTGCGCCTGTTAGGCCGACGTGCACCTGGGAACCTGCATCTAAGTTGAAAGTTAAGACCTAAGGGCTGTCATTTTGCACCATGGGCGTGGCTCGAGGCTCCAGCATCAGCTTAGGAACCAGGCGGCACCGTTTGATTCCTGGTCAGGGCACGTGTCGGGGTTGCGGGCTCGATTCCCAGTGGGGAGTGGGGTGTGTAGGAGGCAGCCGATCCATGATTCTCTCTCCCTCTCTGAAATCAATAAAAATATACTTTCTAAAGAACTGTTATTTAGGATCCAAAGAACAAAGACTCTTCCAGGTGACCTCAGAGCAGGCTCCTAGAGTCAGTGCTTGGGAAAGGGTAGTTCAGTCCCCCTGTTTCTGGTGATTTTTAGGAGACCGAAGACCTGGAGGAGAAAGTGAACGGACTCTCAGGAAACTTAAGAATCAGTGAAATATCGTCCCATAACGGGGCAGCATTTTGAAATGCCCAGCAGATGGAACCCACGCAGCGGTGAAGGAGAGCTTTGCACGGACAGGGTGACACTGTCGGGATGTGGGGCATCAGCCCTCCCATTTCACACAAGGCCTACGCTCGTCCAGGTGGGCCTGCCTCAAGGCCTCCGGAGAGAGGAGTGTGTGTGCACGCGTGTGTGTGCATGTGCGTGTGTGTGTGTACATGCATATGTGCATGTGTATGTGCTAAAGGCACTAGTGAGGAGGAGAGGACGCGGTGAGAGAGACAGAGACCAGAGGAGCCCAGAGTGGAAAGGGAAGAGGCCTCACCATCCGCAGGGTCAGGAGTGGGAATCTTCTTTGGCCGACACTGACTGAGGTCTGAGGAACTTCATTACACATCACGGAGGAAAGTAGCTGCAGATGGAGTGCCCTCTGGTTCCGTCCGTACACTGCTGCTGATGCGCACTTCTTGCAGATTTTATTCCCGTCGCCCCAGAGCTGATGCCTGAGCCCATGTCGTCTGGAACAGCCTCCACACTTTGCTTCTAACTCACTGGTTGGAATCAGGATTGATATCAATCAACACATTTGCATGAAGGCTCTTTATTTCCTCTCCATTTGAATCAGTCTTTTTCCTCTGACAGTTGCAGGATAGAGCATATTACTGAATGCCCTGAGTCCAGTTAATTCTGGCTTCCTCATCACCCCCACCACCCACCTGACTGACAGTATTTGCATAACGAGTCTTTGGTGAGGCCCCCACCCCCTTTATTCAACATGCAAGTTTCCTATGGGGACAGGGACCAGGACCAGAGTCTGCAGGGGGCCCATCCTTGCTTCTGGATGCCCTGCCATGGCCTCCGCCTCTTTGGGTGCTCATTCCTACTGAACCCCCATCATCTATTGTTACTGAAACTCTTGGAGAGCAGAGAGCTGGCCTCGACGGGAGTCGGTCACGGGGAGCCCAGACACTTGACGCTGCATAGAATTCTAGCGTCAGCCACCTGCCAGTCCCACCAGTTCGCGGCTATGTCCTCGGGGGCCGTCCAGGACTGGGCACAGGTGACCTCCACCTCCACGCGCTTCTCCACCGGCCCAGTGTTGGGAGGGCACGGCCGCTCCTCCGACTTGGGCCATAGTCCCCTCATCAGTCCCCTCCCACCCTCATCCACATGGAGGGTCCCTGTTCTCCCCTTCCAAAGAGCACAGGCTGGGAAGGGTGTTTGCAGGCATGTCTGTTCTAAGCAGCCCCTGGGAAGAAAGGGTGTGTTGACCTTTATAATCTCCATACCTGCCACCGGGAAGCACACGGCCCCTCAGGGAGCAAGGCTTTCCTCCTGTGCACGTGGAAATAGCTTATTCCCACAGGAAGCTCTGGAGGACAAGGTGAATGAGACCCCGGAGTATCCCGGGTGGAAAGGAATTGCTAATTCCTTCCCTTTGGAAAGTAACCTGCGGAAGTTAGATCGACAGTCGGGCTATGAAATGCACAGGCTCTGCTGTCTTCACTCTTGGTGATAACAAGCTTCGCTGGGAGAGGCCCACCATTCGCTCCCGCATCCCGGCACCCGTGGGAGAACCGAATGCCCCAGCCCCAAAGTACCTGCCTCCTTACCGAACTAGAGATCAGGTGCTGTTCTTGCCACGGGTCCGAAATCGCATTCTTTACATTTATCCTCACTGTTGAGAGTTTGCAGATGTCCCCTTAAAAAAAAAAAGTGTATTAGATGCTGGGGTCCAACCCCAGCAGGTCCAGGGGTCCCCAAAGGTGTGGATGGAGTTGGCGAAGGAGGAATGACACAGAGACAGCGTTCAGTTGATCAGCAGCCTTGCCAGGATCTCTAGCCACAATCTCCAGCCAAGCTCTGTGTCCATGTTCTCTTGCTAGTTTCTCCAGCCAGGTTCTCCAGGTAAGGTTAGGGCGTTTCTTATCTCCATTCCAGGGAGTAAAGATTATGTACTTAAGCATGATTGTTCGTAGTTAGTGAATAATTACCCGCCTGGCAGTTAAGAGGTTTTATTCCCGCCCTAACTTCAGGGGAAAATCCCTAGCTGGGGAAACAACCTTTCTCAGAGAGGTGACCTTGGTTAAAACACATAGTGCCAAGAAGGTGAGCAAACATATTAAGAACAGTATGCCATATACGCCAGGTCCCTTGAAACAGCAAGGATGGACCGGCTTCCGGCAATTAGAGTTTCAGTGAGGACTTCAATTCATTAGACTAAATTTAAAATGTAATTGGTCTTATCATCTTCTCTCAGCTTAAAATATTGACCAGGTGGTCATCATATATTACATTATATAATGTTCATGTTATATTGTTTTCATGATACACACACACACACACACACACACACACACACACTAGAGGCTCGGTGCACCAATTTATACGCAGGTGAGGTCCAGCCGGCCCGCCCCAATTGGGGCCGATTGGGCCAGCCAGGGGGAGGGGCTGCGGGTGGTTGGCTGGCTGGCCCCGGCCCCTGGTTGAACTCCCGGTTGGACTCCCCAAGGGGACAGTTTGCATATTAACCTTTTATTATATAGGATATATGTTTTTCCCACCTGTCCATTACGTTCTTACCTGCTTTAACTTCCACTTGAGGTCCCATCCCCTCCTCCTCACTGAGTGTGTTTATCATGCGTTTCTGGGGTTCCCGTGGTAGGTTTTGGTTTTACTGACGTTTGCGGTGTGAATGTGGGGGGAGTAGACAAGGGTCGTTCAGTGACCCCTGAGCCCCTGGTTCTTTCTGTGCTGGTTCCCCACTGGGGGGACTCTCTTTTATTTCAGCAATTGGAGGTAATTGGTAAAATTTAAAAGGTGTTATTAGTACTGAATTTTATAATTTTGTGAAGTGATTGATTAACATAAGAAGAAGAAAACTTTCGGTCTGTTATTTTCTTTTACATAAATAAGCAATTATTGTTTCTTTCACTTCATGTTTTCAAGAGCTGAAGATGCAGAGTCAACTCACCAGGAGTTTAGGATGAGTTCTTCGCAGTTCAAGGCAGGTTTACACAGCCACCCTCCCCCGGAAGGAGGCAGGAGGCCGGTGTGAAGGCATTTTACTTACATTCTGCTACTTCCTCACTTTATCAATCCTTAGACTCTGGTCCCATCAGCCTTCATTTACACAAAAGTGTTAAGTGGGTTATAGATTAACTAGGACAGAGCCCTGAGTGTGTCCATGGCAAAACCTGGGCTTGAAAACAGCTTTCTGGGCAGACAGCTCATCTTTGAAAACCATGGCAATGTGTGTGTGGGGGGGAGGTATATGTCTTACCTTCAACAATAAAGATAAATTTAAAAAGAAAAAGAAAAGAAGAATCACTACAAAGAACATTGCAAACGAATCTAATCCTTAGGGAACATACATTACATGGGGACCCAGTCCTTGGCAACAGGCCCATCATGGTAAAAGCTTTGGAAACTCACAGAAACGAGACGGGGAAAAGGCAGCCTGTGTGTGACACAGACAGAAAACCTATGTTGCCAAGTCATCTTTCCTTTTTTTTTTAATTAAAAATCAATATAAGCTTTTTATGGAAAGATTTTCAAAATATTAAGCAGAAAACAAGTTGTACCTGCACTGTTCTCCCTCAGAAGCAGCGTGCTGGTCCCTCAGCTAAGTGTGCCCTTTCGGTCCCGGGCCTGTGGAGACGGGAAAAGCGCTTTTATAGTTTGCTTTTTCCTGTAAACTTTGCAAACTTCCCCAGATTTTGCCTTTTCGAAAAATTAGTCTCAGACTTGTCACATGCTACCGTGGTGATGTCCAGGGCCGTGTTTAGGCGACATCTAGTCGGTGACGTGAGCATTGCCTTGCATTTTCCCCTAATAAAGGGCTTCCCATGAAGACCCTGAGCGTGGCGCTCCGCTCGCATCACCGATGATTTCTTTGGGCTCCTGAATGGGATCAGTGATCCCAGGGCATAGGCTCATGGCTGGGAAGGCGGTCTCTACTCGTTCTGGTGTTCTCTGTCATTCTGCAAGTGTTTCAGTAAACTTAGG
>NW_006298272.1:1582060-1588903 GCF_000327345.1 Myotis davidii | reverse complement strand
TTAGTTCACACAAACACTCCATCCATGCTTTTGTTCCGGCCCTCCAGTCCAGTTTAAGAACCCATTGTGGGCCTGGAGTCAAAAAGTTTGCCCACCCCTGGGCTAGAGGACCCTGGATAGCAGGAACAGGTCTGAGCGAATTGCACAGGAAGCAGGGGCCCCGGCTGAGTGCACCAGGCTGCCCGGGGACCCCAAGGAGACTGTGTGCTGGCCGCCTGCTAGTCCCAGCCTCAGGCGGCCTCCTGTCGGGGTGAGGGTGGGGTCGTGACCTTGGCCCTCACTCAGCTCCTCTGAGTGGTCTGATGGGCCTTGGTTGCTTAGGTTTAGTCTCTCGTGGAAGTGGGGGCCTCTGGGTCTTGACTCCGCCCATCTGGCCTGGAGGCCGACAGCCTGGGAGCAGGTGTGTTGTGGGTCCATGTTCGCGTGTGGACACAGGGCTGCACTCGGAGCCGCTCAGGGAGAGGGTGCTGGCCTGGAAAGCACCTCCCCCTCACCTGATGGGACGCCAGTGAGCCGTCCCGTCTGCGTGGGTCTGCGTGTTCTGCATGCAAGGACATTGCATTCGCCGGCATGACTTTTCATCTGTCTTTTGCTCTTTTGATGAGTTGCCTGGAAAGGAGGCCGGCGTAATTAGACTCTTTTCAGTAGTAATAGCTGTTCCTGGGCAAAGACCCGCAGAAGGAATGAAAGCGGCTGAGACGCGTCGCCAGCTCGGGAGGAGCACCCTCAGTCACGGTCTTGGTCACACGCCAGTGAAAACCTTCCGAAGGAGCTAGCACTTCCCTTTCTTCCTAAGGCTCCCACACGGAGGCCTTGAGCAACTTGATTGGTTTATAGCCCAGGAGAGTTGAGGGAGCTTGGATGTGTGTAATGTGTGAAAATCAGCATCTATTAAAGAATACTCCACTTCTTGGAGACATGGGAGGGACTCTCTCTGAAAACTTCCCAAAGTTATTAGAAATATTAGTGAAATATGCATTTAATTCTTATTAGACTTTAAATAGAATATTTTAATATATTTGGCACAGTGAAAAATCATTATTTTATACATATTAACTTAAATGCATGTATTGAAACCTTAAAGATTTTTTTTTTTAGGACAGAGCATGCATTGAATCAATATTACCAAATTCAGGAATCTTTTCATCAGAATAAAGTGCTGCACACCGTTCTGACCTGTCGTACCCGGAAGTCCGAAATGGACATACTTTCTCAGAGCCTTTACGTTGGCATAGAGGGGCTTTACAGGCAGTGTGTGCGCATGTACCATCTTGTTTGCCTTTAAGTGTTTCTAGATAAGAAGTACAAAAACCATCATAGGAAATAAATAATTCTAATTGGAAAAGTACCAAATGTGTAATGAAGGTCATGAATATATAAACAAGCGATTTCCTTGCAACTTTCTGACCAGTCAGAGGATGTGCTTCTCAGGAAAGGCCGCGTGAACAGCCGGTCCATGGCTGGGTCTCCACGGGGAGCAGGGAGGGAGGAGGGGAGTCACGGTGGACGGGGCCCCGCAGCGTGGCAGGGATGCGCCCACAGTGACCCCAGTGTGGGAGGCAGAGCTCACTGTCCCCACTCACCACGGCCCCGTGACCTCAGCCCTGACATGGACATCCGCTCTGTCCTACCCAAGGACCTGCCTTTCCCACTGGCCTTCCTGCTTGTCCTGGACCTTCCGCCTTAACATGTGGGATCTGTTTGGGGAGAAGAAGGACAGGAGGCAGCAGGACTGGCTACAGGCGACCAGTGGCTCAGGGAGGGCCCCCGGCCTCTCAGGCCACCCTGGCACCTGCAGGAATCAGAGGACACGCCTGAAACCGGCTTAAACAGCAAGGGCACACGTCAGCCTACGTGACAGCCGGGCTTCAGGCAGGGCTGGAGCCCGAGGATCAGGGTGTCAGGGTGTCTCCGGGATGTGACTGTTTCCCTGGGTCCCTCAGCTCTGCCCTCTGCGTCGGCCAAGGGCCACTCCTCAGGCTCTGCTCACAGTGGGGAGGGGCTGCTGGAACCTCCAAGAGCCACAAGACACTACACACACAGCCATACAGTAGGACCAGCTTAGGCCGCACTCCCGGTCACATGCACAACCATGGTGGGACTAGGTTAAAACACACACCCAGTCACATGACACCCCATGGTGGGACAGCTTAGAACACACACCTAGTCACATGATAGCCATGGTGGGACCAGCCTAGAATACACACCACACCCAGTCACATGACACCCCATGGTGGGACTAGGTTAAAACACACACCCAGTCACATGACACCCCATGGTGGGACAGCTTAGAACACACACCTAGTCACATGACAGCCATGGTGAGACAGCTTAGAACACACACCCAGTCACATGACAGCCATGGTGAGACAGCTTAGATCACAACTAGTCACATGACACCCAACCCCTGCAATTGGGAGCGTGTGGCATCTTGATGGAGTAGGGACACCACAGCACCAGTGGAAGGTGTGTCTGTTGCTGATCGGCTTACACTCTCTCAGGCCTCTGTACCTGGGCACGAGGGTGTTCATTTCACCGAGGCCCACTGACAGGAGAAGAGGGGTTTGGGTGAGAAGAAGAAAATAGGGAACTAAGTGCAGGGAGGCAGCAGGGATGCCCACTGACAGCAGCAAATCGCTTGGCGGCTTCAGCTGTTCCCAAGTCAAACATGTGCCTCTCACCAAATCCAGGAAGACCAAGTAGGAGCAGACGGCTAAGCGCGGTATCTTATTCATCTGGACGTCGAGGGTCTTGTGGCAAATGGCCTCTCATTTCTTAACAGTAACTCATTCGTCAAGGACAGATTACCCTTTGAAGACATCTTTTTGGAAGTCATGCCTTTGTCAAAAGTTTTTGTTTTCAGAGGAGACTTTCATTGTTTCTGATAACACAGTCATAAGATAATGTTTCTGAACTTAAAAAAACACACGTGAATATGTGTGTGCATTCCTGTATCCACTCTATTTATTTTTTTATATATATTTTGATTGATTTCAGCAAGCAATGGAGCAGGAGAGAGAGAAACATCAATGATGGGATGTTCATAGATTGGCTGCCTCCTGCACACCCCCTACTGGGGATCCATCCAGCGACCCGGGCGTGTGCCCTGACCCGGAATCGAACCATGACCTCCTGGTTCATAGGTCCATGTTCAACCACCGAGCCACGCCGGCCAGACCTGTATCCACTTTCAAAAGGCTGTAGACACGTGTTGGCCACTGTCATTGGCTCAACAAGTCCCTTCCTCCTCCCGCCCACGCCCCGTAATTGCACACGCTTACCCAGGTGGAGTTGAGGGACCCAGCTCTCAGCGTCCTGTTACTTCCCGACTCTCTGCGAGGTCGCCTTCTCCTGGGAAACTCAGGGCCGGTGTAGCTGCTGTCAGAGGCGGCCGGTGGCAGGCCCCTGCGAGCTGGGTGCCCAGGCTGCTCTGAGTGGAAGCTGAGCTCAGAGCCGGCTCAGAACCCACCCTGGGTGCCTGGGACTGCCCATCACCACACACTGTGCACCTCACAGTCATTAGAAACACGTGTGTTCTCTTCCTGGCGTGTCCTGTATTCACATCACTTGCATGTGTGGTCAATGTCGGAAATCGCCGAAGAATCTTCAAACAGCTTGCAAGCTCCTATATGTACTGTTCAGGAAATTGATTCTAAATCCACCTTTTGTAGATACAATCCCTAGTCATTACTTTGAGACATGGCCACACTATATAGATAAAATAAGTAGGAATTAATGGGGAAATGGCCATCTACTTTTGAAGTCAGGCGGTGAGCATTTCCACCTCGTATGCATTTTGTATCATTTACACGCATGTTATTTACGCATAAAACTTCACTTGGGTCATCGAGTCCTGCCAGAAGGCGGTACGTTTCCGGACGTTCCGGTCCAGCAGCGTTTGCGGAGCGCGGGGCCCTTTAGGTAGCAAGGGGCCCTCTGAGCCCCTCCCTGGGACAGCACCTCCTCGTGGGAAAATTGTCGCTACAGAGGGCGGAAGGTTAGGGGCCACAGGGCAGTCGTGGCAGCAGGAGGACATGGCCCCAGCCCACGGCGGGTTCAGGGCCGCTCGGCCGTGACTCTAGGACAGTGACGCGTGAGTGGGGGGAGGAAGGACGGTCAGAGTAAACGGCTGAGTTACTTTCATTGTAGGTAAACGTGACATCTTTCAGATTTGGAATTTCAACAGCACTCAGGAAGCGTTTAACATTTTAATGTTTATCAAAAGTGAGGATGTGCCAAAGACAGTGGTAAAGCACCAATCAGTAAGAAGGTCGGTTTTTAAAAATATATTCTTACTAGAGGCCCGGTGCTTGAAATCCGTGCTTTGTAGGGTCCCTAGGCCTGGCCAGTGATCAGGGTTGACCTGTGGGGCGACTGGCGGGGCAACTGGCTGGGCGATCGGGGGTGGGGGGGTGCTATCACCCTTCTTGGCTGGCCTGGGGCCTGTGGGCTGGGGGCAGCTCCTGTGTTGAGCATCTGCACCCTGGTGGTCAGGGCGCATCATAGCGACTGGTCGATCCACTGGTCATTCCGCCGTCTGGTTGATTTGCATATTAGGCTTTTATTATATAGGATTGATTTCACAGAGGAAAGGAGAGGGAGAGAGAGATAGAAATATCAGTGATGAGAGAATCAGCAGCTTCCTGCATGCCCCACACTGAGGATTGAGCCTTCAACCCAGGCATGTACCCTGACCGGGACTCAAACTGTGACCTCCTGGTTCATAGGTTGATGCTCAACCACTGAGCCACGCCGGCCGGGCAGTAAGAAGGGTGTTCTGACATGAACACTGTTTACCCAAAAAGTGCGCACACGGCTCCTAACATGGCCGCTGGGGGCAGGGCCGGGGACCTGCGAGGCCTGCGCCTCCTGCTCGCTAAGGACCACCTCTTTGCTCGTGTTGAGCAGGGGGGTGCGTGTGTCCTGAGAGACCCCTGCACAGGGACCAGGGAAGTGAGGTCACAGTGGAGCGCTCCTGGCCGATCCCGGCTGCCCGAGGTCGGGGTGAGGGTCCGGTGGTGCTGGCTTCCCTGTCCCTTTGCTGGTTGGTAGTGTTGTCTGATCCAGGCCCTTGGCTCTGCATGGAGTATCGTGGTTCTTGCCTGTTGTCAAGGAGAGGATGACACCCACGCTGTGACTGGGTACCCCGTGAGCACCCAGACCCTCGTCCCATATGTATCAAAAGTAACTAAAAATCTGCTGAGAGACAATCCTGCTGTTATTGTTTTTAATTTAAATTCTTTATTGTTTTACGTATCACTGTGTCTCCTTCTCCCCATTGACCTCTCCCTGGCCACTCCCACCCCCAGCACATGCCCTCACTCCCTACTGTCTGTGCCATGGGTTATGCTCACATGCATACAAGTCCTTTGGCTGATCTCTTACTCACACCCTTCCCTGCCCCACCCACCTTCCCTCTGGGGTTTGACAATCCATTCGATGCTTCTCTGCCTCTGGATCTATTTTTATTCATCAGTTTATGTTGTTCATTAGATTCCACAAATGAGTGCGACCACGTGGTATTTATCTTTCTCCGACTGGCTTATTTCGCGCAGCATAATGCTATTATTTCTGAATTAACTCTGTGGTTAACGATTGGCTTCCTCACAAAGTCTGTTCTCCAAATGCCTGATGTTGAAACGTCATCACATTATCCGTTTCCAGAATAAGTCTGTAGGCAGTGAATGTCTTTAATGGCGATCTCTGTACTTGATTTATTGCTGCACTCTTGTTTCTGGCTATGTTATCCGATTCCTACCAGGAAAAGCATTCTTTCGAAATTCACTGGTCATGGCTTTACAATAACGTAAGAACTACCGTGTGTAGTCCGGCTTCATGTGAGACAGTCAGCACATGGTGGTTCTTAAACTGATAAAACATTTCCTCTCCACAGACATGGTGACTTCACCCAGCCCGACGAGATAGTTTATTCAATGTGTGTGTGTGTGCGTGTGCGTACTTGTGTGTGTGCACGTATGTGCATGTGGGTGTGTGTGTATGCTGTTACTGGTATAGTCATCATGTATTCTTATGGTCATTCACTTATCATTGCCAATGAAATGGAAGGATTGTGTCTTATTTGATTGCCTCTAGTACTCTGTACCTAGGGAAACAATATATAGTTTCATCAATCTCTAGTTACTCTGCAACATCGAAACGATAAGTGATAATATATCATTTTAGAGACTTTCTTTAATTTCCATTCGTTCTCCCTCTTGTCCAGCTATCCTTCCTCCTTCCTAATGTCTTTCCTTGCATTATTATTTTACTTCTTCCCTCCCCTTCCCCCCTCCCTCCTTCCTTTCCTCTCTCCCTCCTTCCTGCCCTCCCTCCCTTCCTCTTTCCCCTCCCTCCCCTCTTCTCTCATTTTTCTCTCTTCCATCCTCTTTCCTCCTTCCCCCCTCCCTCCCTTCCACCTCCCTCCCTTTCCCCTCCCTCCCTCCTGCTCTCCTTCCCTCTCTCCCTCCCTCCCTCCCCTTTCCCTCCTCTCCCCACAGGAATTTCATGAGCGCCTGTCACCCCAGTGGGGCCCAGGATACAATGCTGATTAAAAGCAGGTCTCATAGAATTTACAGTCTAGCTGGAGAGACACTGATTGATGATCACAGGGAGGAATGTAACGTTGCCGCCGTGATGATGTGATAAAGACAAAATATACAGCCTATGGAGGCATCAGAGCAGGTGCACACGGTGAGATCTGGGCTATAAGGGAACCTGCACTCAGAAACTGTGTGTATGGGAATGAGGGGGTGCAGAGAGAGAGCTGGAGAGATGGGGTGGGGAGGAGAGAGACAGAGACAGTGAGGGACAGAGACAGAGGTGGGAGCGAGAGAGACACAGAGG
>NW_006298272.1:1513655-1581774 GCF_000327345.1 Myotis davidii | reverse complement strand
GAGACACAGGAGACACAGAGATAGGGAAGGAGAGAGACACAGAGATGGGGAGAGAGAGACACAGAGATGGGGAGGGAGAGAGACAGAGATGGGGAGGGAGAGAGACACACAGAGATGGGGAGGGAGAGAGACACAGGCCTTCCATAAAGTGGACAGTGTGAGAAAAGGAAAAGGCAGTCTTAGTGCTCAGAGAACAACACAGTAAAGGAACACGGAGGGGGGTAGCCCTGGGGACACAGAGGAGACAGACAAGGGAATGGCCCTGGTGGGCCCTGTAACCATGGAACACACTGTTCTCATCGTCTGCCTGTGGCTTCGATGGCGGAGTCTGCAGACAAGGAACAGGGACGCGGGTGTGTCGCTGTCCCTCCCTCAGAGGACTGGGAGCCTCCTCATGGGCCGGCTGGGACGGCTGTGAGGCTTAGCGACCATGAGCTCCAACATCTGCAACCCGGAGCGAGGAAGGACAGGCGCCGTCAAACCAGGGCGTCCAGGACACCGCTGGCTCACCTCAGCCCTAACCTCGTCTCTCGGCCCTTCCTTTCAGTCTGACCTTGAATCCGCTAGGCACCTTCATAGGCTGCCCAGGGGCACTGACCGTGCCGCTCTGACCCCCACTAGGAGGGACTGTGGGTCACAGACAACCGGGGCCAGAGGAGGTTACGGCCAAACATGTGCAAACACACAGGGCCTGGCTGGGGCTCAGTGGTTAGAGCACCATCCCATGGACTGAAGGGTTTCGAGTTTGATGCCTGTTCAAGGGCACATACCTGGGCTGCTGGCTGGATCCCAGGCCCTGGCCAGAGTGCGAATGGAGCCAACCTATCATGTGTCTCTCTCACATCAATGCTTCGCTCTCTCCTCTCTCTCCCTTCTCCTCCCTCCCTTCCACTCTAAAAAAATCAGTGGAAATCCTTGGGTGAGGATCAAAAAAGAAAGAAAAGAAAGAGACTCAGCACCATCAAATAAGTCAAGAGTGACCGGCTACTCATAAATCGCGCAATCAAGAGAGAATGACACAGAAACGAACAAACGAAATTGAAAAAGACTCGGGGACACGGAGAGCAGACTGTTGCTTGCCCGGGTGGGGGGCAGTCTGGGTGAACTGGGAGGAGGTTCGTGGTTACAGGTTCCGGGTTACAGAACAGCCGCAGGGCTTGAAGGCCAGCGATTCAATCAAGCCTGTAGCATAGTGACAGCCGCTCATGCTGCCGGGGTGGCGGGGGCGGGAGATGCTTTGCAAGGTTTGTGATTGCCTGACCGCGATGCTGTGCCCCCGAACTAACACAGAATAACATGGACTGTGAACTGTCATTGGACCAAGACCATTTGAATTGCCTGCCAATACATCCCCAGCCCCCCGTGTCCAAGTGGCCAGCAGCCCCCTGCTGCCCCAGAGCACGCTGGGAGCAGGCTGGCTCCATGCTTCGCAGGGTGTCAGTGGGTCTGCCTCCTGCGTGGGGAGCAGGAACTCACCCTGAGTAACCTTCCCTTCTGGGAACTTCTTGGTCTCCCTCCTGCCTCTCATTTTGGAGACACACTGTCCCCAGGCTTCGGCCCCACCACGCGTCCTGCCATAGAGCGCGAGCTGCGGGCTGGTCTGCTTCAGGAGCCTGCGTCCCGGGGCCGGGCCAGAGGGCTCCTGGGGGACAGGGAGGCGGGTGTCTGTGCAGGGCCGGTGGGTGGGGATGTCCCTGAAACAGGGCACAGGGCAGGGAGCCGGGGAGGGGGGCCGGGCCCCAGTGACCCTGGGTACTGAGCCCATCCTCACATTAGCATTGCCAGGCCCCGGGCAGTGCCCGGGCACAGCTGGGCTTTCCAGGATGGGACGGTGCCAGGCTCCAGGCAGAAAGTGCGGGGAGAGGGAATAAAAGAGATGAGGGTCATTAAAGGGAAAGTGTGTCCACATGGGCTTTCTGGGAACCCTAGTCCACGTCCTCAGCAATTTCCAGAACAGCACCTGCTCCTAACAGGCCCTGTGTCTGCACTGCCCTCCTCGGGCCACGGGGCTCCTGTGCTCAGAAGCCCCTTGTTGTCTGCCCGGCGAGGGGTCCCTACTATTCGCCTTTAACCATCGAACTGTTCCCCTGTGACTCTGAAAGCGCCAGGGATTGGAGGCCTGGAGGGAGGGAGGGAGGGCCTGGCCTTTGCGCATTGCATCCTGTCCGCTTGGGAAGTCAGGGAGTTGGCTGTGGGGCTTGTCCCGCCCCCAGTTCCTCTCTTACAGTCTAACACATGATTTGTTTGCTGATGAAATGTGAGCCCACCTAGCAGAGAAGCGATGGCGCGATGTCACAAGAACACAGCTAGTGTGAGTGTAGAACTGCTCTCTGCTCACGCGACCGCCTTAGAGGGAGCGCTTGTGAGCATCCACATCCGTTCTTACGGAGACGGCACTCTTTTTCCATCTCGGGGCTCACACTGCGCCCAGACCATCTCTATCACCTGCCAGCATGTTCCCAACCCCCACGCTGTCTTTAGGGTGAGCAAACTCAATGTTCTTGGGAGAAAGAAATCCGCCTTCGTCTGTACTACCTGTCCCAGTGGAAATGGCTGTTTTGAGAAAGATTAGGCCACAGGTCGTTATAAAGACAAATTCAGAGATCTCTCAAATGGCTTTCCTCAGTTTCCCCCAGTGGGGCACCTCGAAAAGTCACCATATCACAAACCTGAGAGCAATCGCTATAGAGACCGTTTCTGTCACCACAAAGATGCTTCTCCCATCTACACGTCTACAGGTCTACACCCCGTCTACACATCTACACCCACAGCTGCACTCCCCCCGACCCCCCAGCCCCGGGCCGCTCCTGACCACCTCGCATCCCAGTCATCTCCTGGTCACAGGTGTGTTGAGTGGATGGAGCCAGGGGTGTGGAACCTTCGGGGATGTTTCACTCACACATCTTTCGGGAAATGCACCCAGTTGATGCACAGGAGTCAGCTGCCAGTTCTTTCCTGTTGCCAACGGGTGACACGTCCCCGGGGACCAGTGTCTGTAACCTCTCACCGTTACGGGTTCCTGGGCTGGTTCCGTTTTCATGTTTCTGATGGAGCCGCTGTGAGCACCGGGGACGGGCTTGGTGTGGCCTCCTCCTGCCTCTAGGTATTCCGCTTCCTTCGCCTTTTCTATGAACTTGAGAACCCTCTTGTCTGTAATACAGAGAGTGAGGGCGGGGTTTTTAAAGGAACCTTGTTAAACCTGAGTGTCCGTTTGGGGAGGATTTTAGGTTTCTTGGTTCACCAGCGCTTCCTGGCGTTCACGCACATCTTGTCGGTGTTCCCTTGGGTTTTCCAGACACAACGTGTCGTCTGTTACTATGGACAGTCCCACCTCCCTCCTTCTTATCTGTCCGACTTATTTCCCTTCCTCGCCTCGCTCCGCTGGTTGAGAACTTGCAGCAGAGTTGAAAAGGGGGGTGTGAGCAGACACACCTCCTTTATTCTGATCTCAGGAGCGTTTTCAGAAAAGCTCTTTCACCATCAATTACAGCTAGACGTTGTTTAGGGCAGCTCATTATCAATTTGAAGCGTTTCCCTTGATTCCTCATTTTCTGGGTGATTTTATCCTGAATGTATGTTGAACTATATATAATTTTTTTGGCATTAATTGATATGATTTTAATGATTTATGTGATTTTTGTACTTTAGCCTTTTGATATGGAAAGTTAAACTGACTGATGTTTTAAACCACTGGTTCTCAACCTGTGGGTCGCGACCCCTTTGGGGGTTGAACGACCCTTTCACAGGGGTCGCCTAAGACCATCGGAAAACACATATATAAATACATACTGTTTTTGTGATTAATCACTATGCTTTAATTATGTTCAATTTGTAACAGTGAAATTGGGGGTCACCACAACATGAGGAACTGTATTAAAGGGTCCTGGCATGAGGAAGGTTGAGAACCACTGTTTTAAAACATATTCAGCTTAAATTTACACACATTAAATGAACCATTGGAGGCAGAGTCTGCAACTTCGCTGCCTTTCTTTTGAGGATGACCTACAGCTTTAATTCTTCAAATGTTCAGTGAAATTTAGCAGTGACTCCATCTAGCTCTAGCATGGTTTTTGTTTGTTTGTTTGTTTGTTTGTTTTGAGGACATTCTTGTCTCACCATTTGAATCCTTGTATTTGTTATAAGTCTGTTGATATTATCCTTTTAAAAAAAATCAGTTTTTGTAATTATATGTTTCTAGAAATGTATCTATTTCTGTAATTTTAGTTATCACTTATTTTAGTTTTTGTGCCTACCTACTTTTCTGTGATTTTAGTTATTTGTCCCTTGTCTAGTTTTTTCTTTGTCAGTCTATCTAAAATTTGTCATTTTTGTTATATTTTTAAAGAACCAGCTTATGGTTTTGTTGATTCTATTTTTGTTTTTTGTACTCTAGTATTTATCTCTACTCTAATTATTTTATTATCTTATTATTTCCTTCAATTTTAGTTTTTTTTCCCTCTTCCTTTTTTAGTTCCTTAATCTGTAAAGTTAGGTTATTGGTTTTAGATTTTTCTTCTTACTGAATTGTAGGTATCTACAGCTATAATTTGCCAATGACCACTGCATTCATTATTCCGTATTTTTCTGGTGTATTGTGTGTTTGTGTGTGTGTGTTTCATTCATCTCTAGGTATTTTTAAATTTCCCTTAAGATTGGACCTGTTGGATATATTTCATGTTTTAAATCGGTTGTTTTATTTGTACCTATTTGTGGATTCCTGTTTTCCTTCTGTTATTGATTCTAGCTTAAATCCGTGATTAGTTGAGCAGAGACTTTTAATTATTTCAATCATTTCAACTTACGTAGACTTGCTTGTGGCTTAATGTATGGTTTGTCCTGAAAAGGATCCCATTTGCACGTGAGAAGAAAGTCGTTCTGGGTCGGGGGGCTCTGCAGAAGCCACTGCATCTCCCTGATTCACAGGCTGTTCGATGCTCCGTCTCCTCATTGGTCTTCTGTCTGGCTGTCCTGTTCGTTATTCAGTCTCCACACGTCATTGTGCGACTGCCTCTCTCTTTTCATCCCGTCAATATTTGCTGCGTATGTTTTACATCTCTTGTGTTTGGTGCGTATATGCCTATAATTGCTGTATCTCGATGAGTTGATACTTTTATTAAAGGTTTTATTTGTCTCATAACAGCTTTGGAATTAAAGTCTATTTTTGCTGACATTACTGTTTGCTGCCATCAGTTCCCTCATAGTTGCTATTTGCATGGAATATCCTTTCTCATCCTTTTATTTTCCAACCCATTCTTGTCTTTGGGCACCAGTCGAGTCTCTTACAGGTTGGATATAAGCTGGTCAGTTTACTCTTAAAAATCCATTTTGTCAGTCTCTCCCTTTTGAGCAGCAGAGTTTAATCCATTTGCATTTAAAGAAATCAGCAGTAAAATAATTTGCTTTTGACATTTATCATTTATGCTTTATTATGAGTTATAACTTTTTGGTTCCCCACTTCCTTCACTACTGCCTTCTCTTATGTTTGGTGAATGCCTGCACCGTATCATTGTGATTTCCCTCTCATTTAATTTATCTCTGTATATTTTTCGGTTGTTTTCTTAATGATAACTGTAGAGATTATAATTAACATCTTAAAAAGTTAGCCATCCAGTTGGAATTGATGCCAACTTAGCTTCAATAGCGTGTACCAGTGTTTGCTCTTATACAGTTCTGAAACTTCCCTTCTCACAAACTCTGTCTTCATACATTGTTTGATGCTTAAATTTATAATTGTTTTATACATTTGTATTTCAGGACTGCAAAACCAAAAATAGAATAATAGTAACTTTAACATCCTATATAATAAAAGCCTAATATGCAAAGTGTCTGGTTGTATGTTCAACCAATCAGAGAATAATATGCTAATGATATGCTAAGGCTGTTCAACTGCTCACTATGACGTGCACTGACTACCAGGGGGCAGACACTGAATGCAGGTCCTGCCCCCAGATGATCAGTGTGCTCCCACAAGGGGAGCAGCACTCAGCTAGAAGCCAGGCTCACAGCTGGCGAGTGCAGTGGTGGTGGCAGGAGCCTCTCTCACCTTTGCGTCAGTACTAAGGCTATCCGACTGATGGCTTAAGAATGTCAGGAGAGCGGGCCTAAGCCGGTAGTTGGACATCCCCCGATGGCTCCTGGACCGCGAGAAGGCACAGGTTGGGCTGAGGAAAACCCCCCACCCCACCCCACCCGCCCCTCAGTGCAAGAATTTTGTGCACCGGGCCTCTTGTTTAGTTATATACCTTTACTGAAATTCTTTATTTCTTTGTATGACTTATTGTCTAGTTTCTTTTTGTTTTACCCTGAAGGCCTCCCATGGGCATTTCTCCTGGGGCACGTGTATAAGCAGCAAACTCCCTGATGTTTGCTTATTTTTAATTTTCTTTTAATTTCTACATTTTGAAGGGCATTGTGCTGTAAGAGCACACTTTGTTGACAGGTTGTTTTACTTCCCCAGCACTTTAGAATATCGCCCGCTCCCTGGTCCTCTGGTTCCTGGGGAGACAGACGATGCTTCCGGTCGTGGTGCAGAGTCTGTGTCTCTAACGGGTCTCAGGTCTCGTGCTGCTTTCGAGATTCACTTTGACTGTCAGCGGCGTGAGGGTGATGTGCCTCCGCGGGAATCTCTGTGAATTTATCCTCCTTGGCGTGGGCTCAGGTTCGCAAACGTGTAGATTCACTTCTGTGAGCAAATCTTGGGAAGTTTTGTCATTGTTTCTTCAAATATCCTTCCCCCTTTTCTCCCTCCTCCTGGGTCTTCACTGCACGTCCTGCAGTGCCTGGTGGTGTCCATCTGCCTCTCTGATAGGTGTGTTCTCTGCAGGCTTTGTCTCTGCAGCTGTGTCCAACTCCCGCCCCACCCGTGCCCCCCCTCTCCCCGCAGGAGAACCCCTACCTGTGCAGCAACGAGTGTGACGCCTCGAACCCGGACCTGGCCCACCCGCCGCGGCTCATGTTGGACCGGGAGGACGAGGGGCTGGCCACGTACTGGCAGAGCGTCACGTGGAGCCGCTACCCGGAGGGAGGGAGGGAAGGAGGAAAGGGAAAAGAAAGGAAAGGAACAGTAAAGAACAGAAAAATGAGAAAAGACAGCCGCTCCCAGTCTGCAGATCGGCACTGTCTGGCTGGGGCACCCCTTCAGTGCTCACCCACACCCCTGTTTGCTCTCTGTCTTTGCTTTCCCTTCTTGCACTGACTCTAACGACCAATAGAACATGGAAGACAGGGGTCTCGTCCGGTGTTTCCTGAGATGGCACCTGCCCAGCCACAGCACGACTTCCTAATCCCGTTACCCACAGACTTCTGAACGTGCCCGCTTTCCAAAGACACTCTCTCTGCTTCTGCAGCCCCCCTTCCCGGGCTTCTCACGGGGTGTTGTTCGCCTCAGTCTAGCGTTTCCCCAGGTGCCTTTGGTTGTTCACTTGCCTTAAAACGGTGTGATATTTCTCCCTCCTTTTTCTGCCTTGAGAGTAAGTTTGGCAAAACAAAGACCAGCCCTGCAGGTCAGTCCTCAGGTATCCCCCCTTGTAGAGTCAGACAGAAAAATAATAATCTGTTGGATGTGTTCGATGATTATTGACTCTCTTAGTACACATTAAAGCCAAAGATATTAGAGACTGTTATTGATTTGTTCTGTAATACATTCCAGTAATTTTCTCTTTTCAACACTCAGATTTTAATGAAATGATTAGTAGGTGTTCTCTTTAATTAGGCTACTGGCGGACAATGGAGTTGGCATCTACAGACACTTGAACTTTCCAATAGGAAGCTCTTGCATTAGCCCATACTCCTTTCTCTCGCCCTCATTAAATTCCACTGGCACCTTTACAAGAGCACACCCTGTCCTGGACCAGCACAGAGGAAAGCGTGCTGCCTGGAGTGGGAGGGGAAGGAGCGGTGTTCCAAATTTCTAATTCCCCCTGGCAACCCCATCAAGCAAATACTTACTGGACTTCTCCTGGGGCCGCATGTGTGAGGGAGGGAGAGGAGAGAGACCAGGGATCCATACTGTTACAGAATTTACCAGGCGACCGGAAAATACCCAGGAGTACTTGGAGATACAGGAAAACCCATGTATTTTCAGATGTTCCACGTGTACTAGTGCAGTGGCTCAGGGGAGACGGTTTCTCTCCAAATCCTGAGCAAACCAATATGGAGGAAGCTCCCCCTTTATCCCCTTTGGTTTCTTTGTCCCCCAAATATGGGTGGGACTTCCGGACCTTTTGCGGGCTTTGCAAAAAGCCCTGTGTGTGGGGATGGGGGCCTTGAGACCACACCTGAAGGCCTGGCCTGGCGCCAATGCTAATAACCTCTCTGGGGGTTGTGTGTTGTTCATGGACTGTGGCCTCTGTAAAATGGGAGCATTTAGGTAACAGGTCTTGCAAGACCAGGCTGTGGAGGAAAGGGGCAGTGACTTAACTATAGGCCATCGAGAGTGTGCATTAGGCTCCTGCCCAGATTCAGATTGCCAGCCCCCCAAAATGTCTTATTTCCCCATCAATACGAATGGTGTCCCCTCCATGCAAGGAAGAGGCACCCCGAAGCACTGGTGTCCTCAGCACCTACGTCTGCATTTGTTTGGGTTTTGCCTGAGCCGCTCTCCGCCTGAATTCCTGAGGATGTTTTAGATGCTTCGGGAGTCCCAGACCCAGGCCAGCCGAGAGCAATAGTTTAAAGAGGGGGCGTCAGGCAGTGCCATGGACACAGAGAAATGCCCCAGGAAATGGAGCGTTCTCCCAGTTTGCCCAGGGAGAGGGAAGAGCTGCTGCGTTTTGCGATGGGATGTGGACGGGTTTGTGAACCTGGGTGATTGCAGACACATGCTGTGCAGCACCCACCTTAAACCTTCGCCATCAAAACCCTGATCACATGAAAAGAGCCCAGCTCAACCCTAAAATGCCCTCAAGGGCATCCTTGGAGAAAAGGGGCCCTGAGGGGTTGTGTATGAAGAGCAACGTGAAACACGTGAGCCTTCTTCAGGGTCCTAAAAGCCCACGTCAGGGTCCTAAAAGCCTGGCACTTGACAAAGACCCCTGGTTTGCAAATGCTTCCATCCACTTTCAGAGTGCTATTTACCAGGCTCTGAGTCCCACAGAGATGTGTTTGCAAATAGGTTCCCCCCTCGTTCCTTTTTGCCATTTGCGATGATTGTCTTCAGCCCGGGGCCACTTCTCCACCCGAATACCGATTGAGACCAGGACCCCGCGGAGGAGCGACTTCACTGAGCTGTTATCTGGGTCCGTTTTAATGTCTGTCATCAATCACAGAGAAAACGCTCTATTTTGAGACAAATAGGAACAATCCTGCCCATTGATTGTGGAGGTCTATTTTAGAATGTCTGCTGCCTGTAAGTCTTTGCTGCTTTTAAAACAGATTTTAGAACTCGCCCAGAGAGAAAATGGCAAGTTGCTGCTGGGCATCAAACCACAATTACACTGTTTCAGTCGCAGGAAGAAAATCCTGCATTTCCTGTGTTTTCGTTTTTTGTTTTTAAATATATCTTTATTGATGTCAGAGAGGAAGGGAGAGGGAGAGATAGAAACATCCATGATGAGAGAGAATCACTGATCGGCTGCCTCCTGTACGCTCCTCACTGGGGATCGAGCTGCAACCTGGGCCTGGGCCCTGACCAGGATCAAACCCGGGACCCTTCAGTCCCCAGGCCGACGCTCTATCCACTGAGTCACACCAGCCAGGGCCATTTCATGTGTTTTTGCTGCTGTGTGAAAAATGACCATTGATCCTCGTAATGATCTACTGAAAGCGGAACTTGTCGTTTACCTGTGCGTTGCTGATGGTCCCCTTTCATTCCCTTACTTCGTTGTCCTCGGAGTGGATCAGATCAGCCCCGCCCTTTGCCAGGTTTTTGCCACTAAGAAGTGTCACTGCGTCTCGGAAGCTGCCAGCTGGTGTCGTGGCCAGACAGTCTACTCTGCCTGGTGCCATCGCCAGGTAGTCTGCTCTGCCTGGTGTGGTGGGCGGGTAGTGTGCTCTGCCTGGTGTGGTGGCCGGGTAGTCTGCTCTGCCTGGTGTGGTGGCCAGACAGTCTACTCTGCCTGGTGCCATCACCAGGTAGTCTGCTCTGCCTGGTGTGGTGGGCGGGTAGTGTGCTCTGCCTGGTGTGGTGGGCGGGTAGTGTACTCTGCACAGCTTATTGAATGGCCTGATCTGTGGGGAGGAAATAGCAGGAGCTCCGTCTCATACACAAGCCCTCTGACATGTGTGAGTGTGATGGGGTCGGCCTGTCCCCCTAACCTGGGCTGACTTGGTCCTCAGCCCCTCGGGGAACCTCATTACCATGGGAGGAGGGACTTGGTCCTGCCGGCCCCCGAGTGGCAATGCCCACCGCCTCCCACAGCAAAGGAGCCACTGCGAATCAGAAAAGGAGCCTCGTTCATAAATCCCTCCCTGAGAGCAAGATGTTAGAGCAACAGGAAATGGCTGCCTGGGTCACAGTCATCTTCAGTCCGCAAGCCTGAGGGGTTGATGTTTGTTCCCTGTCATCCCCACCCGTCCCCTCCTTCGATGGCCGTGGTTCATTGGAAGGTTCCTAGTACAGCAGCCTCTTCTTCATTGTTGGGGAGGGAAGGCATCCTTCTCCCCACGGGCTGAGCATTGCGCTTTGCGATAGGATATGGACGGGGTTTGTGAACCTGTGTGATTGCAGACACATGCTGTGCAGAACCCGGAGGGCACGGTTTGATGCTTGGTTGGGGCATATGCCCGAGTTTCAGGCTGAATCCCCAGTGTGGGGCGTGCAGGAGGCAGCCGATCCATGGTTCTCATCATCGATGTTTCTCTCTCGCTCTCCCTTCCTCTCTGAAATCAATACGAATATATATTTTAAAGAAACACGGAGACAAAACAGCCCAGCAGGACAGAACGCATCCTCATTCCTGTGGGTGGGCGCTGAGGCGGTTGACCAGGCGATGTTCCATCCCCCAGGTCCCGAGTGGTCCGTGCTGAGAAGTGGCCACGGCTTTGGTTGGACCCGAAGCCCAGGGTTCCTCTGCACCGTGTTCCTCCCACGTGTCTCCTGAGAGGGGTAGTTGCTGAATGACTGGGGCTGTGAGCTGTGAACGGACCGTTTCTCAGTGGATGGGAGCAAGGTGGGGCCACAATTAGCTCCAGACCCGGGTGCAGTTCCGAGGAGCCATGGGCATCACCGCACGGCTCTGCTCAGGCTGCTGGCCAGGCTCCTGCCCGCCCTCCAGGGGGGCAGGCAGAGACGGTGGGCTGCAAGGACACCTGGGAGGAAGGGGCTCCGGATAATGCAGAGACTATGGGTGTCTCTAAGGAGCTGCTCACCCTGCGGACTGAGGTTGCCGGCTCCCTTTTCTGGGATGAGAATGGCAACCCCAGGCTCTGAGTGTTCTAGGTCACCCCTGACTCAGCGCAAAGAAGTCCCTGCCAGGCCCACGCTGTGGTATTTTTACAGATGCTTTCCACACGTGTGCACTTAGATTTAATTCCAGCCACCGTCATCGCTACCTCCCTACACATGCCCTGACTCAGCCACTGGCCTCGGTAATTAAAACTGAGTGCCGGGCGCTATTTCAGGCCCCTTGTGAGAATAAAGATTGTATCTCCACTCTCGGAGAGCGGCATGAGTTACAGTGGCAGGAAAACAGTCCTATATAATAAAAGCCTAATATGCAAATCAACTGAACTGTGCAACGATGGGCAGAACGACCAGGCGCTATGACGCGCACTGACCACCAGGGGGCAGATGCTCAATGCAGGAGCTGCCCCAGCCCACAGGCCCCAGGCCAGCCAAGGTGGATACCAGTGAGGGCCCCCTGATTGCCCTGCCAGTTGCCCCACAGAGGGAGGCGACCAGCAGTGGTGGCGTGGTGGGACCGGTGAGTGGCAACGTCAGGCTAGCCAAGGCAGGTGCCAGCAGAGGCCCCCCCAACTGCCCCTCTGATGGCCCCAGAGATCCGCCCTGATTGCTGGCCAGACCTAGGGACCCGACCTGTGCACGAATTTCATGCACTCGGCCTCTAGTGCAGTGGTCGGTAAACTCACTAGTCAACAGAGCCAAATATCAACAGGACAACGATTGAAATTTCTTTTGAGAGCCAAATTTTTTAAACTTAAACTATATAGGTAGGTACATTGTTATTAACTTAATTAGGGTCCTCCTAAGGCTTAGGAAGAGCCACACTCAAGGGGCCAAAGAGCCGCATGTGGCTCGCGAGCCGCAGTTTGCTGACCACGGCTCTAGTGAGTAAATAAGCCAGTGAGATATTTTCACAAAATGACCACAAGGGCACAGCAGGGAGCAAGATGGGGAGCAGGGAGGGAGGTCGGGGGCAGTCAGCCTGTGGCCCAGGGGGGAGATGTCGGAAGGAGACCAATGGGGAGGAATGTGTGCAGAGGCCCTGAGTGGGGCCACGCTCGGTGTGCTCCAGGCAAGGAAGGAAGGCAAGCGGATCAAACCTGAGTGCGGGGACCACCGACTCTCATGGCATGAATGGAGGCTGCTGCTATTCACATGGTCTGGAAGAAACCCCATTTGCTTTGACCAGCAATAGAAACAAGGTGTTCCTGGCTCATTCGCAGCATAAGCGTTCCCTGCAGGGCCTTGCGGGGACAGCCGGGGCCTCAGGGAGGACTGGCCCTGGTCCCTCTCTGCCCAGTGCCACTGGCTTCTCCACCTTCTCCGCTGCTCGGGTGTGAGCCATCCTCCCGTGGGTGCGGGATAGACCTGAGCCAGGCACCCTGAGGCGCCGGCCACCTGCTCACCTGAGAGACATAAGCGTTCAGCCTCCCTCGGGGGTGCTTCCTGGGAAATGCCGGAGACGTCAGTTCTGAAAGACGTCACTGCAGCGTTTAGGACAGCATTGCACGTGCAATTCACCATTTCCCCCAAAAGGCAGACCCCGAAGTCATCGACGGACCCGGCGGAGACAGTGCCCAGCTCCCTGCACATTGGCTTGGCTGACTGATTCCCGAAGTCCTGCCGGGACCACGGAAAGATCCACGTCCATCCGTGCGCGTGGGGAGTCGGAAGGACCCACCTAACCGCAGGGCCTCTCCTTCATCCTTAGAGCAGACAGACAGTTCACGTGGAGAACTCAGGGCCCTTTCCTCCAGGGGAGGTGTCTGCGGTGGCACAGCCACGGGAGCCACGGGAGTGGCCGCTTCCACCCGTGGCCAACCTGCACGGCTTTATCACAAAGGTCAGAAGAGGGGGTGCGTCGAGGGTCAGAAGCAGCCCTTCATCTGCGTGGACGTCTTCCTAAACATGAAGAATGTGAAGTGTTGCTTTTGCAGAGCGGGTGTGGGAACAGGACGGCCTCTGAGTGTCATGGCTCGCCGTTCTCTCCTGAGTGTGTTGCTTTCTGAATGAGCCCGGGCGGCCCCTGAGGCCTGCTGCAAGCGGGCTGTGAGATTGTTCGTCTTCTGCATCTCCCATGAGAGAAAGTGGTGCCGACAGTGTCGCTCTTCAACACTCTGTACTCACACCCGAGTCTGCTTGCTCCTTCAAATATCCGTCAGGCCCTGGTGGGGGCTCCACTGATGGGAACGTTCTCCCATAGACCATAGGGCTGCCGTTCAATGCCCAGTCAGGGCACACACAGGAGACAACAGACTGGTGTTTCTCTCTCACATCAATGCTCCCCTCTCTCTCCCCCGCCTGCTTCTCTCTCTAATATATATCTCATTGGGTGAGGCTTACAAACAAAGAAGTAAATGTCACTCAGGCTGCGGGAGGCCACGGCATGCTCCCCTGCTCTGCTCACCCCCGGACCCTCCTCAGTGGCCCCTTCAGCACAGGCCATGCGACTCGTCCCCTTGTGGTAGGGTTGGGCACGAGGACCCTCTCCTGCAGGCTCCCTTCACCTGCTGGGCAGCACCGACCACATCTTCCTGTAGCCGCTGGGCCAAGCCACGTGGTCATGTATCCCCGAGAGCAGACCCCGTCATCTCAGAGAGATGGGGTTCCCCCAGGAAAGGCCCCGCGCTGTCACCAGGCTCCGCCAGAATAACAGCCGGCCCCGTATGTGTGACCCCTTTGCCACTGACCACCCCCAGCCCCTTCCCTCGGTGACCCCACACTGCGGTTGGCTCTGTGAGCTTCTGTTTGTTTTTCTTGTCTGTGCACTTGTTGCTCTCAGTGTCTGACCCCACGCAGGAGTGAGGTCACGTGGTTCTTAGCTTTCCTGCGTGACTCACATGGTTCAGCGTGATGTTCTTACGATGCATCCTTGCTGGCACCCGTGGCAGTGTTCCGGCTTTCCTTACTGCCGAGTGGCAGCCCAGTGTGTCTATGGGCCACACGAGACTGACGTTCCAAGCAGGGACTCCTCAAGGGACACAGGGAACCTGTCCTTCCTGAAATGCGTTCCTGGCCTTGTGGGGGGCAGCCCTGTCCAGCCGCCGGAGCCCCCTGCTCACCAGGACTCGGTGGCCACTGTGGCAGGACGAGCTGTCGACCTCAGAATAAGCCCAGCACCAACCAGCCAGCCCAGCACGACCCACCTGGATCAGCCCTCGGGCATCCTGCTCCTCCCGCGGGGCTGGCCGACCTCTGGCCTGGACACGCTGCCCCCCGTTGTACATCAGGGAGGCAGCATCATTGAAAAGCAATAAGTGTGGCCTGGCCAGTGTGGCTTGGTGGTTTGATTCCAGGTCAGGGCACATGCCTGGGTTGTGGGCTCTATCCCCAGTGTGTGGCGTACAGGAGGTAGCTGGTCGATGACTCTCTCTCATCATTGATGTTTCTCTCTCTCTCTCTCTCTCTCCCTCTCATTTCCTCTCTGAAATCAATAAAAATATTTTTAAAAAGCTGTGAGTGCAGGTTAGAAACATGGTCAGTAGGCTGATGGCATCCGCGTCTCTGGGCTGGGGCATGAGTGTTTTCATATTCTTGGGTGGGGCTTTACCCTTTTCCCTGCCAGGCGCTGACTGTTAGGAAGAAGGGCTGCTGTAGAGTTCCTGAACCCCAGCGTCCATCCTGGTCGTGTGTGGGGGGGTCTAAGCTGGTCACTGTGACGGACACGGGGGTTGGGTGAGTCCTTGCAGGGGAGGATGGCTTGTGGGCCACGCGGTGCTTGTCTCTGGTGACACGGCTGTGATTTGGCGGAACAGACACTAGTATTTGGTGTCAGAAGACCCCACTTTCCTTCTTGGAATCATGGGCCTACCACTGCGCTGCCTCCTGCACGCCTCAGCTGCTGTTCATCAGGGAGGGCAGCATCCTTCCGTGTGCGTCTCACAGCGATGCGGTCACGTGGCCTGCTGCCGTGGGTGACTGAGACTCGGGGAATTGCATGTGGAAGCACCGCCTCGCTCTGCAGTATGAGGCAGCAGGGAGATGATGCTGGAATCCTGTGTATCGGGAGCTGTGGGGCTGGGAGCTCTGGGATCGGAGGAATCTAGGCTGCGTTAACTCTGTACGAGTCCCTGGAGCCCAATGTTCTGTTCTTCACGTCAGAGATAGACCGAGTATCTCATCAGGTGCAATTCAACTGCTGGGCGATTCAGACAGCAATTTCCCTGGCTTCGCTGGGACAGAATCTATATATACAAAAGGATAATATGCAAAGTGTCCCCTCAGGAGTTTGACCAGGAGACCAGGAGTTCGATCGCTCCCTATGACGTGCGCTGACCACCAGGGGGTGGCACACAACAAAGGGAGGCCTCTGCCAGCAGGTGGCAGCCGGGGAAGGGAGGCCCCGGCCAGCAGCCAGAAGGCCCCGATTGGTCCTGATTGCCGGCCAGGCACAGGGACCCTAACTGTGCATGAATTTTGTGCACCAGGCCTCTAGTTGATATATAATACGGTGACACCAACTTCTAAAAATTACGCCAGGTACTGAAATTTTCTGATAACAATTTGCTTGAATGATAGCAAGTGAACACAAACATGCATACACTTCTGTGTGACGTGTATTTATGGTGTGCGTGCGATTACAAGCAGACTGCACATATGCTTCCTGTTCTCCCAATGGCTTGGATGTTCCAAGGCAGCTTCCATCCTCAGAACATGTAGAAAGACCATTAGGCATTTCCTTCCATAATACTTGGGTTTCCAGGCCTGCGAAAAGAACAAGAGTTTCACTGAAATATTAAAATTCTCCCAGGAGCCCTGCGGATTCGTTCCTTGCCCTTAGGAAATGTAACTGGCAAAGGCCCTGCCTGCAGATTCCTGGTGAGCAGTGTGTTAACGCAAGGTTATAATTGCAGGATCTAAAGGTCTGTTCATTAAAAGTGTTTCCAGCTCAAATAATCGGCTTACTTGAAGCTGTGTTTCAGGCCAACATGGAAATGGAGCATAGATGTCAGCCACTTGGAAGGAAAACATCTGTAGGAGGTCTGAGGGCTCTCTGCCTCGACAGAGCCCTTAGAATGCAAGTACCGAGGGGATGGTCACAGAAGGAGACCTGCTGGGAACCTGTGCCGAAAACCCAACCTTGGCATTTGCTGGGGTCGGGGGAGCAAGCCCCATATTCTGTGTGAAAGTGCATGTAAAATAGGAAACTGTACACCATGTCATCTATAATCTACTTGCCTATGGATTTATTTATTCAACTAAAATTCCTTATCTCCATGGAAGCAATCTTTTAAACTACCCTTCCTACTTTAATTTTATATATTTTTAATTGATTGATTTCAGAGAGGAAGAGAGAGAGAGAGAGAGATAGAGACATCAATGCTGAGAGGGAATCACTGATCGGCTGCCTCCTGCACGCCCCCTACTGGGGATTGAGCCTATGACCCCCGGTATGTACCCTGACTGAGAGTGAGCGGTGACCTTCTGGTTCAGAGGTTGACACTCAACCACTGAGCCGTGTCGGCCAAGAGCAATCTTTCATCTCAGACCTACATTAGCATGCTCTCTGGATTCAGTTCTGGGCCCAATGAAGAAGCTAAGTGCTACCTCATTTACATTCATTAATTACAATCACTTTACCTCTTGGGACTTCCATTTGAAGACGATTTTCATTGAACTATCAATGGCCTCAGCCACGATTTTTGTGAGTGTGTTAGGCAGCGTGAACCTTATATGGATGCTAACGATGCCGAGAGCCACGGCTTTGGGGTAATTGTAATGATGGAGGCGTCCTCCAAGTCAATTCGGTATAGATTTTCACTAATGCGGCTCACGCTAATGGACGCCGGTCAATGCCGCCGTAGGACGATTGCTTATACAAGTGATTATTTCATGAGGCTCGATCTTTTCTGAAGCCGTGACACTATCTTGAGTCTGAAGATATTAAGTTGCCGGAACATCCGCGTTTTCCTGGTGGGTCCGGAAGTCACAAGGAGTGAGCAGAGCCACGAGGTGGGCTTGTTGTTTCTGAAAAGAAAGACCACAAATCCGGCTCTGTCTTCCTGGCTACACGGTCAGGACAGGGAGGGCCTGCTGGGCCCTGCCCCAGGGACGAAGCTTTGGGATGACTTCCATTTCGTGATCCATCTGTCTCTTTCCAATTTTAGAAAAGTCATTCTCCGGCGCTGAATCTCCAGCGGCGTGTGATCTTTGCTTTCTGTTGTGTTGCCTTTTTCCTATTGATTTGCAAGCTTTCTCCATCATGTTATAACCGTGTCCTTGTTTGGATCTGTGGCGTGAATGCGTCCTACTTTCCTGGAGTTCCTTTCACTCTTCCTTTCATGATGATCACTCGGTGTGTTCCCATACGGCACCCTGGCTTACCACCCAGTTCTGAAGACGCTTCCTAATGGGTTCCCATCCGGAGGTTTCATTGCTTCGCATTTCGTTGGCACCTGGGTCTGCAGTTCCTCGGGAAGAGATGTGTGTCTACCTTGTGAGGTAGGGACCAGCCTTCCGCCCGCCTGGCTGTCTAGTTGGCGGCACCGTCGGTGAGAAGACCTCTGTTTCCCGTGCACTGAGCCGGCTTTTCATCAGCCCGCCATCTGCATCTGTGCGGCTTTAGCTGAGGGCTTTATTTTTTAAAAGATATCTTTTTATTGATTTTTAGAGAGAGGAAGGGAGAGGAAGATAGGGAGCATCAATGAGAGAAACATCAAGATTGATCGACTGCCTCCTGCGCGTTGCCTGTTGGGGATCAAACCCACAACCAGGCATACACCCTGACCCGGAATTGAACCATGACCTCCTGGTGCAGGGGTCGATGCTCAACCACTGAGCCACACCAGCCGGTTGCAGGGCCTTTCTGTTCTGTCCCACTGGCTGTTTGTCGAGGTTTGCACCAACTAAACGTTGTGTGCATTGCTACAGCTTTGTAATCAGGCATGATATTAAGTAGCATAAGATCTCCGTTTGTCTTCTTCAACCTGGTCTGGGATGTTCTTGACCCAGACCATCTTCCTCAGATCTATCTCAGGAACAGACACCCGCACACTCCGCCACGGTTGACTGCCATGTGCAGCCAAGCCAGAGAGTCCCCATCGAAGAACTTGGGAGAAGTTTGCCAAGTTCCTAACAGGCCCCGTGGAAAAGTCTACCTACTGATCAAAAGTGACTCATTCTGCAAAATGCATGGTGCTAATTGGTCCCCAGAGACAGCCTGGGCGTTATTCCCTGGAGAAAATCTCCTTGATCACCTGGTTCACCATGACGGCCTGTCACCATGAGCTGCTCCCAGCAGACACCTCTTCTCTTCAAGGCATTCGTTTACTTCCTTCCGTTTATCATCACGTCTTCCCTCTCTGACTCACGTCGAAGTGAGAATTGCTAGGTAAACCAGGAAAGCTTTTTCCTTAAAGACCTTTCAAACCCCACAGCTTTAACATCCACTTGCTACTGAGTTATTGTTAGATTTAGATTTAGTGGAAAATGGGCTTCCTATTAGTCCTTTGGTTTTTAAGCTCATAAATCCCTTTCATTAAACCCTTTTTATGAAGATTTAGCGCACTCCCACGGCACTTGATAATATCGCTGTGAACAGCTCGAGCTCACCGAGAGCTACTGTTATGAAATGGGTTTTAAGAGCACAACGTCCTTGGCAATCATTTCCTGTCTGAAGTGGGAGAATGAAAGCCTGGATGACACTTGTGCTCAGGTACCCACACTACGCGCAATCAGCCAAGTGTCCCGGCTCTCTGGAACTTTCTTCTTCCTACCGTCAGACATTTCCACTCAGGTCCTTTGCCCATTTTTAAATTGGCTTCTTTGTGTGTGTGTGTGTGTTGAGTTGTAAAAGTTCTTTATATGAATTTTGGATATTAATCCCAAAGAAACACAAAACACTAATTTGAAAGAATATATGCACCCCTATGTTCATTGCAGTGTTATTTACACCAGCCAAGATGTGGCAACGGCCCACCTGCCCATCAGTAGACGAGTGGGTAAAATTGCTATGGTACCTCTACACTATGGACCACTACTTGGAGGTAGAAAAGAAGGGTCTCGCCCTAACCCGTCTGGCTCAGTGGATAGAGCGTCAGCCTGCAGACTGAAGGGTCCCAGGTTTGATTCTGGTCAAGGGCATGTGCCTTGGTTGTGGGCACATCCCCAGTAGGAGATGTGCAGGAGGCGGCTGATCACTGTTTCTCTGTCATTGATGTTTCTAATTCTCTATCCCTCTCCCTTCCTCTCTGTAAAAAATCAATGAAATATATTTAAAAGAAAAAGAAAAGAAGGGTCTGTTACCATTTGCGACAGGAGGGACCTGGAGAGCCTCACGCTAAGTGAGATAAGCCAGTCAGAGAAAGACAGGCACCATGTGACTTCACCTCATGTGCAATCTAATGAACAAAATAAATGAATAAACAAAATAGAGACTTAACAGATACAGAGAGCAGACAGGCAGCTGGCAGAGGGGAGGCGGGAGGGGGCTGGGTGTGAAAGGTAAAGGGATTTGGAGAAAACACACACAAAGAAACCTCCTAGACACAGACTGCATTGCAGAGGTTACCAGAAGGAAAGGGGGGTGGATAGGAGGGTAAAGGTGTCTTAAACGCTGGTGGAAGGAAATTTGACTTTGGGTGGTGAACACACAATGTAATATACAGAGACGTGTTTGAGAAATGTACATCTGAAAACCTGTATGTTTTTATCAAGCAATGTTCACCAATATATTCATCACATCCTATATAATAAAAGCCTAATATGCAAATAGACCAGCCGGCAGAACAACCAGCTGCTATGACATGCACTGACCACCAGGGGGCAGACACTTAACATGGGAGCTGCCCCCAGCCCTCAGGCCCCAGGCCAGCCAAGGTGGGTACCAGCAGGCCCCCCCCACCCCCAATCACCCTGCTGGTCACCCCACAGAGGGAGGAGACCAACGGTAGTGGTAGGGGGTGGGGCCAGTGAGTAGGTGGCGCCAAGCTTGCCCAGGTGGGTGCCAGTGGGAGTGGGGGTAGGCCCTGATCACCCCACTGGTCACCCCACAGATCATCTCTGATTGCCAGCCAGGCCTAGGGACCCAGCCCGTGCATGAATTTCATGCACCGGGCTTCTAGTTTTTTTATAAAATTAAAAAAACACACACACATATTTGACTGTATTTAAACCTATTGGTGGGAAATGGCCAGATACAGAAAATAAAACCCAGCTAACAGTATTTGGTGGCTACTTAATGCTGATCTCAGACGGAGAGACGTGGGAGTGGTGTGACAACCGTTGTTTTGTCCCCTCCCATGACGGCTGTAATTCCAGCTGACGGTGAGTCAGGTGTGCTAATTTGACAGCATCAATGGTCAGTCTGTCTCAGTTATGGTCTCCACTCGGGTGTCAGCCTAGTTGACCCCGGTGTGGCCCTGACAGGCACATGGGGAGGTAACAATGGGTCAGAACACATTCCTGCAACACAGGGACCAGATTCCGCTGTCCTGAGGCCTGTCCTCGGGAAGTGGTACCTGGGCAGAGGAGGGGGAAAAGCAATAAGCAGGGCATAGCACTGTCTGGTGTTGCTCAGTGGATAGAGCGTCGGCCTGTGGACCAAAGGGTCCCCAGTTTGATTCTGTGTTTCAGGCTTCATCTCCAGTGGGGAGCGTACAGGAGGCAGTCGATCCATGATTCTCTCTCATTGCTGATGTTTCTCTCTCTACCTCTTCCTTCCTCTCTGAAATCAATAAAAATATGTATTTTTTAAAAAGCAGGGGATAATGGCACAAAGGAGGCAGCTGTGGGAATATTTCCCCAGTTCTCCCCAAGGTTAGGTCCTAACCTGCTTCTTGGTGTGGGGGCTTCTGGCACCCAGCTGCCCACCCCATGGACTTATTATTTGGGTTTTGCACCCGATTCTACCCTGGAGTGAGGCGAGGGGTCCCCACATCCACCCACCAACAGGCAATGCTCAGGACACCAGCTGCGGGTCCTACAAGGCATTTGGTTGAGAGAGCATGAGATTCCCCAGGTCAATGGCTCAGCCCTCCAAGACCCACCTCCGCCTCAGAGACCCATGGCCAGGCCAGCCCAGGCGGGGATGCTGTGCCCTGACCAGTGGGTTATAAATCAGGGGTCACCACGGCCCCTCTTCAGGCTCCACCAACTTGCTGGAGTGGCTCACAGAGCTCAGGACCCCCCACTGACTTGCTGGTTCATTACCGAGGGTGTGCAAGGACATGTGGTGACATAGGGAGACACGGGGGCAGCGTGTCCCTTCCTCAGAGCCTCCACCTGGTCACCCACCCGAGGCTCCCCCAGCCCGTCCCTCGGGTCTTCCCAGGGGATCCATGGCACGTCATGGCCATTCCTGCCTCCGCCTTTTCGTTAACGGTGCCCTCAGGGGGACACGTGTCTCTCTTCCCCACACAGGAAATCTCACCCCTGCCAACAGGAAGTCATTGATGGGGTGGTCCCTTATCGTTCTGGGCTGCTCCTTCATGGGGGGTAACTTGATTTCTCTTTACACCTTTCATTTTGAACTAGACTACATCCCAGTGGTCTTGTTTTAGTCCTCGTCTTTGTGGGACCTCAGCCTGCAGAGCTGCAAATCGATAGTTTGCGTATGGTGTGGGTTTCCTTAATTATTCAAAATAACGCCGAGGGGAGCCATTGAGGTGAATTAGCCCTGGTGTGCATGTGTGTGTATGTGTGTGTATGTGCATGTGTGTGTGTGCGCGCGTGTGTGTGTGTGTGTGTGTATAGTTTTATGATGTTTATTTTATTTGTCAACTTTGTTACCCCCAGAAACTGAGGGGCTGAGTTACAAGGTGAGAGTCTGCAGGTGGGCGGCTGGGTCAGGTCCTCGCGCAGGTGGCCTGGTGGGACGAAGCAGCATTTGAAAAGACAGAACTGGTCCCCCATGCGCCACTATGAGCCTGCAGGTGTGGGGTGCGCCCCCCTTGTCTTCCGTGTTGCGTGTCATTCCCTCTCGTTGAGGCCTGGGAAACACCATTGCGATTTCCCACTCAGCGCAGGGCGTCAATATTCACACTGCAAACCGACTTTGCCCCACCTGACTGATCACAAATCGGTCATCATAACATTTGTCCAAAATGGTTGGGAATTAAAAAAAAAAATCACAGATCAACAACAACCAAACTAAGATGCTGGTTTTTGTGTGTGTGTTTCCAGGTCAGAACTGCGGAGGCTTAGTCCAGGGCCCCAATGGCACCATCGAGAGCCCCGGGTTCCCACACGGGTACCCCAACTACGCCAACTGCACGTGGATCGTGCTGACAGGGGAGCGCAACCGCATCCAGCTGTCCTTCCTGGCCTTCGCGCTGGAGGAGGACTTCGACATCCTGGCGGTGTACGACGGGCAGCTGCAGCAGGGCAACCTGAAAGTCAGGTAGGGCTGGCGCTGGGCGGCCGGGGCTGGGTTCCTGGGTGACCGCCGTCCCGAAACCTGATTGCAATGCATAGCTGAGTTCCATTCCGAGCAGGAAACTTTCCTACAGGCACTCCAAAGCAGGATGGAGACTGTAGCTGCACTCACAAGTCTCCCCATAGTTAAAAACCTGACTCCTCATGAAAGCAGCCATTGACTTCATTTATGAGCCTCGAATTGCTCAGGATCTGGTAAACAGTGTTGTCAAGGTAATTGAGGGAACATGATCACACACCATTGTTTTTAAGCAACTGTGGATCTAAGAGAAAAGGCACAAAGATAAATGAGTAAAATCGAGTGCTTATTCAGAGTGCAATTCAGAAAAACACACAAAAGGAACCTTTATATTGTCAGAGAAAACATTCAATAAGAAGAACATGAAAGAATACTGCAATCTTTGAAGAACTTTTGTCTTACACAATCATAATATTCTGCATCCCCCATTGGTTTTCTCTGTTGCTCTATGGTTTGTCCCATGGAGAATGGAAATAAGTTCTGGAGGATTTTAACTTACATTTTTCATTTATCCACATAGAAAAATTGCAGCTGTACAACTATTCCATTTTTTTTATTATTTTGCAAAGGGAAGACACATATCTTTCCAAAGAAACTGGAATTTCTTAGCTAGCCTGATGAACATATTTAAATGGATACATATCTATATATCAAGAGCCAGGGGCTGTCACATCCGAAACAACCAAACAGATGACCGACAGGCTGTGTGGTTAGTGAGGGACGACCAAACCATTGAACAACAGGCTGTGTGTGGTGACCAGGCTGGGAGGGGGGGCAATGAGGGGTGACCAGGCCAGCAGGGGGCACAGTTGGCGGCAACCAGGCTGGCGGGGTCGGGGGCAGTGAGGGGCAACCAGGCAGGCAGGCAGGTGAGCAGTTAGGAGCCAGTGGTCCTGGATTGTGAGAGGGATGTCCAACTGTCGGTTTAGGCCCAATCCCCAGCAGTTGGACATCCTCCGAGGGGTCCCAGATTGGAGAGGGTGCAGGCTGGGCTGAGGGGATCCCCTCCCATGCATAAATTCATACACTGGGCCTCTAGTCTATATATATAAACGCCTAAGTGGCCGTTATAACCGGTGAACCTGGTTGACTGGTCTCTATGAGCACACTGGCCACCAGGCAGCAGATCTCAACACAGGGGTTGCCCCCTGGTGGTCAGTGCACTCCCACAGCCAACCTCCCATGACTGGCCAACCTCCTGAGATCCCTCCCCCTGGACTGGGCGAGACAGCCCCCATTGGCCCTACTCGCTGTCCAGGCCAAGGGACCCCACCTGTGCACAAATTTGTGCACAGGGCCTCTAGTATGCAAATAAAGCTTAATCCCCCAGTTTTAAATGTTTGTATTAATTAGAAGTTAAGTCTTTAACTATGTCATGTAGAAAGTCGGGTAATAGGCAGAAGAAATTGTACTGCTCAGACAGATAACCTGCTTGTCAGTGCCCACTTCAGCAGTAATGCACACCATCTTGTATTTTATTCAAGGTTGTGTGGACCGAGAAGGTCTCTAGCTATAAAATTATGCAAGTATCCCTGTATGTCTAGTTAATATAAATATATATTAACAGTCTATGAAATACATTATATTACTATATTCCAAATATATTTTATTTGCATTTTCTTTTCTAATTAAATTTTATTGGGGCAACATTCGTCCACATGAACATACAGGTTTCATGACATTTTCAAATGTCAAACACCTTCTAGTGTTTTCCGGGCCCTCGGAGGTACCTGCTGTCTGTTTTGAGAAGCAGTTTCCGTTGGCCCTGCCCTCTGTCCTGCACTGCGCACGGTGTGTCCGTGTGAACCAGGTGAACTTTGTCCTCCCCGTCTGACATGCAGGGTCCGCATTCGGTGTTTGGACAGAGCATCTACTTGCACAATCCTGGCTCACTGGAGGCAAGAGTCCCCTCTTTGCTGCTCTTCTAAACACTAGTCACTCATTTGCTTTTATTTTACATAAAGGATGCCGGGAGGGAACAGCGGTGCATTGTAATAATAAAAAGAATTGTGAAAGGAACTGCAAAGAGTTATGATGAAAGAGGGAGTGTAGTTTATTCACTTATCAGGGCAGGCCTGGCTGGGTGCTTTGTGGTTGACACATCACCCCGATAGGCTAAGGTTTCGGGTTTGATGTCCGGTCAGGGCACATACAAGAATACAAGAATCAACCAATGCGTGCATCGGTAAGTGGAACATCAAGCCAGTGTTTCCCTTTCCCTGTCTCCTTCTCTCTCTCTCACTCATCAGTGAACAGAGCTCAAGGCAGATGAGTCCGGGTTAACAGTAACTCTCTCTCTTTGCAGTTCACAAACACACCTAGCAAAGACGTGCTCTTAGAAATTCTTCTTTGTCACTATTTTCATTTCCTAGAATTCGATCCTAGTCTCAAGGAACCTTGTCGTAAATATTAATTTGATTGACAGCTGTTTTAAAATAATGCCCTTTCCTCGTTTGTGCTCATGATGGTATGCTTGCTTTATCCGGTAACGACTGTAAGGCTGAGCGAACAGTGGTCCTTAGCACAGTTGGTGTTATGACGAGGTCAGCGCCGGGAATGTGAGGTTAGAACCGTCGGTTCACCACACGTTAGTGGAGGATCTGGGACGGAGTATAAATGACCCCGGGGCCTCAGCGAGCTTTATAAATATCGGCGAGCTACACGGCGGCACCGTGATTCTTTCACTCGCTGATATTTGTTCCAGAGAAAGCAAGGAAGGCTGATAGGAAAGACACTGCTGGGTTCATATAAATTCCTGCCAACTACAATTTCTCATTTGAGACAGAGGACAAAGATGCCATATTTCTGCCTGTTTCATGTCCTTAAATTAAGAAAGATGCTCTCATCCCTACATGACACTATATAGCTTGTGCCCAGTGGCCTGGCTCCGTGGTTGATGAACCAGGAGGTCACAGTTCCATTCCCCGTCAGGGCACATGCCCGGGTTGTGTGCTCGATCCCCAGAGTGGGGCGTGCAGGAGGCAGCAGATCCATGATTCTCTCTCATCATTGATGTTTCTCTCTCTCTCCCTCTCTCTGCCTCTCTAAAATCAATGGGAATATATTTTAAAAATTAAAAAATCAATATAAAACCATATTAAACCCCCTAAGCTACATAACTTCTCCTCCTTGTCTGCACTTAGAACCCCTTTTGGAGTGGACGCTCCGTGCGTGTGGGAGCGGCTCTGGGCACGGTGTTCACTGGCCGGGCTGCCATAGCACATGGGGAACCAGCTCAGAGCAGGTCCCTCCTGGGCGCTGAGAGCAGGGTCTTCACTCATAAAAGCATGGATCAGCCACGATGGGGACTGGGGGACTGAGGGTCTGAGTGCTGAGGGCGCACACCTCAGAGGGCGCACACCTCGGAGGCCGCAGCACGCCCACATCAGCCGGGCCCGGGACTCAGGACCGGCAGTGCAGCCGCCGCACGGAGACCCTGCGGGATGTGTCCCCTTCCTCCCTGCAGCAGCGGCTGGTCTCTACAGGCAGCTCGCTCAGAGCGCCTCCAGGGGCCGGAGGGCAGGAGGGCCTTCCACGGAGGCTGGTGCAGGCCCCCAAAGCCCTTCCTGAGACGGCCGCCGGCTCCTGCGTGTGTCACTGCTGCTCTGACGTGTTTTCAGCTGCGAAAGGTGTACCGACAGCCAAGTGAACACCAGCTGTGTCTGAAACAACGCGAGCGTTTCTATTACAACGCATGTCTCCTGTCTCGCCACAGGAAGACGCATTTTTCCAAATTACATACGATTTAGATCCGATCCCCAAATCACAAAACATGGAATTTGGAGATTAGAATGATGGATGTTTACATGGTGACTTGGTCTTTACTGAGAAATGGACTCTTTACCCTATTTTTTTTAAAAAAAAAAATCTTTAAAGATAAAACAGTCATGCACAGGTCACGTTGTCGTCTTCGATCGTTCTGTTAGGAGCACACGGAGGCAGAGTGGTGTGCGCCCCGTCTGAAGTCAGTGCTAACACCTGGCTATTGGGAGGCTAACTAAGACCTCCCTGACGCACAAGAAGGCTGTGACCCACAAAGAGAAATAGGAATCTGTCGAGTTACCTGCCATTAATGCCACTGATTGGATGAGCTGTCACAGCACTGCTGTTTTTTTAAATATGTTTTTATGGATTTCATAGAGGAAGGACAAGGGAGAGAGAGAGAGACATCAGTGATGAGAGAGAACCATCCATCAGCTGCCTCCTGCACACCCCACACTGGGGATCGAGCCTGCAACCCCGGGCATGTGTCCTGACTGAGAATAGAACTGTGACCTCCTGGTTCAGAGCTTGATGCTCAACCACTGAGCCACACTGGCCGGGCTCCGGCTGTTGTTTAAATCCCTGGCCTTTACTGACCCTGCGCCTGCTCTTGCTTCTCAAATATCCACAGAGGTCCAACCATGTGGCCATAAAATCCTACACTTTTGATTCTGCAGGATCTGACAGTGTTGTTCTATGGCAGGTGGACCGGTGCACGTGGGTTGACCAGTACACCAGCACCTTGCCGTTCCGGCCCACGGCTCACCCCTCTCTGACCCTGAGACGCTTGCCACAGTCCTGTCTCCATTCTGTTTTGCCTGTAAGAGGAACGTTCCTAGCAAGCAGGGCCCTGATATAGAAGGAACTCGCCATCTCACTGCAAGCGGCACTCCTGGCCTTCCCTCTCGCCCGTGTCTTCCCTCTGTGCCCCGCCCGCGTGGCTGCGCTAACAGACTCTGGTAGCCAAGGCGTCTTGTTTATTTCTTTCTCAGAGCTCTGGAGGCTGGGAGCCGACCAGGGCCCTTCCCATGGTCCATAGGCGGTATCTGCTCAGAGTCTCCCCTCGCCAGAAGGGCAAGGGGACTCTCCGGCTCATTAATTCCCAGCAATGAGGACTCCACCCTCATGGAGTGACCTTGACTGTCCCTCTCTAACTTTCCCCGAATTTCCCCTCAATTCCTGCAGTGATGGTCAGGCTCCCTCTTCCAGTCCCATCCCATTGGGTGAGGTTTCCGGCTGTGAGTGTGGGAGGGAGGCAGACGTGGAGTCTCTAGCCCGGGGGACGGTTCACGTTTTAGTTGGATGGATGGCTGGTCTAGTCCAATATGTCAAACTCAGAGGCTAACATGGGCCAAATAAATGAGGCATGCGGCCCGGGGGCTGCGAGTTTGACACGCGTGGTCTAGTCCAGTCGGCAAACTACGGCTCGCAAGCCACATGCAGCTCTTTGGCCCCTTGAGTGTGGCCACGAAGTTTCAATCGCACTGTACATGCGCTCCTGCACGTGGTATTTTGTGGAAGAGCCACACTCAAGGGGCCGCAGTTTGCCGACCGCTGGTCTCGTCCTTGACCTGCCCTTACAGAGAGCAAGCTTCGCCCCTCTGCTTCCCTGTCCTTCCCGCTGCCCCTGAGCCTGGAGGCCTGTGCTCCTGGAGTCGGACGGTCTCTGCAGTGGCCTCTGGGGGTGCTGCCTGGCCCCCTGTTCTGCGTGAGCGGCTCACTCATCCTCTGAGGCAGACGACGTGCCCCGAGAGGCCTCTGGGAGGCAGGCACCTGACTTTCAAACAGCAGTGATCTCGCGGGCGAGCTTGACCTAAAATACTCTCGACCCGAGCGGCTTGGCTCAGGGGACAGAGCGTAGCCTGCAGGCTGAAGGGTCCTGGGTTGGATTCCCGTCAAGGGCACAGGTTCCAGGCTCGCTCCCCACTGGGGGTTGTACAGGAGGCAGCTGATCGATGATTCTCTCTCATCATTGGTGTTTCTAGCTCTCTCTTCCTCCCTCTCTAAAATCAATACAAATATATTTTATAAAAATAAAATACATAAATAAATAAACCAGCCTTGATTCAGGGACCTGGCTGGTGTGCTCAGTGGATAGTGCATTGGCCCACAGACTGAGAGGGTCTCCGGTTCGATTCCGGGTCAAGGGCATGGACCTCAGTTGCAGACTTGATCCCTGGTCGGAGTGCACGCGGGAGGCAACCAGTAGATGTGTCTCTCTCACCTCCATGTTTCTCTCTGTGTCTCTCACCCTCTCTTCCACTCTCTCTACAAATCAATGGGAAAGTTATCCTCGGGTGAGGACTAACTAGAAATAAAAGAGTAAAACACTCTTGATTCAGGGCTACACACCCCTGGCCTCTGTGTCTGTGTGTGTGTGACCCGACAGGACCTAGTAGAACCATCTAGAAGGGCACGAGCATGTCCCGCACGGCGCCTGCTGCCCAGACCACGTTCTCTCGCGGTGAAGGGGGGTGGAGGTGGCTCAAAATCAGAAAATGATTGGCGACGACCTCACGTTCCCACTGCGGTGACATTATCATGGCAGACTGACAACGGGAACGCTCCTTGAGAGCTCAGACCGTGAAGAGGGCGGGCCGAGGGAGGAAGGTCTTGCCACGCGGACGTGGGAGACCTGCGATGCCGGCCCCACGTGGCTGTGGAGCGCGAGCCCAGGAAATGCTGGCAGGCAGCTATCCTGTCTCTCGGCCTCTCTCACGTTCCCAAAATTACCCCTAACGGTCTGCGGTGAAGGTGATGAAGAGCCGACAGAGGAGCGTGAGAGGGCCATTAGAACCAGGACGTTACGAGCACATATTGCTAAAATATCACAGTTTCCTTCCCAATATTTTCATAAGCCGCAATAATGTGTTTGAATGCATTAATACCTAACTTCGAAGCCTATGTATTATTAACCACGGCTGGTGATGTTTATAACTTGCCAACTGTTAAGGGCCAGGAAGGGCCTGAGTTGCATTCCGATGAGATGGGAGGCCTGGCCATGCTGACTTCTGTCTTCCTGCCCGCACGCCTGGCTCAGGCCCGAGGGAGCCATTCGCAGGTCAATAGTGAGACAGAAATCAAAGTGCCCTTTTATTTTTAGCTCAGCCGGTGACTAAGGCCCCAATTAAGATCCCAGAAATGTAGGGTGAGTGTGGCTAAGGCTTCTATAGGAGCAGGTCTCATCCTAACCACAGGCACGTCTCTGGACATCTTACCACATCCCCCGCTACGGGGAGGGAAGGAGTGAGCAGTGACTGGGCCAGCATGCAGTGTGGGAGGGTGCAGAGGGGTGGATCTAGGAGCCTGAGTGGGGACGCCCTGCTCCCCGCACAGAGGGGGTGTCTCAGCCTAGAAAGCCAGAGCCCACCAGGGCCTCGGCATCTGGCTGGGGAGGTCCCAGACCCTCGTGAGGACACCGGGGGGGTGGGAGACAGGGGCCGTGCTTGGTCCTCTCATCCCAACTGTCGCATTCCCATCATCACGTGACTGTGTCAGCCATGCTCACTACTCTGCGTACCCGCGTACCCGTTTCAAGATGATGAAATTAAAAAATAATTTTCTTTGATGCATCATTCATCTTCCCTTTTCCCAAATAGGCTTTAAAATTAACAACTCATAGGCAAGCCCAGTAGTTACTGGGTAAGGCTGAGTGGCTTGTTTTTACGTTGTCTCTCTACAGTTGACTAGATGGGAGATACGACCAATTAAAGGAGGGCTTTAAGGCCTAGACATTGATAAATGTAGTATAGATATAGATAGAGATATAGACATAGGTATATAGATTAGATATAGATATGGATATAGCTATAGACATAGATATAGATATAGATATAGATATAGATATAGACATAGATATATAGACTAGATATGGATATGGATATGGATATAGATATGGATATAGATATAGATATAGACATAGATATATAGATTAGATATAGATATGGATATAGATATGAATATGGATATAGATATAGACATAGAGTATATAGATTAGATATAGATATGGATATGGATATGGATATAGATATATAGACACAGATAGACAGATATATAGATTATTCGGTCATCCTTTTGGTTGTTTCGGATGTGACGGCCCCTGGCATACATAGATATGGATATGGATATGGATATGGATATAGATATAGATATAGATAGATATGGCCATGGATATGCATATAGATATGGATATAGATATAGATGTAGATATAGATATAGATGTAGATATAGATATGGGTATGGATATGTATATGCATATAGATATGGATATAAATGATATAGATATAGATATGGATATAGATCTATATAGATATGGCCATGGATATGCATATGGATATGGATATAGATGATATAGATATATATGTAGATATAGATACAGGTATAGATGATATAGATATAGATATGTAGATATAGATATAGACATAGTCATAGATATGGATATATAGTTAGAGATAGATAGATGATAGATTTCTCTCCCCAGCTGATTTGAATATTCAGCTTTAGTTGAGACCAACTATATATATTTTTCATAAAATTCATATTTATTAACAAAAATGATGAAAGTGCTGGTAATTAGAGATCTTGGAGATGAAGTAATAAACACGTAGGAGTGAGGCAGGACTGTCCGAAACACTGCACGCGGATCTTAACGTGGACTTGAGTTCTGACGCCTCCTCTGCGTGTGTGGGTGGTCTTTCCCAGCCGCCAACACGGATGGTTCTTTGAAATGTCCTGCCATTTTCAAAGCAGCAGAGCATAGTCACCTGGGCAGACAAGCCAGGGTAGTGCCACTTGTATGTGTAGAGAGACTCAAAAACTCCCACTTTCTGTGACATCACGTACCCATCGCCCTTCTTTTCACATAGACATAGGACTTACTTAGCATCTGACTGTCCTAACAGTAAGCCACAAGGCACGTGTTTACCTTAGGAGGAGTCTCAGTCCAACCTTTTAAAAAGTTGCTGTTATTCTGGCACAGTTTTGATATCTATACATGTTGTGAGTTTGCACATTTAACCGGCTAATAGGACTTTAAGGACGAATCGCAGGAGCAGTGGAGAGTGGTGGCAGCCCACACCTTTACACCTAGAAACGTCCCCCAACCTTGGCTTCTGGGAGAGAACCTGCCCCTCTCCCCACCCCCACCCCCTCTGGCCTCCACCTGCCCTGCAGCTCTGAGCACCCAAAGCTCAGGCAGCAGGTCCAGGGGTCAGCGCTGGGCACCCGGGATTGGGGGGGCCGGAAGTGACGCAGCCTCCACAGCTTTTTGGATGACGGGTGACGCCGTGGAAGGGCAGGCTGCCTCTCGGCCTCGGGAGTGGCCTCGGCCACATCGTCCGCTGGAACCAGTGGGTCCCGGGTGACCTCGGGCATGAGTGTCCTCCTTGGTTCATGGAGGGGCGAGATGGTGAGGGTGACATGCTCTGTGGTGGGCGTGGGCCTTGGGGAGGTGGTGTTTGGGGAGTCTGAGCTCAGGTCTCGAGGAGAGGAGGGAGGGGGACGGGGTGGAAGCCCGGAGGTTGACAGCCTGGGGGGTATCAGGCAGGCCTCCAGGCAGGTCCCCACAGGCCCACGGCCTCCATCTCTGATTGACAAAGAAGCAGCGCAGGCCCAGGAGCGGCGAGCGGACAGCGCAGCCAGCGAGCCCCGCACAGTGAGGTTAGCGGACATGTGTCAGCTCCAGGTGGTGCCAATTCCAGGAAAGGCCCCGCCACAGCTGCCCCAGCGTGGCTGCCGTGGTTCCAGGTTGTTCCTTCGATTTGGAAACAGATCAGATGCTCTCAGAGGTGTTTCTGGAAGGAGCTCAGCTTGCCCATTTGACCTGCTGTCCTGAGGGTGTGGTCGGACGGACCAAGAGTGGGCTGTCCATCTATCTCGGGGACCGGTGAGTGACGGTGAGGGAGGCAATGGGCCGCGTTTGGTGAACACCTGCCCTTGGGGTTTCCTGACTAGGACCTGGTGTGTGAATGGACCTGCACGTCTGTGCACAAGACACAGGGTTGTACTGCAGGTGTGGCTTTAAGATGCGCCCCAACTCTGCCTGAACTCGGTGCGTCTGGCCCTTTAAATTTTCACCCTTCTAATGGATGTAGAAAGAAGTTATCTGACTAAGGCTTAAGTTCGCATTCCCCCGATGATTAGTGATGCTCCTGTCTTCCTGTGCCTGCTGGTCATTTGAGAGCTGCCTTGGCCACGGTCTGTGAACGTCTTTCCCACTGATCTACGTGTGACCGGTCATTCCTCCCAGATTCATTCTCTCCGTGGAGCATTTTGAATGATAAGTGGCTCTTTTAATCCTAATAAAGTCCAGTTTACCAACATTTTTAAAATTTTTGTTTTTATGATTTTCTGCAAAATAGAGGAAATATATGCATAGTCTGAAATCCCAGATATTTTCCTCTATGTTTTCTTCTAAACGTTGAGTAGTTGAGCTCATTGTTGGCCTGTGTTCCATCCTGAGTTAATTTTTCTACATGATCTACGTTAGGTCAGACATTGATCTGTTTGCACGTGGCCATCCAGCCGTGTCCGGACCTTTGACAATCCGTGTTCCGTATAAAGTTGACTTTTTGCGTGTGAGGAACGTGTTGACGCTGGGGGTTTGGAATTCAGGTGCCTGGCATCGTGTTGGAAAGGGCTTGTTTTCCTCCCTGAATTGGCTGAACACCTTTGTTGAATCGATTCCTGGTCCGTGGGGGGGTGGTTCTGTGCTCTCTGCTGTCCCGTCGATTTGTTTGTCCTTTTGCTGGATTGATTGTCATGGCTACAGACTCACGCTTGTTCAGGGAAATAAGAAATAAAAATGTGTAAATATGAAAATAAATTTACATTTTCCTGCCTCCTGACACAAAATAATGCTCTTGCAAAAAAAGGTGCAAGAAATGCTGCTTAGAAATTGGTCTTTCTAGTACCTTTTCCCCGTCAAATTGCTGGGGTGGCTTCTATCTCCCGATGGATCTTGGCTGACATGTTGACGGTACATTTTTTCATAAATGTTCTTTATCAGTTTGAGGGAGTTCTCCACTGTCACTGGCTTGCTGAGGGTTTTATTATGAACGTGTTAAACTTGTGAAATGGTGATCCTCCATCCACTGAAATCGTGGTGCCTTTTAATTTTTCTATTAACATGGTCAGTTACATTGATTTGTGTTTTTGTTTTATGTTGGTCCAAACTTTCTTTCTGTAAGGGTCATAGATGATTTTGTATATCATTGGGTTGGACATCTTACATTTTATCGTGAATGTATGTGTATGTATATGAGGGATTGTGGTTTTTGATATTTTGGTAACCTTTTCCAGGTTTTGCTGGGAGGATTGGGGCAACCTCTACAAAATGGAGTGGGACAATGTTCCCTTCTCTGCAGTTTCTTGAAACGTTTGTGCAGTTGGTGTTGTTTTGACAAATTTCAACAGGGAAACATCTGTGTCTAGACTTTGCTTTTGGGAACCTTTTTATAAAAAATTCAATGTATTAATGTAGTACTATTTAGATTTTCTGTTTCTTCTGGTGTCAATTTTGGTAAATCGTATTTTTCAAGATATTTACCCACTTAATCTCCTTCATCAAAATTTATTAATAGCACTAATTTAAATCTTCTTAAGGTCTGTAGAGTCTGGGGTGATAAACCATTCTTCATGTTGATATTGATCATTTGTATTCTCTCCCTTTTAAAAAATTTCTTGATTTTTTTCAAAGACCACACTTTAGCTTTATTATATTCCCGATTATCTATTTTTTGTTTCACTCATTTTGTTTTCCCCAATTCTGCTTCTTCTACTCATTTTGGCTTATTCTGCTTTTCCCCCCCTAGCAATTTAAGGTAGAATATGAGGTCACTGATTTAGCTCTTTATTCTGTTATAACATTAATATAAGCTTGTAACCATGCACTATTTTATCTGTGCCGTGTGTTTTCTATTCATTTCGCATAATACATTTTCATTTTATCTTATAATTCCTTCTCTGACAGATGAAATATTAAGAAGAGTATTGTTTGATTCAGAATATTTGTGAGTCCTGGCAATTTTACTGCAGTTCACTCCTCATTTGAGACTGTTGTCTTCAGAGAATACACTGCTTGATTTCCATCCTTTTATATTCATTGAAACATGTGTATTTTATCAACTTGGGGTAGCTTTTTCATACTCGAGCCATCACTACAGAGAGGAAACCATCATGTGGGGCATCAGGTTTCAGAGATGCTTAGCGGGCGTGGCCACAATAAGGTTGGGGACCACTGGGCTACATGATGCACACACACACCTGAGGGCCCATGCCAGCCACTGAGGAATCAGAGAGGCTGTGGCTTGTAATTGAGGGTCCACGGGCCTCCCCATGCCATGGGCACTGCCCCCGGCCACCCCTCCCCACGCCCACACCAACCCCGCCTGGGGAACAGATGCTCGCTGGGAACTGGCAGTCGGTCTCGATGCTCCGTGTCCTCCGTCCCTGAGTGACTGAGGGCGCCTACTGCATGGCGTTAACTACTGTTTCAGCCTCTTCCACAGCTTTTCAGCATCTCTATAGTCAACTGTATCCCAGTTAAAACAGGATAATTACTCTCTGCAAGCTGGTCATACAGCTAGTCTGCCTCTCCGCCCCCAAAAGCCAGGGGGGCGTTTCCACGTCTCCCCCATGAATAAATCCAGAACGGAAGACAAGCAAACCCAGCAGGAGGCTCACAGGCAGCATGGCTGGCCCCGGAGGGCTGTCCGAGCAGAGAGGGAACAGGTAATGCCTGCAGACAGAGCTGCACTAGCTCCGTCTCCGCCGACACGCCTGGGGCTGCGCTGCGTCCAGGAAATCAACATGGTCCCTTCCTGCGCTTCCCTGGAAGGCTCTGTGCCGGCCGGGAGGTGGGCTCCATCCATGGACTCTCCCTCGTTAACGGTCCTCGGTAGGCTGTGCGGGGATGTGGAAGATTCTAGGAGTTTCCCAGAGAAGGGCTGTCAGACATGGACTCTGGGCTTCTCCAGGGAACAGGAGAGCCAGGGCGCCAGGGCCCTCCATGTGGGAGCACAGCCAGGGCGCCAGAGCCCTCCGTGTGGGAGCATAGCCAGGGCGCTAGGGCCCTCCGCATGGGAGCACAGCCAGGGCGCCAGGGCCCTCCATGTGGGAGCACAGCCAGGGCACCAGGGCCCTCCGTGTGGGAGCACAGCGTGGCCCGCGAGCTGCGTTTGGAACCGCGAGGCCAGGAGAAGCCGCGCCTGATGAGATCCAAGAAGGTACCTGCTCCCCAAGCCGTGGTCCTGCCAGGAAGCGCCGTAAAACACCAACATCTGCTCCTGTTGGACGAAGAGCTGAGAAAAATTGGGAGACAAATACACACAGAGTTAAAAACAAAACAAGAATCCGTCCTCTGAGCTTGAAGCTTGGTCCCCTGACCGGAAGATGCATCGCTGTAGCGCAGTGGTAGCCCCGTGTCCGGCTCTGGGCCCCTCTCTGCTCAAGTCCTCCAAAGCGGCTGCATTTCATGTTATTTTATTTTTAATGTATTTTTATTGACTTCAGAGAGGAAGGAAGAGGGAGAGATAGAAACATCAATGATGAGAGGGAATCATTGAGCGGCTGCCTCCTGCACGCCCCCTACTGGGGATCAAGCCAGCAACCCAGGCATGTGCTCTTGACTGGAATTGAACCCAGGACCCTTCAGGCTGCAGGCCAACGCTCTAGCCACTGAGCCACACCGGCTAGGAATTTGTCTGCATTTTAGAGGCTCCCCTGCCGGCCAGCTGGGTAGGCCTGTCCATCGGCAAAGCCGGGTTCCCTGAATTTCCCACTTGACAGAGAGGTTGCTGGCTCCCAAGTCATAGTTGCATCCCCATGGGGTACACCAGGGCAGGTGTGTGAGTCCTGGTGTGAGCTCTTTAGGATACAACTAGGGCAGGTGTGTGAGTCCTGGTGTGAGCTCTTTAGGATACAACTAGGGCAGGTGTGTGAGTCCTGGTGTGAGCTCTTTAGGATACAACTAGGGCAGGTGTGTGAGTCCTGGTGTGAGCTCCTTAGGATACAACTAGGGCAGGTGTGTGAGTCCTGGTGTGAGCTCCTTAGGATACAACTAGGGCAGGTGTGTGAGTCCTGGTGTGAGCTCTTTAGGATACAACTAGGGCAGGTGTGTGAGTCCTGGTGTGAGCTCTTTAGGATACAACTAGGGCAGGTGTGTGAGTTCTGGCGCATTCTTTAGGTGGAGTCTTTTCAATGGGGGATCCAGATAGTCACATAGAACAGAGCCAATGAACAGTCTCCAGTTATTCTGTTTGTTTTAGGGGACAGGGACCTCTTGTGGGAACTTGGCAGCTTGGCAGTGTGTGAAGCATCAAATCCAGGTGAATTTGGTAGCGGCCTTGTCATCAGTGTGTACATTCTGATGGACTTGCTGTAGGTCCTCAATGCTGCTTAAAGACAAATCTACCAGCCCGGCCCTTGCGGCTCCGTGGTTGAGCATCAACCCATGCACCACGAGGCTCCAGGTTCGATTCCTGGGCAGGGCACATGCCCAGGTTGCAGGCTCCATCCCCAGTAGGGGGCGTGCAGGAGGCAGCCGATCAGTGCTTCTCTTCATCATTGATGTTTCTATCTCTCCCTCTCCCTTACTCTCTCTCTAAAATCAATGAAAACATATATTTTAAAAGAATAAAGACGAGCTGACAGAGTATTCTTATGGAAATAAGAAACCAGCACATTGCAGACATTTTAACGGGTCAGGGCTGTACTTTTGTCCATTCAGCTGACGCGCGTTGACTGCATGGGACCAGCGGTGCAGGCGTTGGTCTGGGCACCGGCGTGGCCTCATCCATGGCTGGACCCTGTTTCTCCCCCAGTGCTTGTATTTAGCTCAACATTTTCTAGGAAAAGAGACAAGAAGCTTCCAGAGCTCTTGATCCGGAAGGAATAGTCTCATGGATGAGACAAATGAGTGACTTTTAAGTTGTGAGAGCCAGTAACAAGATTTCAATAACGATGAGTGTGGAATTCAACAAGGGGACAGGGGAGGGCATCCCTGGGGTGGTTGGGGCAGATCCACTGAGTGTGCCCCGTGAGCTGAAGCCTAAACTATAAGACATTAGCCACATGCAACCTGGGGAGGGGCGTTTCCAATGCGGGGTCACCAGCCCCGTGCCCGTGACAGCAAGGGGCTGCCTTCCCACCAGGCTCTAATCTCCAAAACGTCCCTCAGCATGGGCACACACACACTGGGGCATAGTCGGGTCATACTTAAAATAGGGCCGTAGACAGGTCATATGTAAATGGGTCATAGACAGGTCATATGTAAATGGGTCATAGGCAGGTCACATGTAAATGGGCCGTAGACAGGTCACATGTAAATGGGTCATAGGCAGGTCACACAGAAACTGGGCCGTAGATGCCAGTGTGGCTCAGCAGTTGAGCATTGACCCAGGAACCAAGAGGTCGCTGGCTTGATTCCTGGTCTGGGCATATTCCAGGGTGTGGGCTCGATCCCCAGGAGGGGGTGTGCAGGAGGCAACCCATTGGTGATGTTCCTCTCTCATGGATGTTTCTGTCTATTCTTCTCCCTTCCTCTCTCTCTAAATATCAATAAAAACATATTTTAAAAAACAAATGTTCATTTCAAATAAAAATAAAATAAAATGGGCCATAGTTGGGTCATATATAAATGGGCCATAGGCAGGTCATATATAAATGGGCCATAGGCAGGTCATATATAAATGGGCCATAGGCAGGTCATATGTAAATGGGCCATAGTTGGGTCATATATAAATGGGCCATAGGCAGGTCATATGTAAATGGGCCGTAGACAGGTCACACATGCACTGGGCCATCGATGGGGAGGAGGGGTTGTGGTGGTGCCAGAAGAGGCAGAGCCAGGGAGCAGCTCAGCGCTGGAGTCCTGTTGACACATGTCCACCTGATGTTTGGGCCCCATGTTCATGGAAAGGCATTTGCTTGCCCGGAGGTCAGTCTCATTCTGGATGCTGTTCAATGACATCGGAAACGGGTCTAGTTTCCATTTAATCTGAATAGTGTTTTCGTAAATATCAACATTTGTACTTTATCAAAGGAGAGAAATTAAAGATAATAGCCGCTCTGAAAGGATTTTGTTCGTATTGCCGTTCTCCATCTCTTTTTACACCAAAGTGTAGCAGTTGATGAAATAAATCAAAATGGCAAAGGAGCAGATGGCGATAAAAAAAAAAAAAATACAGCTCGCCTTAGGTCCTGTAAGAATTCTTAAACACATTTCAAAAAATTTAAAAAAACAACAACAGCACAAGTTACCAATCTGTTTCTAAAATAACAAGCCTAAATGATAATTGATTAACAAAAATTAAAACCCTGGTAGGAGTCGTTTATGGAATGTTCAGGAGAACATCAGGTAAAAGAAACAACACTAGTACTGCTTTGAGTCGGTTTGCAGTCAGCCTGACACAGGCCTATGTATTTGTAGTGGCCAACTCAAAATCAAAACAAGGTCAGCTGAAAGCCAATCAAATGTGAGAGAAAAGAATGAACCAGCTCAAAGACGAGAATGCGTTTCTTGTCTCTCACCTTTTCCCTTGGTGCCTTCACATCAGGGAGGGGGACAGGTGTTCTGGGAAGGCAGAGATGGCGGTGGCCACGTGGACATGACCGGGGCAAGCCCACGTAATCCACTGTCAGTGACTCTCGGGCCATGGGACGGCCACCCGAGGCTAGTGTTAGTTGCTAGACCCTGTTTCTTACACTTTAGGTTTTTTGAAAACTAGAGTCCATGAACATGTCACACGAAAACACCATTTTATCAAAAACAGGACTTTGCTGGTGTAGGAAGGAGACCGTCTTGTGATTTGGTGTCGTTTAGTGTCTCCAACACCGAGCGTGCGTGGAGGGCGCTGCAGCGCTCTGAGGTGCTTTGCACACAAATGGAGGAGCCAGGCCCTCCAGCTGCACCGAGCGGGGGGGCGTCCTTCGCCTCCTCCGTCCCGGTCCCGTCCCCCTGGGACCGGCAGACGCGTGGCAGGAGGGGGCGCCGGGCGTCTCTGCCCGTTTCCTGACCGAGGGCTTCATTCCCTCAGAAGCTCGGGGTGAGCCCATGGGGGGCTCAGCCGCTCCTCTTGCTCTTCCGGGCGCACCCACTCCTGTGCCGAATGGGGAACTTCCCCAAGAAAGCAGGACGGGGGGCCTGCTTGCTTCGGAGCTGATGTTACCTCCGACCACGGGAGCCCCTGGCAGGAGGCCTGTGCAGCCCCACTCAGACAGGCCCCCTGGGAGCTGAGAACAGTTAGCATTTCTGCTTCTCCCTTCGCCTCTTCTTCCCATCTTAAGGCTGTTTGGTTTTGCTAAATGTGAACTATGTCTTGGCTATTTTGGAATATCTTGTACATTAAGACCCCTGAGAATTTATAGCAGCTAATTCCATTAAACTCACAAGATGTTTAGAGCAAATAAACCAGCTCAATAAAAAAAAAAAAAAAAGAAATCCCACAGAAATTCTCCTGATCTGGAGATGGTGTGAAGCCGTTAGGCCTCCAGTTTAATTTCCAGGCGTAATTACTTTGTGCTCCAGATACCATTGCTTTACAGATAAATCAGAGGAAACTAGAAACATTTTGTGAATTCTCTGAGGTTGGACAGTTTTTACTTTAAAGGAAAGATTCAGCTTTTAGTTTCATGTGAGACTAAATGATTTTGTTAAAAGCTGAGTGTTGGATGTTCGGGAGACGGATGCCCTGTAGGTGCCATCGATGCGGTGGGTTTCACATGCACTTAGGAGAGAGACTTTCATCTTCCAGCCCATCGAGGGCTTTAAGAAAGTGCCGGCCATATTATCTGGGGCTGAGGACCTGCGAGTATAAGTGTGTAAGCCTGTGTGTAAGTGCATGTGTGTGTGTGTGGGGGGTGTGTGTGTGTATGTGTGTTATGTGTTTGTGTGTATTAGCATGTGTGTGCGCCCATGTGTGCTATATGTTTTCATGTGAGTATGTGTGAGCATGTGTGAATGAGGATATAAACCCGTGTGTGTAGTGTTGTGTTATGTGTTTGCATGTGAGAATGATCGTGTGTGTATGTAAGCATGTGTAGTATGTGTCTGTATGTGAGTGTGCATGACCATGTGCGTGTGGTGTGTTAGCCCCTGCGTGTGAGTGTATGTGAATGTGTGTAAGATGCATGTGCGTGCGTGTGTAGTCATGTTCAGCTCACTTCCAGCTGGTGGTCTCCATGGTCTGCGTCTCCATGTTCTGGATGCTCCCACACGGACTCTTACAAAACCCTCACGAGTGTCTCAGTGACAATGAGGAGCTCAGGTGGAGGCAGAAGCAAGGAGACAGCAGGTGACGGGGCGGTCCGGCTCGCTCTGACGTCAGGCCTTGTTCTTGTCAACATGCCCCGCCCCCGCCAACAAGCCATGTCGCAGGCAGGGGTGCTCCTGGCCGACGGGGCTCTCTGTGGGCTTCTAGCCTTCGGTTCAGTCTGTCTGGGCCCGCACTCGACTGTAAGGAGACCGCCTTGGCCTCTGGCCATTGCGGAGCCTCGCTGACCCTGGGCCCTACCCCCTCACACCCGCGTCTCTCCCGCACCTGCTTTCCTGTAGTCACTGCCTCTGAGGGTCATTGCCCTGTTGCCTCTCACATGGGCCCCCAGTGAAGTCCACGCTCTGTTAGTTCTAGTTTCACACCCGTGGCTTTCCGGCTTCCCCTCCCTGTCCTCCAGGACTCGGTAATTAACACCAGTCACGCCAGGCCCAGACGGGGAGGATGGGGGGTCCAGGGCGCGAGACGGCCCCTGCCTCAGAAGCGGTACCCTCTCCCCCCACTTCCTGTGGGAGCCCCCCTGTGGCCCCCATGCCAGGCGGAGACCGATCAGCGAGGACTCGCTCAGGCTCCCACTCTTCCCTCTTGGGGACGATCCCCTGCCCATGGACAGGACATCCACTCTTGGTTTCACCTTTCGTGTTGAATGTATGGGGGTGACGCCAGTTTATACAGGTTTCAGGTGCACAATTCCACGTCATGTCACCTGTACGCGGTACTGTGTGTCCACGCCCCAAGTCAAGTCTCCGTCCATCACCACTTATCTCCCCGTACCCTCCTCCACCTCCCCCACCCCCACCCCCGGCAGTCGCCACACCTTCATTCATGTCCCTGCTTCTCTCTCTTTGTCTTTCCTTTGTAAGCAGCAGGAGCGGAAAGGCAAATGGCACCCAATCCAGGGCTGCAGGCACAGGAACGCACTCACAGCCAGAGGGAGGTGGGTCCAGGTGATGTGTAAGCTGCAAACCCAGCGTGCCCGGCGCCCTGTGCCTGGCGAGGAGCCACCCTTTAGCTGGGATTGAACTAGGACAGTGATGGCGAACCTTTGAGCTCGGCGTGTCGGCATTTTGAAAAACCCTAACTTAACTCTGCTGCGTGTCACATAGAGAAATTTTTTGATATTTGCAACCATAGTAAAACAAAGACTTATATTGTTGATATTTATTTTAAATATTTAAATCCCATTTAACAAAGAAAAATCAACGAAAGAAATGAGTTCGCGTGTCACCTCTGATGCGCGTCATAGGTTCGCCATCACTGATCTAGAGCATTGGGCCCCAGCAGAGGGAGTGACGTTGCGGAGAAGGCAGAACCGTCTTTAGTTCTGGTGGAAACGACCTGAGAGGGATCTAAGAGCCTGTTTTCCTCAATGAACCGATGTGCCTTCCTGGGAGGAGAAAGAGGAGGCTGGGGGGAGGGAGGCGTTGACTGAGAGACCTTGGCAACAGGGGGGAAAGTCGTCCTGAATTTGTAGTTTCGCTGGGTTCCTTGCTCCCGCCTCCACTGAACCGGGGCCCCTGCGGGCACAGATCCGAGTCTCTCCTCACCGCGTCCCCAGGGCTCGCAGCCGGAATCCCAGTGCGCGGCCCCGGATACCGGCCAAGTGAGCGGACAGATGTACCAACGAGCGGAAATGATGCCGGAGCGGAACGTCCTAGTTTCAGACATTCCCTTGAGTGGCTGCCCTGGGGCCCAGCACAGAAGCTCAACTTGCGCTTCCGCAAGTTTCCAAAAGGCAGGCCCCGCACATGCAGGGCGGAGGGAGCAGGTGGACAGTTGCGAGTCTGTAGAGCACAGAGTTTATTCTGCATTATTATTTATTAATTATTGTATTATGTCCTTTTCCCATTGATTTTAATGCTAATATAATGGGGAGGACGTTCAGGATTTGAGAGATTTTTGTGAGTTCCTTTTTCTATTTTTATTTTTTAAATATTTTTGTTGATTTCAGACAGGAAGGGAGAGAGAGAAAAACATCAATGATGAGAGAATCATGGATCGGCTGCCTCCTGCATGCCCGCTCCTGGGGATCGAGCCCACTACACGGGTATGTGCCCTTGACTTGGGAATCAAACCTGGGACCCTTCAGTCCTCAAGGCGAGGCTCTATCCACTGAGCCACACCAGTGAGTTCCTTTTTAATGGGAGCGTATTATCTCTGGGTTTATCCAAGTGATTGTCCACCTGGGGTGGGAGGTGCTATGGTTTCCTTTAGGGCTGCTGTCGATGTTGTTAGTGCACCAGGAAGTGAACCTGAGGGAGAGGTCAGATCAATAGAAAAGGGTCACGGGCAAAGTCCGAGTGAGCAAAGCCAGGCGTGGCTCATTCTACCTTCAGCGCATCTGCCTCCGCCTCCCACACGGCAAGGTGCCCCCGGGCTGCCCGGCCCTGCGAGAGCCGAACTGACTTATCAGCTGACACCCGGCTGCCCTCGACCCTCTCGGCCTTGTCCTCAGCCCCAGGGAACTGGCATCAGGTGATGTCATGACGGTGAGGGCCGCAGTGCCCGTCACCATGGCGACACGGGGCCGAGGGGTGGGGGAGCCAGAGCCCCGCCCGGCACAGGTGGCATCTGTCTTCCTCCTTCGTGTCCTTGTGTCCTTCCCCCTTCACGATGCGCCAGCTCCACACAGACCCAGCCCTTGTCTGAGGCTCCATTTATTTCTAAGTTCCGTTCCTTCCTGTTATCCTCACCAGAGGACATTTTCCTTTGATTTTTAGAGAGAGTGGAAGGGGGGGGGGCAGAGAGGGAAACATTGATGTGAGAGAGACATATCGATTGATTGCCTCTTACATGAGCCCCGACCAGGGCCTGGGATCAAGCCTGCCACTGAGGTACGTGCCCTTGGCCAGAATCGAACCCGGGGCCCTTCAGTCCGAGGGCTGGCGCTCTATTCACTGAGCCAGGCCAGCCAGGGCCAAGCTATTTCTGCATGAGGCCTGTTCTCCCTCCTGGCGCTCTGACATGCAGGCGCGCCCTGGGGAGTGGGGCGCCCGGAGTCTTGGATTCAGAAGCTGCACACGAAAGGGACTTCGTTCTGCCGTCGCCACTGCGACTGCGATGGGCTGCACACCTTCCCCTCATGCCCCCGGGATAGGAGCGGCCCTGCGCCTTCGGGACCCGCAGGGCACTGAGTCTGGTTTGCCCATTGGCGTGGCCGCTGTCCACCTGGGACACGCCGGTCACAGGCAGTTCCCCTCTGTCATCTCTGCCGGGGAATATCCCCCACGCAGCTGCCCAGCCTCGTGGCCGCGCTCTGACTCGCAGCGAAGACACGCAGCTTCGCCCGGGCTGGTTTGGCTCAGTGGATAGAGCGTCGGCCTGCAGACTGAAGGGTCTGGGTTCAATTCCTGGTCAGGGCACATGCCCGGTTGCGGGCTCCATCCCCAGTGGGGGTTGTGCAGGAGGCAGCCGGTCCATGATTCCCTCTCATCATTGATGTTTCTATCTCTCGCTCCTTCCTCTCTGAAATCAATAAAAATATATTAAAAAAATAAAATAACAAATAACAAAATAAAGTCGAAAATAAACAAACAAACAAACACAGCTTCCCCAGCGTGGACTCCCTCCTCCTGCCGCCATGTCTGGGCGGGGTGGGCGCTCTGAGCAGAGCCTGACTTCCTGCCCAGATTTAGAGGCACCAACCTCCAGGAGAAGGGAGCTGCTCCATGTTGAATTCCAGAGACTGAAAGGCAGGTATTGATAAATGATCAGAAACATCCTGAGAGCGTCTGTGAAGGCAGCCAGGGTCCTGGGCGCATTGGGTGGACTTTTTCCGTTTAGCTTCCCGTCCCATGTGGCTGGGTCCCTGAGGGGACTTTCCTGAGACCGCTGTCCAGCGCAGCTCGCTCAGACCCCTCATCATTCAGGGGGCTGTGCAGTGGGGGGCGAAGTGAAGGTGGGGGTCACAGCCAGGGTCATGCTAGGGCCACTGCGGCTCATTCCAGATCCGGGTGCCATCCCGTTTCTGACAGACGGAGTCCGGTCTACGGGCTCAGCCTCCACGTGGCGCCGGGCCACAGATGCTCTGCGTGAGAAAATGAGAAGGCAAAGCCGCCCATGCATGTCCTCTGTTCCCTCACTACACGCCTGGCTGGAGAGATGCTTCCCCTCCATCACAGGATCCTCCTGGTGGGGGACTGACCCACTCGTGCCAAACACGGGCTGCCAGACAGAGCAGATTGTTGCTGCCGGTGCCACGGCCCAGAGCAGCTGTCACATTCCCATGTCCACCTCCACCCCCTGGTCCTTGGCTGGGGACGCCTAGCAGGACTCACAGCCTTGGTCAGAGAATTCCGTTTGGCTTCATTGGTTCAAGGAGCCAACCCTGTGAAAATACCCTGTTTTCTTTTTTCTTTTCTGTTTTTTGTAAATAAGCTCCGTTAGGCTAACATTACTAGTTAGGACCATTGCCCTATTTGTGAAGTTAACATGCCCATAATTATTGTCATTAATTTAGAGCATATTTGTAAGTACTCTCACTTTGTGTTCTTACAAGTTGTGATGCCAATGATATGATAATTATTTCTGTCGTGTGTGTGTGTGTGTGTGTGTGTGTGTGTGTGTGTGCAGGTACTTGTTAAGGCCCGGTTAGCTTAGTGTGTGTGTGTGGGGGGGCAGGTACTTGTTAAGGCCCCGTTAGCTGTGTGTGTGTGTGTGTGTGTGTGTGTGTGTGTGTGTGTGTGTGTTTGCGGCAAGCACTTGCTAAGGCCCCGTTAGCTTAGCGGAGCGAGGTGGGAGTTGATAGCCGGCCACTGAACATGCTGCAGGCTGTTGCCTAAGTGCTCAGGACAGCGCCGCTGCAGGGGGCCTTAGTCATTCCTGGCGCAGAGCCTCAAGGACAAATTGCATATTTGGCAAAGAGCTGACAAGCGTAGGCATGACTGTGAGCCCCAAACACAGTCAACAGTAAATCTTGAATAATTACCTTTTACTATCAAGAATATTCTGTTCTTAACATATTGTTGGCTGAGCAAAAGAGACATAACTCTTTATCAAGAAGCATATTTGTATCAGAACTTCAGAGTTAGCTGCAAACCATGTTTTGTGCATAAATGTTCCTATTAAACCCATATTGTGGTCAGTCCCAATGCAGGGTCCTCCTCTGGGAGGTTGAGACCAGAGGGAATGATTTCGATTAACTTTCTGTCTGAGATGACTTTAGTTTCATTTATAAGCAAACAGGGGCATCTTCTAGAAAATGCTCATGGTACACTTAGCTCCATTTTCCATTGACACATTGACGATGTAAAGACTTTCATTCAACTATAGCTATCACCATCATCATCATCACCATCTTCGTCATCACCATCATTATCACCACCATCACCATCATCACCATCACCACCGTCACCATCATCACCATCACCACCATCAACATCGCCATCATCATCACCATCTTTATCATACATCACCATCATCACCATCACCATCACCATCATCACCACCATCACCATCATAACCACCATCGCCATCATCATTAAGGCAGAGCTAACGACCACAGAAAAAACCCACACAAAAGTAGCTGCAGAAACACATGGACTTGCCCATCTCCTTCCTTCCCGGAGGCGTCAGTCTTTAGTCTCCACATCTAAGGCCGTCCCCGTGGAGAATATTTCCTGAAGATTCCTATTTTGTCATCGAGACATCCAGGTTTTGTGTCCACTGGACTTCATATGCACTCGTGATAAAGATGCCAATCAATCCAAGCCCGAAGCTGAAGGACAGGGCACTCAGGGCTCAGGCATGCTTTTCCGATTATCTGAGGGATTGGTCATGGATTTACTACTGGAAAACTACATTTGGAACATAAACATAAGTATGAAGAAATTAAAAGCATTCATATACCCATGACCCAAAGTTAACATTTGTCAGTAAAATTAATATGTGGCCTCTGGTTCCTATAAAATAATTTACATAATTAATGGATTATAAAATAGGCCAACTTTTTAGATTATTTAGATACATATATAAATATAGTATTTAGAAAATATAATCACTTTGGAAATTCAGTGATACCTGAAATTCTCAAAAGCAGGATTTTTAAATGAGAAACCCCTCCCCCAAAGATGTTAAAAATGTGCTTTTTTCTATCAAACATAAAAAAAATTAGTCTGTTTCATTCCAAGGTCACTGCCACCAAAATTCTCCTTCACCTCCTTCCTGAAGAAGAACCTGCTACCCAATACTTAGAAACTGAAAAAATCACAGCATTTGAGACCCAGACATTTTGCGGTCATTTGACTGAGGTGGTGGTGATTTTCAGTTCGTTTTTACATTTCACACTAAATATTTTGCAAAGCTAAACTGTGAGGTCCCTGAACATGTTTTCTTTTCTGTCTCTGGAACTCCTAATGGACTGGGCCGATGCTTACCTTTATCCCTCATGCGGTCTTTCTAGTGATCACACAGGTTAGCTCATGTACATTTTGAATGGGGAGTTGCTTTCATGTATAAGGTTTTGGTATCAGTTATTAAAAAGCTGACCCACTGGAATTTTAAAATGAAAATGAATAAAAAAGGAATTGATTGACAGTAATCATAAAAAGAAAATGAAAAATAAACCTGCATGGTAGACCCTGAGTCAAACTGTAGAGCTTCCCTCTGCGTCCCAGGGGTGTTAGTCCACATTGTAAAGCCTGTGATTGGGATTCATATTTGTTTAAATTCATAAATGCAATCAGAATTCAGATATTTGCTTTAATTCGGAAATATAGCAATATGTTTCCATAAAGAATTTTGGCTCAAACTAGTCCTATTAGAGTTGTTCTCCTTTCATTAGTTACTTAGAATAAGAATCATGCATTTAGTTAATTCTTTAGAATTTTAACTGTAGAATCAATAATATTTAATTATTAAACTACTTCATTAAATTATCCAATCATTCCAATAGACTAGTGTTGCATTCTCTTCCACCAATCTGCATAATTCTCCCAGTAATATAAGGAAAGGATGGTCCTTCTCATCATTCTCCATTAATGCAGGATAAAGTTGACATTTTTATACCAAAACAGTGATTCCGGGGGTATCCTCTAAAAAATGCTTATTCTAGATTTTTCTACAGCAGCTCTTTCTAAATGCTGGGCACTTCTTTGTGGGTTACAAGAACAATAAATATATTAAAACAAGACATTTCAAATCAAGAAGTATTTGCAAGTAAAAATAACATCTTTACGAAGAAAACCACCAGTATTTGCATGAAAATAAACTAGGTTTTCCAATTTCTCAGCGTGTCATACAAGTCCCTTTCCTTGTGAGGTTTCCTTCCATCCTGTCTCAAGGACTGTAGTAACAAAGGCATCCCCTGGTACTGAGCACTGCATTACACGCGTGCCTACGAGCTTCGTGACTTTCCTGACGTCTCTGGCTGAATTAACTAGGACCCCCTGCACGCTCCTCATACACAGCCAACACCCTGCTCCCCCGGCTGCCGAGACCAAGAGGCACAGTCGTTCCCCGTCTTTACGGAGTGAGCACTGGCTGCCAGGAGGCATCCTCAGTGCCCACTTACAGCCCCTCTTCTTCCCTAAGGAGATGCCGGCCCCTGCGCCTCCGCAGCCACACCCCTCGCAGCGGCCTGGGGAGCACAGGGCCCGGGACCTCACTTCACAGGAGCAGCTGTCCTTCGGGCGGGACCAGCAGCGCCTGTCTCCGCTCTTCTCTCTGAAGGCCACTGGTCTCTGTGCTGCTCAGCCCTTATCTGGCCCCGGATCCGGGCTTCTTTGGGATGCCCGCCAGCGGGTGTCATCTGGAAGGAAGGGCGACACTTTCAAGGCGAAGGTGCTGGCTCCGAGGCGGCCCCTCCACCTTGGACCGGCCTGCTCGGACCCGTGGACCAGCCTGCTCGGACCCTCGGACCGGCCTGCACAGACCGCCTTGCTCACGGGCTGCCTGGATGGCACTGCTCCAGGCTGGTCTTGCTCCACGTGCTTGTCGTTCAGAACCAGGGACGAAGCCATACCCTGAGCAGGGATGAGCCCTGGGGACGTGCCAGGCCTGGGACAAAGACAGAGAGGGGACACGTTGGCAGAAACTCAGTGTCTCGCATGGGGTTTTGCTCAGATGTGGACAAATCCAGTCACTCGCTCTCCAGGGGGCATCTCCACAGATGCAGGCACACCTGCTGCAGGAGGCGCTGTGAGCCCCATGTGATGAGCGCAGGTTGTCTCCCTTCACGGGGGAGAGTGGGAGTCACTGTGAAATCGCTGACACTTAGGAATCCTGCCATGTTGAGCTCTGGTGGAAAGGACTGCACCCGAATTCAGCAGCTAGGACGCCAGTAGATCTGCCGTGGGACCCGGAAGGCCATTCACCACTCCTCCACCTCCTCCTCTCCGGCCATAGCACACCTGTCTATGGCTTTGCCAGGCCCAGGGCAGATGAGATGCACCAGGACAGCGGTGCCTGTGCAAATTACAGTAATGTCAGCGGGAGCGGTACTTCCAGGACCCACGGGGGAGGGGCGGGGGGAGGCGCCGCTGGAGTCTTGATCCCAGAGACTGTGACGGTGCAGAATGGAGGTGAGGACGAGGGGGAGCCTTCTGGGGCACCCACAGAGCGATTTCATCGGGGTCCAGTCATCTGAAGGGACAGGGCTCAGGCTCTGAGCTTTGGAGATTGCTGCAACTCCCCATCAGAACAACTGTGTGTGCAAATTACAAAAATGTATCTCATTTGTGATATCTCTCTTCTCCCTGAGTTGTCCTTGTACTTTTAATCTAATTAAGAGGGAAATTGTCTTGGGGAGCATTTGCGTGGTGCATTAATTTTTTTCTTATTAGGAGAACCTCCTTAAAAATGAATTTATGTGCGGTGATAAGGAAATGTTTGCTTAAAAGTGAGATAGAATACTTTCTTCCGTACATATAAACTGGTCCATTTGGGGAAAATATTTCTCCCAAAATTTCAGGCTACTAACCACTTATCTTATGCATGAATTTTCATAAAGAGCTGATAAGACCACTTTTATCTTTCCCTGAATAGAAAAGAATGCGTCCCCCATCTTTGTGAAATAGTTTTCTTAGCTTCTCATTTAGTTTATGGTAATGTTTGGTATTTAATTTGACAAATACTATGTGATGTTGAATTCAGGCCATAGAATTGCTTTCTTTGGGATGAAAAGCACATTACGAAGTAGTTATAATCCACTGCGTTCAGTTAGAATACACACACTAGAGTGGGTATGCTGTATATTTGGCCTGTTATATATATTAACAGAATTTAGGGAAAGGAATTTAGGGAAAGGCACTGATGATCAGCTGAATTGCCTTCTGAAAAAAAAACAACGAACATATCTATTGATAGCTATTCCTCCCTATAAAATTGACTGCTCTTTAGAGCTCACATTTTGCAGCAAATCTCTAGCTGTAATCACATCCGCATCTATACCCATTCCTCTCAGCTATGTGAGCTCCCAGGGAAATACTGGAGGTGAAACCCAGCGGGCAGAAGGGAAGGGGCAGCGGGTGGGGGTCACTGGGAAAGAGAAAAGGGGCAAAGGGCCCAGGATGAGGCCGGATGAGAACAGGATTCTGCTGGGTGTTTCTAGGAAAAGCTGCGATGTTTAGGAAGAATATGGAGAAGGTTCAACCCCTGCACCCCCAGGGTAGCCTATAATCTGGGAAACATCTGCTGTTGGAGAGGCTTCCAGAAGGAGGTCCCAGAGTCAAAACGGTCCCAGCAGGCTCCCATCCCTGTAGCACATGGTGATGGTTTAGTAAATGGAGGGAAGGAGGGAGGGATGGATGGATGGACAGATGGGCGGGTGGATGGACAGAGAAATGAAATCAACCACGGTAGGTGATGAGAAGCAAATAGATATTTGAACCTATTCTTTCAGCTATGGCGGATGTATGGAAGGATGGGTGGATGTATAGATGGACTGGTGGATGGATGGACAGATGGGTGGGTGGATGTATGGAAGGGTGGGTGGATGGATAGATGGATTGACAGATGGACTGGTGGATGGATGGATGGACAGATGGGCGGGCGGATGGATGGAAGGATGGGTGGATGGGTGGATATATGGGTGGAAGTATGGATGGATGATTGGATGGACAGACAGATGGGTGGATGTATATATGGATGGGTGGTTGAATGGATAGATGGATGGATGGGTAGATGGACTGGTGCATGGATGGGTGGATGGATGATTGGATGGATGAAAGGAAAATTAAAGTAATGCATGAATAAATAAATGAAAAGGTATCTGGAGAAATTGTCAAAGCAACACAATTACATTTTACTGTAGGATTTGTGTTTTGGAGAGTCCTGCCTTCTTATTCCTCACTGTATCTCCTGTCTCAGAGTTACAGAGTCATAACCAACTCAAGCCAGATGAGTTCTGTTCCCACGCACCTATGTGCTGCCTGTTTCGCGATTAATCACCAACACTGACTGTGGGAGCCAAGCAAAGGCTGCCAGTACGCCTCGGGCCTTCTCAGTGCCAGCGCCGTGCGAGCTGTGAGGAGGGCCTCACCCACACTGACTGCTCTCAGCTGTGAGACGGTTCCAAGCAAGAATCCCAGCACAGAGTCCACACTGTGTTCCCGCCGTCTCGTTTCTTTGGCATCTATTTCAAACAGACCCAGTCACTGAGGTATAATCTGTAATTTCAACTCAACATTCAAACTACCGTCTCTACTGGATTCATTTACATTTTTGTCAAATAACCAGTTCTGTTCGGCACAATAAGCAGTTACAAAAGGATGCCCTGGGCCTCCTCTGTGGGGTCGGCGTGCTCCCCTCACTAAGATGGTGGACCTTCCTGGGAGCCTCAGGAGGAAGGACAGCCGAGTGCGCGGGCACTGAGCAGCTGAACTGAAAGATATGCCCTCGTAGACTTTAGGGCTAGAGGGTGGCAGGGGCAGCAGAGCAAAATACAGGTTTTGAAGCTGAAAGAACAGGTTCAAATATACATTTGCTTCTCGTCACCTTCTGTGGTTGATTCATCCCCCTAAAAGCCCGTGCGGAAGCCTGAACACCGGTGACTCGGAACGTGATCCTGATGGAGGCGGCCGTGGTGACGTGAGGTGGTGCGCCTGTGGCCTCGCCCAGCACGACTGGGTCCTCGTGAAAAGGGACCAGCGGGCAGGAGGGACGACGGCCACGTGGAGCGGGCCGAGCGGGTGATGCATCTACGGGCCACGGGACGCCACAGGTGCAGGCACGCCGGCTGCCAGAGTGAGCGTGACCCTGCTCACACCTGACTTTGGATGTCAGCGTCCAGATGACAAGGTTCTGTTGCTTTAAGCCAGGTCGCCCATGGTGCTTGGCTGTGGCAGCCCTAGCAAATAGCCCGTTTCCTGAAACCTTTTCCATGATGTCACGTAAGCTCCTCCCTGTTCCTTAACCTCCCCGAGGATGCTGACTTCTCTGTGAACTGGACACCTGTGCGCGATAGCGATGGGGTTCGGGTGAGATGAGGAGTCCCCGCCTGTGAGGGAGCCGGTACCCCACTGGGCTCGACATGTGGGAGCCGTCACTGGGACACTTTCCAAATAAGATCTTCTCAGAGCTCCCTGAGCCCTGGCCATCGCCACTCGGGACGTGTTTCTGTCATTGGTTTTCCGTATCCCATTAGGAAGGGAAGTGCGATCGCATACAGACTTTTAGTGCCACAAATAATCGCTGCACGAGCTGTTTGTAATTGAAAATGAACCCGAGACTGAAAGCATTCGCTTTTATTTTGCGATTCCATTAAATACCCATTTCCTATGCTTAGGGATATTTCTAGTGAGAGAAAGAGGATGCCAAAGATACATAATTGGCACCAACATTATTATGCTAAATGTTTTATCCTGACAATAACGAAGCGTCCTCGGTGCCTCGGCGGCATTTAATTAATCTGCGACGTGCGTGTTAGAAGGAGGAGAATGAGTGGGGAAGGCATACTAATGCTCAGGGATCTGTGGAAATTCTATGAACCTGCTTTTCGGGGACATAGCAGCTTTTCCCGCCATTTGCATTCACTCAGATGAACACCTGTCCCTCTCCTCCCCACCCCCCCCCACACACACCTGAGAAAGGATCATCCCTGTCCCCTCCCCTGCCCTGCAAGGGTGGGTTGGGTGAATTCCTGAAGACAGCTCAGGTTTCCAAAAACTCCTCCAGCACAGAAACTACAAGAACACTTCTCTACATACATGTCTCAATTTAAAAGATTTAATAACAACCTGAGAAAAGGCACCTAAAAAGAGAATTATAGCCAATCTCACATATAAATGCTGACTCAAAATATCTAGAGATTAATCTAAAATTTGGGAGTAAATTAAACAATGAATGTATAAAAATTAAAGGAGATTCAATTTAGTAAAATTGCAGTGGGTTCAATGTTAGAAAATTAAATATATCAGTAGATTATAAAAGCCAAATTGTTAATGATATATAATAATTTATTAATTTATACCTATAAACCCTAAAAATAATAAATAAAATTTAGTACTCATTTCTAGCTTATAAACTTAGTCAAAAATAAGATGTAAGATACTTTTTAAAAATTTACTATCATTTTCATAGAATATTTTCAAAGCATTCTAACCAAAGAAAATATACCACTTTTGCTGCTATTCTTAGTAATCATCCAGAAATGTTAATTAATGCAGCCAATAAGAGTATAAAATAAGAGTATAATTTTTTTAAATTTTTATTTTTATTGGGAGCTTTAAATTACCCTGATTGGATCGTGTTCTTTCAAACTGTTTCATATTTATTGAGGTATAATTGCCACACGGGACTGCATACGTGTATGGTTCACAGTGTCATGTTTCAGTTGGAGCGGAGTTTACACCACAGCAAATGGCAATGCTGGAGCTCGGGGCTTGGCCCTCCAGGAGAGAACAGGGTGAACACTGCAGGCATCGCTGTGGGTGGGTGGCAGGGCCTGTGTGACCCGGGACCTCAGATGCTGTGTCAGTAAAAATCCCTCCTCATCCGGCCCCATCACAGCTCCTGCGTGGATGCTGCGTGGGTGCTTGCCACCCACCTGGGCTCGGGCACTGGTGTCTGCCTTTCTTACCTCATGAATCTCTGAGAAATGCCTGCCCGCCTCAGCCCCCTTCCTCTGTCCTGCTGTCAGTGCACTGTGGCCATCGATGTCTCCCTCGTGGCCCCCCTGCGGCCACAGCCCCTTTCCCAAAGGCCATCCAGGCGATACCATCCCAAGTGTGCACTCGACCCCCCGTAACCGTCCGAGGACATTTGCACACGTGCAGGCCTGCCCCTGCCTGAGGCCCCTCTCCTCGCTGAGCCGCCTTCTGCTGACGGCAGAGCCCAAACCTGCCGGTCACTGCCCGTGGGCCGTTCACTCGGCTGACCGTCCAGCGGCTTCTCCTGTAACGGTCCCTCTCTGTCCCCTCAACCTATGAACCAGGAGGTCACACATAGTTCCATTCCCGGTCAGGGCACATGCCCGGGTTGTGGGCTCCATCTCCAGTGTGGGGCGGGCAGAAGGTAGCTGATCAATGATTCTCTCTCATCATTGATGTTTCTATCTCTCTCTCTCCCTCTCCCTTCCTCTCTGAAATCAATAAAGATGTTAAAAATAAAAGATATGGCACTAGTGGGAATAGAGGAGGGATAAGTGTTAACGTGATGGGTTCGGCATTTTATAACTTTTATATAAATGCCCCCCCCTGGTTTTATTTAAGAATCATTGTGCGAACATGAAGAGTGGAGGTCCTTCAGGGAGTATGACTTGCTACACTATATTTTCAAAAGGGTTGTGTGATTTCATTAGCGGATATGGGGAGACATTGTTTTGAGACTAAGGTCTCTGGTGTGAGCACCGTACTCGGGAGTGAAGACCCTGTAAAATAGTCCATGTTTACACAGGAAATGAGCCAGCGGCATGGGCAGGGATGTGGACAAGTCTGCTGAAGGAGTTTTAATTTTTTTAATGTGTCTAAACCCACAAACAGGACTTCCATCGCTGCATGTCCTTGAAGTCCCTCCATATTTCCCATCGACGCATTCATTGTTCCCACTTCCTCCCCGTATCTCCCCCCTTCCCCGGGCATCATCTTTCTTCCCCCTGGAAGGCCCCCTAAGGATTCTCTGTTTTGGTTGATCTGACAATGTCTTCATTTCTCAAAGGTGCTGTCGGAGGTGTAAGCTTCCCGGTTGGCAGTCATTTCATTACAGTTCTTTCAAGATCTCCTCCTCCTCCTTCCACCTTCCATTTTTCTGCGGAGAAATCAGCCATCAGCCTTATTGTTGCTGCTCGGACTGAGTTTTCTGTGACTGATGCCGAGATTGGGCTGGGAAATTGGATTTTCTCTGTGTCTGTCCTGCCTTTTCACGTCGGTGACCAGATGTCTTTAATCAATTATGATAAACGATCTGCCGCCGTCTCTTCAAATAGCGGCCGTCTCCGTTTTTCCGTGCCTCCTCGTGGAGAGATGTTAAATATTTGCTGTTTCCTCTAATGTCCCCGGTTTCCCTGACAATCACTCTTCATTTCCGACTGTTCCTCTCCCCGGTCAGTACGTACCTGTCCTCTGGCTCGCGATCCTCGCTCGGGCGCAGGTGGGCGCAGACACACGGCCTGACCGGGGAGCCTGCACTCTGGCTTCGCCAGGTTGTCATCGCGATGTCCGGGGATTGGCAGGCCATCTGGGCCTCATGTCCTCACCTGTAAGCGAAACGGTGCCTGTGGCTCAGGTTACCTCGGGAGCTAGCAGAGCTTCAGGAGGGAGGGAAGAGCACGGGTTGAGGATAATATGTCTTCCTCTGCTGAGACAGGGACAGGGTTCCCACCCGAGGGGACAGAAGGCTGAGCCATGGGCCAGGGTGGGGCTCGGATGGGCTGCAGGAAGTATGCTGGCCAACTTGGCAGCCAGCAAACAAGGAGGGGAGGGTGGGCCAGGGTCCCCATGGGTCCTGGAGTTAGATGGGTCACTGCGGGCAAGGAGTCTGTGTCCAAAACGAAAAGCTTCCCTCACAGACAGAAGACCCCGGCTTGGAGGAGATTTCAGACACCCACAGGCTTGGAAGGCGATTCAGGAATAACGACTCCAAAGTATTCGGGGGCCTCATTGTGACAATCAATCATAGGGTCTCCCTGGAGGACAGCTGTGAACTCAGCCCATAGGAAGAGCTTAACACATTGCGGACGGATCACGAGAATTCTCAAGTTTTCTGTTCTAAGACTTGTGGCCAACCACGAGAATTCTTTAAAAAGATATTAGCTTGTAAGAACACGTAATAAATAACTTCAAAATGCAATGGGTATTTAATCTGAAAGCGTGCCTTTAACATTTATGTACTAGTAAAATGTTTTTGTGCTCATTCAATAGAAACTTACCTGGCCACTGGGTAAAGCTGGCAATAACACTCCTGGTCCGCAGTGTGTTAAGAATATTAAGTGCAGCCCTAGCCAGTTTGGCTCAGTGGATAAGAGCGTCCGCCTGCGGACTGAAGGGTTCCAGGTTCTATTCCAGCCAAGGGCACATGCCTGGGTTGTGGGTTTGATTCCCTGTAGGGGGCGTGCAGGAGGCAGCCGATCAATAATTCTCTCTCATCATTGATGTTTCTATCCCTCTATCCCTCTCCCTTCCTCTCTGAAATCAATGAAAATATATATTAAAAAAAAAAGAATATTAAGTGAAAATGTCCCCTCTTCCCTCATTTGGCTTTAAGACATTAAAAAATAAATCAAATCTAAGAAATTAAGTGCAAAATAAAACAATGAAAACTTAGAGATTAGCATATATTTTATGCACATGGTAGAGTACGAATTATCCTGAAATTCTTGTTGACCCGTTCATAATAATCAAAGCAATACGAAAGAAGGGAATACCCATGATCTAATATCTGTCACCATGGAGACAGGGTCCCCTGTGCCCACTGAATTAGGAAACTTAGCGAGAGGCCTTGGAGGTTTGTACATGCATAAATCTAAATAATCATCCTGTTAATTATTGAAAAAGTCTTTAAACGTAACTGAAATATGTGCCTCAAAACACAAAATACATGAAATAAAAGTAGATTGTTTTATGTATTAATATTTAAGTAAATTTCTACAAATATCTTAATATCACTGGAAATGGAATGTATTTGGATAGATATTATCATATTTATTAAAACTTTAAGATAAAGTTTGGGAAGCAATTTTCAGTCTCCTCGCTATTGTGCTTAAACATACATGAAACGATTAAGCAATTGTTTCATGTATTTTTTCTTTTATGTATTCAACACTGTGTATCGAGGACCTACTGCATGTAAAGTTGAAGCTCAACACTAATATAGAGCGACCCCACTCCCCCATCGCAACCGAAAACCAGCGGCCAGTTGTGGTCTCGCTGAGTGGGGCGGGGTCACTGGTCAGAGACTACAGGAGTAACCATGTCCTTTCCACCCTCGATGGGGCCTGTGAAGGGACGGCTGCCAGAGGGTTTGCCCGAAGACATCCAGTCTGGGCTGAGGAAAGGTCCCTCCTGGCCAAGCGTGTCTCTCTAGACTGAGCATGGGCAAGAAAGGATTTCAGAGAAAGGCAGGAGGACACAGACTCGCAGGCCAAACCCCGTGGCAGGAGGAAGGTTGGGACTTTCGTAGAAGACCCGGAAAGACCCCTGGCCCTCGGACGGCCAGGAGGAGAGCGGAGCAATAGTCTTGAGCTTTCGAGGGGCACTGCATGCACAGCTCCAGGGCCCTCTGTAGCCTGACCAGGATTCTAAGAACAGCGATAGGAGGACAGGAAGTGGAGACTGCCTCGTGGAGAATCAACGAGAAACGAGAGTGGGTGTGGGGAGGTCACTCAATGAATGAATGCAGGTGTTCACCCAAGAGGTCATGGCAGAGGTGATGGTGGAGGTAGATAGAAGCCAACAGACTGAGAAATTGACGTGACGATGTGGTGGAGGATTGTGTGATGTGTGTATCCACAAGACCACCGTGGCTGGTATAGGGAGGAATCAGATTGCAAGCAGTTAGAAAGCTATTGAGCTTGTTTAGCTTGAAGACATCAATGGGTGTGGATCAAGGTGATGGTTGAAGGAAGAGGTCAAGAGGAATTGTTGATAAGGGCTGTGGAGTAGAAGAAAAAGAGGAAAGTCAGGAAATAGCACGTAACCATGTAATGAGTTAATCAGAAAACTTAGCTAATATTATAGCGGCATTAAGGGTAGTTTATGTTGCCTGGCTGGGTGGCTCAGTGGTTGAGCGTCCACCTATGAAGCAGAAGATCACAGTTGATTCCCTGTTAGGGGACATGCCCGGGTTATGGGCTTGATCCCCCGTAGGAGGCGTGCAGGAGGCAGCCCATCAATGATTCTCGCCATTGATGTTTCCACCTCTCCATCACCCTTCCTCTCTGAAATCAATAAAAAACATATTTTAAAAGGTACAGCGTAGGCACAGTAAATACTGACATGCTATCCTAAAATTGCACATCATAGTTTATCCCAGAGAAACATCCTTCAGATGACACCGTGGGCCAAGACGCGCTGGGATAGCGACCGTGTTTGTTGTTTCCATTCTGTTTTGGTTGGAGGTGGCCCAGCACGGAGACTCCCGGCCCCTGTCACTGAGACTCTCCCTGAGGAAGGGCTGCTCCTGGGTGAGCTGGGAGAGGGGATATTTTCCCCACAAATCTGGGAGAGTTTGTGCTGTGAGCTAGTCCTGACATCTATGATCCTTAGCTCACCCCCGCTGACGCATTCATAAACACATCCGTCAATGTGAGCAGGCTTTTGCAGATGACTATTTTATTATTAAGCAAGAGTTGCGTGTTATAAACTGGTACCCGTGTTCGGAACAGACTCCTGAAGGGACCGTGTGGCGCCAGCACCCAAGGCTGAGTAGAAGCCCCTGTGTTCTGGGCCCCTCAGCTGGGAATGAAAGGTCGTCTCGGGTCACTGCATAGTTGAACGCATTAAAAATTAATAGAATAAAAACTCTGAGCAAGCACATTTACGTGGAGTCTGGATTGATGGCAATTGCTAATTGGCCCGTGCAGTCTCATTTCCCCTTCCTGGTATATCACAATTTTATGGCCAGCAGTAATTTAAAGTAAGTGCGGTGTAGACTGTATACACCATTAACAGTATAATCCACCCAGCTGACCGGGTTGGGCAATCAACGCTGCCCATGGCAACCTTCCCCTCCTCGGGGAAGCGCGGGGATTATGTTCGCACGATCGTTGCCCAAGGCGCTCTTTCTGGGGGCTTTATGCTCAGTTCAGTGATGAATTCGGACACTGAGTTTACAAATCCAGGTATATTTTCACAGTTTGCCTGTGACTTGTGAGGCGTAGGTGGGAGATAAGTGGGTTGGAAGTGTACGTTTTTCTCCTTCTAAGACTCCGGGTTTGGAAAGGGGTACAGACCCTCCCTTATCTCCACTCCTGACCCCACTGTGTCTAGTTTCTGGGACAACTCAGGTCTCTTCCAAGTGAATGTTTATCTTGTCCTTGTTGGTTTGATTTTTAATAAACATTGTACGATTTTACAGGCTCTGGGAAATCTATAATAATAAAAGTGTAATATGCTAATTAGACCAGATGTCCTTCCAGACAGCCTTCTGGATGGAGCCTGGGCTCCAAGGCAAGGCCGGGTCCCAGGTGCCTGCTGAGAGCCGGAGGGAAGCCTGAGTCCCAGGTGCCAGAGGGAAGCCAGTGCTGGCAACCGGGGGAAGGAAGGCCTGCGCTTGCATGAATTCCGTGCATCAGGCCTCTAGTAACACAGAATTTATTGTAGTTAATAAAATAAACCATTCCCTGAGTCATTTGTTCATCTCCTCGCTTAGTTAGTACACTAGAGGCCTGATGCATGAAATTCGTGCCTAGGCCAGGCCGGTGATCAGGGCCGACCAGGGCCTTCCAGCTGCGGGCCAGGGCTTCCCATCCCCGACTGCCAGCCACCGGCCCGGGCCCTCCTTCCTTCCCGCCACGCCCCGGTGGTTAGCGCACATCATCATGAGCGATCACACTCCCAGTCTCCTGATCGAACCCCTGAGGGGATAATTTGCATATTAGGCTTTTATATAGAGAGATTGTGAAATAAATAAAAGTGGCTGCACAAGTAATGTTATAAGTATCCATGGACCCCTCTGTGCAGCACCACGATGCTGGGATGTATCTTTAACATCATATATTTGTGAGAGTTGGTTAAGCTTTGTAAGCTTTTTTCCTAATACTTTTACCACCAGGCACCTCTTAGTTGCTTGACTAAGGCACACAGGGTTTGATTTGGGAAAACTGTGCTTTTTCTAAGGTTTGCTCCAGTCTTGCTTTTGCTAAAGTTAGCTGAGTTTTAGCTATCCCCCAAGTCATATTTTTGGAAAGACTTTTAGGCCAGTCAGTATTTGTGAGAGAAATTGTTGACCTGTGTTTGAACAACAAGACCTAGGGACACTTGATACAATAACTTGCAAAGAAATTTATACCCAGATTTTTTTTTAATTGTAATATTTATTAAACCATTTGGTCCATCAAAAATATTTGGACTAGTCTTTTTCATTATTCTAAATTTTAATACTAAGATTAAATTTCTCATAAAATATTCCACTTCCATAGACTCTTGTCATACCTTTGATAACAGACATGTCCCTATTTTTTTTTTAAGGAAATCTATTTTCTCATTATCTTACTAGAGGCCCTGTGCATGAAATCCATGCACTCGGTGGGGACCCTCAGCCTGGCCTGCGCCCTCTCATAGTCCAGAAGCCCTTGGGGGATGTCTGCCTGCTGTGGAGGTGGGAGATGCTCACGCCACCACCACTATGCTAGCCAGACATGAGCCTGGCTCAGGGCTTCGGCTGAGCGGAGCTCCACCTGTGGGAGTGCACTGACCACCAGGGGGCAGCTCCTGCATTGAAATCTGCCCCCTGATGGTCGGTGCGTGTCATAGCGACTGGTTGTTTTGCCGTTCGTTCAATTTGCATATTAGCCTTTTATTATATAGGATTGGGCAGCACCAGCTACCAGTGTGGTAGGGTAGCTTTTGTGTCCATGTGGTAGAAAATCTCTATGTAGACTAAGCTGTTTATTGAAGATCAATTCTCCATCTCATTCAGGAAGCATAACATAGCGCTTGCTTATGTCCAGGTAGTGTCATGCATATCCTTAGAAATGACAATATGGATAATTACCTTAAAGAACATTGTAGTTAACATAATAGGTAAAATGCCTTATAACAGTGTTCCTAAATCTCCTATATGAAAATTTAAATTAAAAATTCAGAGTTGAGTCCACCCCACTATAGACAATGCTGTGAAAATGTGGGGCCTTTAAAGACTAATAATTTTCTACTCAGTGTAATAATAGCACTGATTCTAACAGGAAAAATTAATGTCTTCCAACAGAAGAAGAAGATCTTGAATGACTAAATCACTTTTAAAATCTATGTTTTCTGGGAAAATTCCCACAGAATGGCTCCCCCTGTGATGTAACATGCAGGGTGTGTGGGCAGCAGCCCAGCTGGGCTGGTGTGGTGCCGGCCACCCCGAGGCCGACTGGGTCCCACAGCTGCCTCAGGCTGGCTCAGAAAATTACAGCCCTCCATCCCCTCTCCACTCTCCATCTTCGGCCAAAATCCTGAGACTGAAGCGTTCTTAGCGTCTGTTCCCTGACGTTATTACAGAGGACACAGGCCCTCCTTGTTGTTTTCATCACTTTGAGACCAAGTGATACGGGCTCTGCTTAGAATAAAACTAAGAGGTAAGACGGCTGCTGGGCAGGAAGCATAGTGAGCGTTCTTCTCTCCTGCGTATCTCACCCGTGGGTCTCAGGGCCTCTTCTCCATGTGGAAACACCTCTACACAGTCCCTCCCAGGCTGCCTGTGGGCCCGCACTCCCTCTGGGCATAGCATTCCCGTGCCTGCGGGCCTCGGGGACCGGCCTGGTGTACCATCGCAGGCCGCGTCTTTCCTCCCGTGGGGGGCGTGGGTGTCCTCCATGGAAACTGTGTGACTCCCGGGGCCCAGCCCACGTCTCTCCCGCGTTCCCCCTGCTATGCTCACCCGGGCCTCCCTGCTCCCCGGCTCTGAAGGGGTGGCCCTGTCCTGCGCAGCCCACACCCCCTTTCACAGAGCCAGACTCCTGGGCCTTCCTGCTTCCCTGTGATTGTAGATCAGCTCTGATTCTCTGCCTTTCCCCGTGGGGGGGCGGGGGGCACCGGGCGGGGCTGACAGGCGTGAGTGAGCACCTGGCGTTTGCCACTAACAGCGCTGGCTGTGGTCCTCGCTCACCTCGCTGGCTGCGTGGCTTTGAATAAGTCCCCGCATTTCTCCCTGTCCCACCCCCACTCCGTCCCTGGAGGCCAGACATGTGCCCCTGCCAGCGGCTGGACCAGAGCATCCAGGTTGGTCCGGGACAGGGAGCGGGGCTGGTGTTCGCTGTTGCTGACATCACCTCCATTCTCGCATTGTCCTGGGCCACCCACGTGCATGGTGGGGGTGAGTGCTACACACCAAGCCCTGGGCGAGGCCCTGGAATTACAGGCTGAGAAGAGGGAGCCTTTAGGCCCCAGAAACGTCCCAGGGAAACAGGCCTTAGATGTGTGGACCCGCCCAGGTCTCCTGAAACCTGAACCCCAGGACCGGGATAGAGGTGCAGTGGGGACCCCTGTGCTGGGCAGAGGGGAGCGAAGGCCTTGGAGCGCGCCTAGACCCCGGCAGCTCTCCCAGGGGCCAGGGGTGGGATGAGGAGGGACTGGGGGATGTCTCAACCACAGCCCAGCTCCGAGGAGCCAGTCAGACCCGCTCCCAGAGCTGAGCCCTGAGCGAGGGAGCCAGCGTCAGCCCCATGGGGGGCGCAGGACCGGCCTCTGCTCTGCGGGATGGGTGCCTGCTGGGCCCATGGGACGGGGACGGCTGTCTGTCCCAGATGTCCCACCACAGGGCGGGAGGGGCCTCCCTGACATGTCATCACCGGTGGCCGGTGGTTCACGCCTGGAAACCCGGCACTGCGGGCCCTGCGTTACTCGGGGAGAGAAGGGGAGGCGACTGGGTTCTGTCCAGTGAAAAGGAGGTTCGGGGCGTCTCAGGCAGAGAACAGGCCACAAGGGGAGGAGTGGTGTCCCTGTGGGAGCTGCTGGTGGGGACTCCCGGGCCCAGCCAGGTGTCCTGAGCCCCTCCCGTTGGAGGATGAGGGTGCCACAGGCCGGTATCTTGGATCAGGGCAGGAAGGGGGAGATGAAGTCTTGGGGGGCTGCCCGTGCCAGGGCTTGCAGACCATGTTAGAGACGTTGAACTTTGAACCATGGACAAGGAAGGGCGCTCTGGGAGGCATTCATCTTGGAAACTCGGGGTCCCTGGTTTGGAAAGGGTGCTTGCAGGGTCCGCGGAGAACGGGTCACAGGAATGAGACCGAAGGGCGGAGTTCAGGTTCACGGAAGTGAGAGTGGCTTGTGCTTTGGAATTAGGAGATGGATTTGAAATGAACTGTGTTGCTGCCCAGCCGGGTGGCTCAGTGGTTGAGGGGCGACCTATGAATGAGGAGGTCAGGGTTCGATTCCTGGTCAGGGCATGTGCCCGATTATGGGCTCCATCCCCAGTGTGGGGCGTGCAGGGGGCAGCCGATCCATGATTCTCTCTCACCACTGATGTCTCTCTCTCCATCTCCCGTCCTCTCTGAAATAAACTACGTGGGTTTTGTCGTTGGGTATACGACCTGGGTGGGTCCAGGGGTGCAGGTATTTCTGCCAGGAACACGGATCCTCCCAGATGAGAAGTGGGGGAAGCTGGTGATGAGGGGCCGCTCCCCGGGCTGTGAGCTGGTAACTCCGGCGGGCGGGAGGCTATTTGTGGGAGACAGACTGACGGGAATTCCTACTCAGCATCTCTGCTCTTTAATTCCCCGACCTTCAGGTCTAGGTTACATAAATGTGAATTATTTATAACTTCCCTGTATCCTTGGAATCTGAGGTGACAACCTTTATACAACATTGAGGCAATTATGCAGTTTCCTATCTGTGACTTGAAGAGAAAAACACATGAATCTAACAAAACTGGATATAATGTCCCAGAAATTTAATATGAACTCTTGTCTTCCACTTCCCTAACAGTATTTTTACTTATTTTGTTATTTTCAGGGCATATTTCTCAGCCCCTTCTTTCTTCATATAACCTCCCGAATGTTACACTGTATTGTATTGGTGTCAGACAATCTCAGGATTTTAAATATGATCTTATAAAATAGTGATTTTATGACATAAATGAAGAGTGGGGAACAGGCAACTGAAAAACAAATGCCCAATAATTTCACAACTCAGCTCAAACCTGTCATTTATAAATGACTTTCTGGATTTCTCCCCCTCGTGTGCATTTATCCAATTTAAGAAAATAACAAAGACGGACTATGCTCATAGGGGACACTACGGAGGCTGCCTCGGTCAGAAGCAAGTGCTTATGTAAATGTTAAGCATTTGCTTAGCCCCCGGCTGGCGGGCTCTGTGGTTGAGCACCGACCTATGAACCAGGAGGTCACAGTTTGATTCCCGGTCAGGAAATCGAGGGTGGAACGAAGCATTTATTGTTCTTTGCCTCTCAAGACAAGAGGCCGCCTCAGTGTGTGTGGGATGCAAGTGATGCTGCGGTGCAGGTGGGTGAGACCCTGCCGGACAGGCGGGTGGGTCCTCGCTGGCTCACAGAGAAGAGACCAGGCCACGTGTAGCTGCTGTTCGGTCTCCCTAAGCCCTTGGCAGGTGCCGGGGCCTGGGAAGTAGCCGGTTGGGTGTGGTCTGCCCAGCCCCACCTGGCTCCCTCTAGTCTTATCTGCTCTCAACACGTTTCAAATTGTTATGAAACCACCTCGACCACTTTCCTGCCCCGCAGGGTTATTCTAAACCCATTGTTATAAACCGTTTGGCTGCTGAGGTTTGTGGAGATGCTGAGATTCGATTTTAGAGAAAAGTATGGCGTAATGAGTTTTTCCCCCAAGAGAAATCATAACTTTGCAGTGACTTATTTTAAAAAGGTCTGTGATAAAAGGCCCCCGATTCAGAAGCATGAATGGAAGCGCAGCCACAGAGATAACGCCCTGGCGCTGAAGGAGGGCGTGCTCTGTCCGCTGAGTGGAACACGGCGCACAACCGGCAAACCCATTCCATCTCAGCCTGGCTTTCATCCGTGGCTCTCGTGGAAACGGTGTGCAGTTCAGAGAATGCGCTTTGGTCTAGAAAGGGACTAGCTTCATATATTTAGAAAAACAGCTTTCACTTGGTTAAAGTAAGTCCCTTTCAAAGCTTGGCTTCGTAGTCTATGCAACAAACACATGCATGGAAACTCCTCCGGATAAAATTGCTGTTTTGGACACAGCTTTTGTTGTCCGTCGCTGGTTGAAGTCAAAGGAAAGCCAGTGGGCGTTTCCTTGTCTTTTCCAGGCTCGGAGCACCTTGAGCCTCTGGGACCTGACACAGGCCCTGGGTCAGTCTCACCCCGAGCGCGGCCACAGAGCAGGCACCGCTCCGGAAAAAGCCCTGTCCCAGCGGGTCCTGTCTCGCTCGTGGCGGAGGGAATTCTCTTTTTAAAAAATATTTTTATTGATTTCAGAGAGGAAGGGAGAGGGAGAGAGAGAGAAACATCAGTGATGAGAGAGAATCACGGATCATTCCCCCTGAACCAGGCGTTGGGAGCTGGTGTCCGTGACCTGCTCCTGGAGCCACGCCCTGTGGTCCCTCTGTGAGCCTCAGGCTCCGTTCGGGCCTCTCTGCTGGGGGACCTGCTGGGACGCCTCCCGCTCAGCCGCCCTGAGCTCCCCTGGCCTGAGCCCTGGCTCCCTGCCCTCCGATGTGAGGGGACAGGATCCCGCTCCTCCTGGAGAGCAGCCTTCCCCTTCCTGTGCCTGGGCCCATCCCTGGGGCTGCGGGCGGACTGCGTGGAGAATGGCCATGAGGCCGCCTCCGGACTCAGGGGAAAGTGTCCACATTGATTCTAAGTGTTTGACACCGTGGGCGGGAGAATGGAGAGGCGGCGGGGGCAGGGGGCGGGGGGAGTCCCATCTATCTGCCATCCTGGGCTCATCTATTGGAGCTCCTTTTCCATCCAGATACCTATGGTGCAGCCCTTATAAGAAGTACTGACTCTCATGGCCTCTGACGTATAAAATCGCCCGAGAAATGGAGCGAACTGTCTCCTGCGAAAGCAGTGGGGGTGTTTAGTGAAAACCTCTCCCGTGTGGGGAGGGGGTGAAGCTGCTCTATCACAGAGACCAAACATGCCCTGGGTTTCATGTGTGTTCCCTCAAACAGCCGTGCAGGGCGGGCAGGCCAGGCTGGGGTGGGCGCTCCGCCAGGGGCCTCCCGGGACCCGGGACCCCGGACCCTTCTCTGCGGTGTTTCTTCTCGTCCCAAAGGGCGCCGACCTCCAGTGACGCCACCACGGGCCCCCAGCCACAGCCAGGGGGTGGAGGCAGGAACCGAGGCTCCGTTCCCTCAGAGGTGATGCAGAGCTGTAGTCAGCCCCGGCCGGTTTGGCTCAGTGGATAGAGCGTCGGCCTGTGAACTGAAAGGTCCCAGGTTCAGTTCTGGTCAAGGGCACATGTCCTGGTTGTGGGCTTGATCCCCAGTGGGGGACTTGCAGGAAGCAGCCAATCCATGATTCTCTCTCACCATGGATGTTTCTATCTCTTTCCCCCTCTTCCTTCCTTTCTGAAAGATAGATAGATAGATAGATAGGTAGATAGATATAGATATAGATATAGATATATATGGAGCTGTAGCCAGTCTCCTGGCCATGCCTGGGCCACACGGTCATGCCCAGCAGGAAAATCAGTTCCTAGCGGGTGGCCCTTAGCCTATCAGGATGCCAGGATGCTCTGGGACTAAAGAAAGATCTAAAGATGGCTCCACCCCGCCAGCATGACTCAATGGCTGAGCGTCCACCTATGAACCAGGAGGTCACGGCTCGGTTCTGGTCAAGGGCACATGCATGGGTTGTATATGGGCTCGATCCCCCATAGGGAGCGTGCAGGAGGCAGCCGGTCGATGTTTATCTCTCCCTCTCCCTTCCTCTCTGAAATCAATTCTATATAATAAAGGTCCACATGGCATCACGCCCTCGTGCAACATCTTCACAAGATGGCCACCACACAGGGATTGGGCCTAAACCGGCAGTTGGACATCCCCCAAGGGGTCCCAGATTGCAGAGGGTGCAGGCCGGATTGAGGGGCACCTCCCCCATGCATGATTTCGTGCACCAGGCCTCTAGTAAAAAATATATTTTTAGAAAAAAATAAATAAATAAAAAATATATATAACAAAAAACGCTCCAGCCATTGTTCTGCTCCACTCTTGTGCTAGATGAACACAGACACAGGACTCGGAAGCTACTATAGCCACAGGGTGTGGTCAGTGGCCCGCCAGCACAGTCTCGTGTCTCTGGAGCCCCAGAGGAAGGGCACAGCTGGCTGCCCCTGGGGTGGGTGGGGAGGAGCACACTCCACTGGGGGTTGACGCCGTGGGAAGGGTGGTCGTGAATAGACAGTGAACAGGGAGAAGGAGCGGGGACTTGTGTCTTATGGTAACGTTATTAACATAGAAGTGAGATGTTACAGGAGGAAACAGGGGAGCATTGCCCTCTCAAAGGCTGTCATGGGAGGAATTGCTCGTTGTTGTTTTGTTTTTTCACTCAGTGTGAAGTAATTATTAGATGCCAGTGTTGGACGGGGTTATGTCAGGCCCCACATGAGCTCTCTTAGGAGCCTACAGTCCTAGCCATGCAGTACTTTCCAATCCATCATCCTCACAGCAGATAAGCCAAAAGTAGCCCGGCCCATGTGGCTCAATGTTTGAGCATCAACCCATGAACCAGGAGGTCACAGTTCTGTTCCAGTCAGGGCACAGCCTGGATTGTGGGCTTGATCCCCAGTAGGGGGCATGCAGGGGGCAGCCCATCAGTGATTCTCATCATCGATGCTTCTGTCTCTCTCTCCCCCCCTTCCTCTCTGAAATCAGTAACAGTGTATTTTTAAAAAACAGTTATTGATACACCACATTGTAAGCACAGGAGCTTGTTTCTCTTCATTCTACAGTGATTTCCGCCTCCCCCCTCCCTTCCCTCTCTCCCCAGGAACGCTGGTGTCTGGTCTTTTTTGTCCTGGGGGGCGGGGATTCTGAAAATGACATGATGCATGAGATGACGTGGCTCCCAACAGGGCGTTTTCAAATCTCCATCCCACTCAGAGGCCTCCCTGGCTCCTCTGTGTGGAGGAGACATAGGGACATGTTTCATTTCTTTAACATCCATTTACTCTTATTAAACCACAAAGTCAGGGCAAGTTTTATAAAAAAGGTTTTTGAAACTTAGAGTAATGAATGAAGAATAGAAGAGAAGAAAACTTACTTAATCACTTGTAAGTTCACAAATATACAAGCTAAAACCCGATCTACACGCTAGAACAGCCGTGGGCAAACTACGGCC